>NC_138319.1:44437500-44857500 GCF_965601325.2 Salmo salar | reverse complement strand
AGAGCAGAAAGTAAATAAAAACAATATGGGGTGAGGTAGGTAGATTGGGTGGGCTATTTACAGATGGCCTATATACAGCTGCAGCGATCGGTTAGCTGCTCAGATAGCTGATGTTTAAAGTTAGTAAGGGAAATATAAGTGTCCAGCTTCAGCGATTTTTGCAATTCGTTCCAGTCATTGGCAGCAGAGAACTGGAAGGAAAGGTGGCCAAAGGAGGTGTTGGCTTTGAGGATGACCAGTGAGATATACCTGCTGGAGCGCGTGCTACGGGTGGGTGTTGTTATCGTGACCAGTGAGCTGAGATAAGACGAAGCTTTACCTAGCATAGACTTATAGATGACCTGGAGCCAGTGGGTCTGGTGACGAATAGGTAGCGAGGGCCTGCCGACTAGACCATACAGGTCGCAGTGGTCATATCAATACAATTGACCTTTTCTTTACACTGTTCTAATGAAAGTACATTTACATAATATCAGCTATCTTCCATAAACGTCGAACAAGGATCGAACCCATGTGCTTCAGTTTACAGAAACAGATGATTTAGCATATCTATTTCCTTCTTAGAATGTCAACATTCTGGAAAGTGGGAGTTGTGCAAAAGCTAATTAATCAAGTAAATACAGTCAACAGAGAAGTTGGGGATTAACGTTGGACCGCATACATGTAAAGTACTGGCTCTACCATAGAGATACATCCCCTTACTATAATAACTGTGTTGCCATATTGACACAACTTGCTTTTTCTGCAAAGTCCTCCAATAAAAACACAGGTCCATGATATCAGATGTCTGTCATAAAGGCACGGATGGGATTTGAACCCATGATCTCCGGTTTACGAGACTGACGCCTTACCACTTGGCCACCATGCCACTCTACGCTGTTAATGATATATCAACATTCTGGAAAGTAGTAGTTGTGTAAATGTGAATTTGGCACACAAATAAACTCAGTGGAGAATCTTGGGATTGAACCGAGGACCTCATCCATATTTTGCATGCACTCCCCCTCTGAGCTTCCATCCCATTTCATTTGCAGATAAAATGCAATATCAATACAATGTACTTTTTATATACTCCACTCCATTGAAACTACAATGAAATGATAGCAGCAATTCTTAAACCAGGTACAGACTGGGATCGAACCCATGAACTTCAGTTTTTGAAAATGACGCCATAAAAGATGGCAATCATGCCACTTCTGTTCTATAATTGTACGAACAGGGATTGAAGGGATGTTCTTCAGATTACAAGACCAAATTATTTAGCACATCTCTGTTTCCTGCTTAGAATTTCAACATTCTGTAAAGTAGGAGTTGGGTCAATGCAATAATTTTAAATGGAGAAGCTGGGGATTGAAGCCAGGACCTCATACATGCAAAGCATGCGCTCTACGACTGAGCTACATCCCCTTTCTGTGAAAGAGAAAAAATGTTTCTTATTTTATTTTATTTCACCTTTATTTAACCAGGTAAACTAGTGGAGAACAAGTTCTCATTGAGAACTGCGACCTGGCCAAGATAAAGCAAAGCAGTGCGACACAAACAACAACACAGAGTTACAAATGGAATAAACAAGCGTACAGTCAATAACACAATAGAAAAAAAGAAAGTCTATATACAGTGTGTGCAAATGGCGTGAGGAGGTAAGGCAATAAATAGGCCATAGTAGCGAAGTAATTACAATTTAGCAAATTAACACTGGAGTGATAGATGAGCAGATGATGATGTGCAAGTAGAAATACTGGTGTGCAAAAGAGCAGAAAGTAAATAAAAACAATATGGGGTGAGGTAGGTAGATTGGGTGGGCTATTTACAGATGGCCTATATACAGCTGCAGCGATCGGTTAGCTGCTCAGATAGCTGATGTTTAAAGTTAGTAAGGGAAATATAAGTGTCCAGCTTCAGCGATTTTTGCAATTCGTTCCAGTCATTGGCAGCAGAGAACTGGAAGGAAAGGTGGCCAAAGGAGGTGTTGGCTTTGAGGATGACCAGTGAGATATACCTGCTGGAGCGCGTGCTACGGGTGGGTGTTGTTATCGTGACCAGTGAGCTGAGATAAGACGAAGCTTTACCTAGCATAGACTTATAGATGACCTGGAGCCAGTGGGTCTGGTGACGAATAGGTAGCGAGGGCCTGCCGACTAGACCATACAGGTCGCAGTGGTCATATCAATACAATTGACCTTTTCTTTACACTGTTCTAATGAAAGTACATTTACATAATATCAGCTATCTTCCATAAACGTCGAACAAGGATTGAACCCATGTGCTTCAGTTTACAGAAACAGATGATTTAGCATATCTATTTCCTTCTTAGAATGTCAACATTCTGGAAAGTGGGAGTTGTGCAAAAGCTAATTTAACAACTAATTACACTCAACAGAGAAGTTGGGGATTAACGTTGGACCGCATTCATGTAAAGTACTGGCTCTACCATAGAGATTCATCCACTTACTATAATAGCTGTGTTGCAATATTGATACAACTTGATTTGCTGCAAAGTCCACCAATTAATGCACAGGTCCATGATATCAGATGTCTTTCATAAAGGCACAGAAAGGATTTGAACCCATGATCTTCGGTTTACAAGACCAACACCTTACCACTTGGCCACCATGCCACTCTACGTTCTGTATTATATATCAACATTCAGGAAAGTAGTAGTTGTGTAAATGTGAATTTGGCACACAAATAAACTCAGTGGAGAATCTTGGGATTGAACCGAGGAGCTCATACATATTTTGCATGCACTCCCCCTCTGAGCTTCCATCCCATTTCATTTGCAGATAAAATGCAATATCAATACAATGTACTTTTTATATACACCACTCCATTGAAACTACAAGGAAATGATAGCAGCAATTCTTAAACCAGGTACAGACTGGGATCGAACCCATAAACTTCAGTTTTTGAAAATGACGCCATAAAAGATGGCAATCATGCCACTTCTGTTCTATAATTGTACGAACAGGGATTGAAGGAATGTTCTTCAGATTACAAAACAAAATTATTTAGCACATCTCTGTTTCCTGCTTAGAATTACAACATTCTGTAAAGAAGGAGTTGGGTCAATGCAATAATTTTAAATGGAGAAGCTGGGGATTGAACCCAGGACCTCATACATGCAAAGCATGCACTCTACCACTGAGCTACATCCCCGTTCTGGGAGAGATAAAAAATGTTTCTTATTTTATTTTATTTCACCTTTATTTAACCAGGTAAGCTAGTGGAGAACAAGTTCTCATTGAGAACTGCAACCTGGCCAAGATAAAGCAAAGCAGTGCGACACAAACAACAACATAGAGTTACAAATGGAATAAACAAGCGTACAGTCAATAACACAATAGAAAAAAAGAAAGTCTATATTCAGTGTGTGCAAATGGCATGAGGATGTAAGGTAATAAATAGGCCATGGTAGTGAGGTAATTACAATTTAGCAAATTAACACTGGAGTGATAGATGAGCAGATGATGATGTGCAAGTACAAATACTGGTGTGCAAAAGAGCAGAAAGTAAATAAAAACAATATGGGGATGAGGTAGGTAGATTGGGTGGGCTATTTACAGATGGCCTATGTACAGCTGCAGCGATCGGTTAGCTGCTCAGATAGCTGATGTTTAAAGTTAGTGAGGGAAATATAAGTGTCCAGGTTCAGCGATTTTTGCAATTCGTTCCAGTCATTGGCAGCAGAGAACTGGAAGGAAAGGCAGCCAAAGGAGGTGTTGGCTTTGGGGATGACCAGTGAGATATATCTGCTGGAGCGAGTGCTACGGGTGGGTGTTTTTATCGTGACCAGTGAGTTGAGATAAGGCGGAGCTTTACCTAGAATAGACTTATAGATGACCTGGAGCCAGTGGGTCTGGTGACGAATAGGTAGCGAGGGCCAGCCGACTAGAGCATACAGGTCGCAGCGGTCATATCAATACAATTTACCTTTTCTTTACACTGTTCTAATGAAAGTACATTTCCATAATATCAGCTATCTTCCATAAACGTCAAACAAGGTTTGAACCCATGTGCTTCAGTTTACAGAAACAGATGATTTAGCATATCTATTTCCTTCTTAGAATGTCAACATTCTGGAAAGTGGGAGTTGTGCAAAAGCTAATTTAACAACTAATTACACTCAACAGAGAAGTTGGGGATTAACGTTGGACCGCATTCATGTAAAGTACTGGCTCTACCATAGAGATTCATCACCTTAGTATAATAGCTGTGTTGCAGTATTGATACAACTTGATTTTCTGCAAAGTCCTCCAATGAAAGCACAGGTCCATGATATCAGATGTCTTTCATGAAGGCACAGTAGGGATTTGAACCCATGATCTTCGGTTTACAAGACCAACACCTTACCACTTGGCCACCATGCCACTCTACGCTCTGAATTATATATCAACATTCAGGAAAGTAGTAGTTGTGTAAATGTGAATTTGGCACACAAATAAACTCAGTGGAGAATCTTGGGATTGAACCGAGGACCTCATACATATTTTGCATGCACTCCCCCTCTGAGCTTCCATCCCATTTCATTTGCAGATAAAATGCAATATCAATACAATGTACTTTTTATATACACCACTCCATTGAAACTACAATGAAATGATAGCAGCAATTCTTAAACCAGGTACAGACTGGGATCGAACCCATAAACTTCAGTTTTTGAAAATGACGCCATAAAAGATGGCAATCATGCCACTTCTGTTCTATAATTGAATGAACAGGGATTGAAGGAATGTTCTTCAGATTACAAGACCAAATTATTTAGCACATCTCTGTTTCCTGCTTAGAATTTCGACATTTTGTAAAGTAGAAGTTGGGTCAATGCAATAATTTTGAATGGAGAAGCTGGGGATTGAACCCAGGACCTCATACATGCGAAGCATGCGCTCTACCACTGAGCTACATCCCCGTTCTGGGAAAATAAAAAATAAATCTTATTTTATTTCATTTCACCTTTATTTAACCAGGTAAGCTAGTGGAGAACAAGTTCTCATTGAGAACTGCGACCTGGCCAAGATAAAGCAAAGCAGTGCGACACAAACAACAACATAGAGTTACAAATGGAATAAACAAGCGTACAGTCAATAACACAATAGAAAAAAAGAAAGTCTATATTCAGTGTGTGCAAATGGCATGAGGAGGTAAGGTAATAAATAGGCCATGGTAGTGAGGTAATTACAATTTAGCAAATGAACACTGGAGTGATAGATGAGCAGATGATGATGTGCAAGTACAAATACTGGTGTGCAAAAGAGCAGAAAGTAAATAAAAACAATATGGGGATGAGGTAGGTAGATTGGGTGGGCTATTTACAGATGGCCTATGTACAGCTGCAGCGATCGGTTAGCTGCTCAGATAGCTTATGTTTAAAGTTAGTGAGGGAAATATAAGTGTCCAGGTTCAGCGATTTTTGCAATTCGTTCCAGTCATTGGCAGCAGAGAACCGGAAGGAAAGGCAGCCAAAGGAGGTGTTGGCTTTGGGGATGACCAGTGAGATATATCTGCTGGAGCGAGTGCTACGGGTGGGTGTTTTTATCGTGACCAGTGAGTTGAGATAAGGCGGAGCTTTACCTAGCATAGACTTATAGATGACCTGGAGCCAGTGGGTCTGGTGACGAATAGGTAGCGAGGGCCAGCCGACTAGAGCATACAGGTCGCAGTGGTCATATCAATACAATTTACCTTTTCTTTACACTGTTCTAATGAAAGTACATTTCCATAATATTAGCTATCTTCCATAAACGTCAAACAAGGATTGAACCCATGTGCTTCAGTTTACAGAAACAGATGATTTAGCATATCTATTTCCTTCTTAGAATGTGAACATTCTGGAAAGTGGGAGTTGTGCAAAAGCTAATTTAACAACTAATTACACTCAACAGAGAAGTTGGGGATTAACGTTGGACCGCATTCATGTAAAGTACTGGCTCTACCATAGAGATTCATCCCCTTACTATAATAGCTGTGTTGCAATATTGATACAACTTGATTTTCTGCAAAGTCCTCCAAGTAAAGCACCGGTCTATGATATCAGATGTCTTTCATAAAGGCACAGAAGGGTTTTGAACCCATGATCTTCAGTTTAGAAGACCAACGCATTACCACTTGGCCACCATGCCACTCTACGCTCTGTATTATATATGAACATTCAGGAAAGTAGTAGTTGTGTAAATGTGAATTTGGCACACAAATAAACTCAGTGGAGAATCTTGGGATTGAACCGAGGACCTCATACATATTTTGCATGCACTCCCCCTCTGAGCTTCCATCCCATTTCATTTGCAGATAAAATGCAATATCAATACAATGTACTTTTTATATACACCACTCCATTGAAACTACAAGGAAATGATAGCAGCAATTCTTAAAACAGGTACAGACTGGGATCGAACCCATAAACTTCAGTTTTTGAAAATGACGCCATAAAAGATGGCAATCATGCCACTTCTGTTCTTTAATTGTACGAAGAGGGATTGAAGGAATGTTCTTCAGATTACAAAACCAAATTATTTAGCACATCTCTGTTTCCTGCTTAGAATTACAACATTCTGTAAAGTAGTAGTTGGGTCAATGCAATAATTTTAAATGGAGAAGCTGGGGATTGAACCCAGGACCTCATACATGCGAAGCATGCGCTCTACCACTGAGCTACATCCCCGTTCTGGGAGAGATAAAAAATGTTTCTTATTGTATTTTATTTCACCTTTATTTAACCAGGTAAGCTAGTGGAGAACAAGTTCTCATTGAGAACTGCAACCTAGCCAAGATAAAGCAAAGCAGTGCGACACAAACAACAACATAGAGTTACAAATGGAATAAACAAGCGTACAGTCAATAACACAATAGAAAAAAAGAAAGTCTATATTCAGTGTGTGCAAATGGCATGAGGAGGTAAGGTAATAAATAGGCCATGGTAGTGAGGTAATTACAATTTAGCAAATTAACACTGGAGTGACAGATGAGCAGATGATGATGTGCAAGTACAAATACTGGTGTGCAAAAGAGCAGAAAGTAAATAAAAACAATATGGGGATGAGGTAGGTAGATTGGGTGGGCTATTTACAGATGGCCTATGTACAGCTGCAGCAATCGGTTAGCTGCTCAGATAGCTGATGTTTAAAGTTAGTGAGGGAAATATAAGTGTCCAGGTTCAGCGATTTTTGCAATTCGTTCCAGTCATTGGCAGCATAGAACTGGAAGGAAAGGCAGCCAAAGGAGGTGTTGGCTTTGGGGATGACCAGTGAGATATATCTGCTGGAGCGAGTGCTACGGGTGGGTGTTTTTATCGTGACCAGTGAGTTGAGATAAGGCGGAGCTTTACCTAGAATAGACTTATAGATGACCTGGAGCCAGTGGGTCTGGTGACGAATAGGTAGCGAGGGCCAGCCGACTAGAGCATACAGGTCGCAGTGGTCATATCAATACAATTTACCTTTTCTTTACACTGTTCTAATGAAAGTACATTTCCATAATATCAGCTATCTTCCATAAACGTCAAACAAGGATTGAACCCATGTGCTTCAGTTTACAGAAACAGATGATTTAGCATATCTATTTCCTTCTTAGAATGTCAACATTCTGGAAGGTGGGAGTTGTGCAAAAGCTAATTTAACAACTAATTACACTCAACAGAGAAGTTCGGATTAACGTTGGACCGCATTCATGTAAAGTACTGGCTCTACCATAGAGATTCATCACCTTACTATAATAGCTGTGTTGCAGTATTGATACAACTTGATTTTCTGCAAAGTCCTCCAATTAAAGCACAGGTCCATGATATCAGATGTCTTTCATGAAGGCACAGAAGGGATTTGTACCCATGATCTTCGGTTTACAAGACCAACACCTTACCACTTGGCCACCATGCCACTCTACGCTCTGAATTATATATCAACATTCAGGAAAGTAGTAGTTGTGTAAATGTGAATTTGGCACACAAATAAACTCAGTGGAGAATCTTGGGATTGAACCGAGGACCTCATACATATTTTGCATGCACTCCCCCTCTGAGCTTCCATCCCATTTCATTTGCAGATAAAATGCAATATCAATACAATGTACTTTTTATATACACCACTCCATTGAAACTACAAGGAAATGATAGCAGCAATTCTTAAACCAGGTACAGACTGGGATCGAACCCATAAACTTCAGTTTTTGAAAATGACGCCATAAAAGATGGCAATCATGCCACTTCTGTTCTTTAATTGTATGAAGAGGGATTGAAGGAATGTTCTTCAGATTACAAAACCAAATTATTTAGCACATCTCTGTTTCCTGCTTAGAATTACAACATTCTGTAAAGTAGTAGTTGGGTCAATGCAATAATTTTAAATGGAGAAGCTGGGGATTGAACCCAGGACCTCATACATGCGAAGCATGCGCTCTACCACTGAGCTACATCCCCGTTCTGGGAGAGATAAAAAATGTTTCTTATTTTATTTTATTTCACCTTTATTTAACCAGGTAAGCTAGTGGAGAACAAGTTCTCATTGAGAACTGCAACCTAGCCAAGATAAAGCAAAGCAGTGCGACACAAACAACAACATAGAGTTACAAATGGAATAAACAAGCGTACAGTCAATAACACAATAGAAAAAAAGAAAGTCTATATTCAGTGTGTGCAAATGGCATGAGGAGGTAAGGTAATAAATAGGCCATGGTAGTGAGGTAATTACAATTTAGCAAATTAACACTGGAGTGACAGATGAGCAGATGATGATGTGCAAGTACAAATACTGGTGTGCAAAAGAGCAGAAAGTAAATAAAAACAATATGGGGATGAGGTAGGTAGATTGGGTGGGCTATTTACAGATGGCCTATGTACAGCTGCAGCGATCGGTTAGCTGCTCAGATAGCTGATGTTTAAAGTTAGTGAGGGAAATATAAGTGTCCAGGTTCAGCGATTTTTGCAATTCGTTCCAGTCATTGGCAGCAGAGAACTGGAAGGAAAGGCAGCCAAAGGAGGTGTTGGCTTTGGCGATGACCAGTGAGATATATCTGCTGGAGCGAGTGCTACGGGTGGGTGTTTTTATCGTGACCAGTGAGTTGAGATAAGGCGGAGCTTTACCTAGAATAGACTTATAGATGACCTGGAGCCAGTGGGTCTGGTGACGAATAGGTAGCGAGGGCCAGCCGACTAGAGCATACAGGTCGCAGTGGTCATATCAATACAATTTACCTTTTCTTTACACTGTTCTAATGAAAGTACATTTCCATAATATCAGCTATCTTCCATAAACGTCAAACAAGGATTGAACCCATGTGCTTCAGTTTACAGAAACAGATGATTTAGCATATCTATTTCCTTCTTAGAATGTCAACATTCTGGAAGGTGGGAGTTGTGCAAAAGCTAATTTAACAACTAATTACACTCAACAGAGAAGTTCGGATTAACGTTGGACCGCATACATGTAAAGTACTGGCTCTACCATAGAGATACATCCCCTTACTATAATAACTGAGTTGCCATATTGACACAACTTGCTTTTTCTGCAAAGTCCTCCAATAAAAGCACAGGTCCATGATATCAGATGTCTTTCATACAGGCACGGATGAGATTTGAATCCATGATCTTCGGTTTACGAGACCTACGCCTTACCACTTGGCCACCATGCCACTCTACGCTGTTAATGATCTATCAACATTCTGGAAAGTAGTAGTTGTGTAAATGTGAATTTGGCACACAAATAAACTCAGTGGAGAATCTTGGGATTGAACCGAGGACCTCATCCATATTTTGCATGCACTCCCCCTCTGAGCTTCCATCCCATTTCATTTGCAGATAAAATGCAATATCAATACAATGTACTTTTTATATACACCACTCCATTGAAACTACATTGAAATGATAGCAGCAATTCTTAAACCATGTACAGACTGGGATCGAACCCATAAACTTCAGTTTTTGAAAATGACGCCATAAAAGATGGCAATCATGCCACTTCTGTTCTATAATTGTACGAACAGGGATTGAAGGAATGTTCTTCAGATTACAAAACCAAATTATTTAGCACGTCTCGGTTTCCTGCTTAGAATTACAACATTCTGTAAAGTAGGAGTTGGTTGGGTCAATCCAGTAATTTTAAATGGAGAAGCTGGGGATTGAACCCAGGACCTCATACATGCAAAGCAAGCCCTCTACCACTGAGCTACATCCCCTTTCTGGGAAAGATAAAAAATGTTTCTTATTTTATTTTATTTCACCTTTATTTAACCTGGTAAGCTTGTGGAGAACAAGTTCTCATTGAGAACTGCGACCTGGCCAAGATAAAGCAAAGCAGTGCGACACAAACAACAACACAGAGTTACAAATGGAATAAAGAAGAATACAGTCAATAACACAATAGAAAAAAAGAAAGTCTATATACAGTGTGTGCAAATGGCATGAGGAGGTAAGGTAATAAATAGGCCATGGTAGTGAGGTAATTACAATTTAGCAAATTAACACTGGAGTGACAGATGAGCAGATGATGATGTGCAAGTACAAATACTGGTGTGCAAAAGAGCAGAAAGTAAATAAAACAATATGGGGATGAGGTAGGTAGATTGGGTGGGCTATTTACAGATGGCCTATGTACAGCTGCAGCGATCGGTTAGCTGCTCAGATAGCTGATGTTTAAAGTTAGTGAGGGAAATATAAGTGTCCAGGTTCAGCGATTTTTGCAATTCGTTCCAGTCATTGGCAGCAGAGAACTGGAAGGAAAGGCAGCCAAAGGAGGTGTTGGCTTTGGGGATGACCAGTGAGATATATCTGCTGGAGCGAGTGCTACGGGTGGGTGTTTTTATCGTGACCAGTGAGTTGAGATAAGGCGGAGCTTTACCTAGCATAGACTTATAGATGACCTGGAGCCAGTGGGTCTGGTGACGAATAGGTAGCGAGGGCCAGCCGACTAGAGCATACAGGTCGCAGTGGTCATATCAATACAATTTACCTTTTCTTTACACTGTTCTAATGAAATTACATTTCTATAATATCAGCTATCTTCCATAAACGTCAAACAAGGATTGAACCCATGTGCTTCAGTTTACAGAAACAGATGATTTAGCATATCTATTTCCTTCTTAGAATGTCAACATTCTGGAAAGTGGGAGTTGTGCAAAAGCTAATTTAACAACTAATTACACTCAACAGAGAAGTTGGGGATGAACGTTGGACCGCATTCATGTAAAGTACTGGCTCTACCATAGAGATTCATCCACTTACTATAATAGCTGTATTGCAATATTGATACAACTTGATTTTCTGCAAAGTCCTCCAATTAATGCACAGGTCCATGATATCAGTTGTCTTTCATAAAGGCACAGAAGGGATTTGAACCCATGATCTTCGGTTTACAAGACCAACGCCTTACCACTTGGCCACCATGCCACTCTACGTTCTGAATTATATATCAACATTCAGGAAAGTAGTAGTTGTGTAAATGTGAATTTGGCACGCAAATAAACTCAGTGGAGAATCTTGGGATTGAACCGAGGACCTCATCCATATTTTGCATGCACTCCCCCTCTGAGCTTCCATCCCATTTCATTTGCAGATAAAATGCAATATCAATACAATGTACTTTTTATATACTCCACTCCATTGAAACTACAATGAAATGATAGCAGCAATTCTTAAACCAGGTACAGACTGGGATCGAACCCATGAACTTCAGTTTTTGAAAATGACGCCATAAAAGATGGCAATAATGCCACTTCTGTTCTATAATTGTACGAAGAGGGATTGAAGGAATGTTCTTCAGATTACAAAACCAAATTTTTTAGCACATCTCTGTTTCCTGCTTAAAATTACAACATTCTGTAAAGTAGGAGTTGGGTCAATGCAATAATTTTAAATGGAGATGCTGGGGATTGAACCCAGGACCTCATACATGCGAAGCATGCGCTCTACCACTGAGCTACATCCCCGTTCTGGGAGAGATAAAAAATGTTTCTTATTTTATTTTATTTCACCTTTATTTAACCAGGTAAGCTGGTGGAGAACAAGTTCTCATTGAGAACTGCAACCTGGCCAAGATAAAGCAAAGCAGTGCGACACAAACAACAACATAGAGTTACAAATGGAATAAACAAGAATACAGTCAATAACACAATAGAAAAAAAGAAAGTCTATATTCAGTGTGTGCAAATGGCATGAGGAGGTAAGGTAATAAATAGGCCATGGTAGTGAGGTAATTACAATTTAGCAAATTAACACTGATGTGATAGATGAGCAGATGATGATGTGCAAGTACAAATACTGGTGTGCAAAAGAGCAGAAAGTAAATAAAAACAATATGGGATGAGGTAGGTAGATTGGGTGGGCTATTTACAGATGGCCTATGTACAGCTGCAGTGAACGGTTAGCTGCTCAGATAGCTGATGTTTAAAGTTATTGAGGGAAATATAAATATAAGATATTCATGGCACGTATTCGAATTTCCAAAATAATGCATTTATGAAAATAACTATTCTCTGTTTAAAGTACAGTACCTACTGCATGTGTCAAAGAGCACTGTTTCCTCCCGGTTTCAAACCGAAGACCTTTCGTGTGTAAAGCGAATGTGATAACCACTACACTACAGAATCTGCTGCTACATTTAGCTGCAAAGAATAAACCGAATTTTACAGATATTCATGGCACGTATTCGAATTTCCAAAATACAGAATTTATGAAAATAATAATTCTTTGTTGAAAGTACAGTACCTACTGCACGTGTCAAAGAGCTCTGTTTCCGCCAGGTTTCGAACCGAGGACCTTTCGCGTGTTAAGCGAACGTGATTTATTTATTTTTATTTTTTTTATTATTTTTATTATCAAAAATGTTTGTTTACAATATTTACAGTACAATCTACTGTTTACAGTACAATCCACAGAGAACAATACAGAAGACACTAGACTAACAGAGGCAGGTGAACAATTCACCCCCTATCAAATTATCAACAAAGAAAATATCAAAACAGTGCTTTCAAAAATTATAAGTGATACCTCCACTCTCCTCTCGTGAAATTAACCCACTCCCTTCAACAAAAGACTCATCAAAATGTTCCATCCCATAATTAAACAACATATCTATGTGTTTACTGAACAGTGCTATAAAGATACTCCACACCTGAACCCTCTTTCTGTCAAAAGAAACATAATTCCTCCTACAAAAAATAGCATACCTCACAAAACTCAAAACCATATTCAACAAACACACATTAGCACCCTCACATTTACCAGACACTCCAAATAACAAAAGTTCCTCCCACGCATACTTTTTCACAAAATCTCCCCCCCAGTTTCTACATAACATTTCCTTAACTTTACAAAAAAAATATTTTAAATCCTCACATTCTATAAACAAATGCATAAGAGTTTCCGGGAAACGTCCACATACGTCGCATTCCCTTTCTATCTCACAATTAATTTTCTTTAGCACCACCTTTGTAAATATTCTATTATGTCTTAGTTTGAAATCATTATTTTCACACTCCTTACTATTATATTTTACATTTAAATTTCCCCATATCTTTTTTTCATCCAATTCCGGAAAAACTACTTTCCAAAATTTCTCAGCAGCCGGCCTTCTACACACTTTTCCTACCATTATTCTATACAATCTTTTCACTGGTATACTAGATAAATGTACTTTCTTCTTACTGCTACCAATGAACAAATTAGGAAATACAAATAAATCTTCTCTTTCAACTTCACTATTTATTAAATCAACCCATGCTCTTGGTATACTATTCTTTATCTTGTCATACATATTATTCACTGTTCCCCTTCCCACCTCTTCATCCCATTCATTGATTATGTCAAAAATAGCTTCCCCAGGTAAAAACCCTGGAATTACCTCATATGTATAATCTTTTATTTGCCGTAGACCTGCACTCATAAATACTTTATTATACAAAACTTTTTCTTTGTTCTTGATTTTCTCATTCAGAAATATAGGTTGATTCATAATCAGGTCAATATGTCCACATTCATAATATACATTAGGCAACAACTCTGCCCATGCATTTAGCACCTCTTTATAAAAATCTGGTACCTTTTCAAACATTGCCCTTTTAAGCCCCATCAATAAACCATTATCCTCACAACCACCACTTTCCTCTAAGTAGACTCTAAAGAAGTGTTTCCAGCCATAATCTTCACTGTCATACAAATATTTCTTTACTGTTTTTATCCTAATAGCTTTTCTTTTGACATCTAAATCTACAAGTTTTAAACCTCCATCCACATAGTCAGCAATCAATGTTTTCTGAGATATTCTCACTCCTTTACCATCCCATATAAAATTTGACACCACATTATTCAATTCATTTAGGACCCACTCCGGCATGTCCAGGACTCCCAAAACATACACAAATGTGGATAATACCAAAGCATTTGCAACAATTACTTTCCCTTGTAACTTTAGTTTTCTATTTTTCCAGAAATTCAACGTTAGCTTGACTTTATTAAGGATCCCAGTCCAAGTTATATCTTTTGCCTCTTTCTCCTTTACACCAATGTTTACTCCCAGCACTTTAATAAAATCCTTTGCGCTCTTGAATGGAATCTCACACCCGTTTACATTGATATCCCCAACAAACATTATTTCAGTCTTCTCTATATTAACTTTAGCACCCGATGCCTTGCCATATATATCTATGATCCCCATAATGCTTCCAATACTTTCTATATCCTTCACAGTACAAGTAGTGTCATCAGCGTACTGATGTACAACACTGACACCACCACCTGGGATTCCAACACCCCTTACTTCTTTATTACTATTTATCAATGTAGCTAACGGTTCTGTAGAAACACTGTACAGCAGAGCTGACAAAGGACAGCCCTGCCTTACTGACCTCTCCACAGGGAAAGTATCTGTTAACACTCCGTTACATTTAACACAACTTTTAGCCCCACTATACAACAGGTTGATCCAAGATACAAACTTTGGCCCAAACCCAAACCTCTCCAAAGTCTGTAATAAAAAGCTGTGCTCCACTCTATCGAAAGCTTTGTTAAAGTCCAAACTTAAAACTATACCACCTTCATTTTTCATTTGATTAACAACATCCCTAATTGTACAAATGACATCTGAAATATCTCTTCCAGGTATGCCGTAGGCTTGTGTTGATTCAATAATACTCCCAATCACCTTTTTCATCCTATTCGCTAACACTTTAGTCAGTATCTTATAATCCGAATTTAGAAGGCTAATAGGCCTATAATTTTCTAACTTTAATCTACTGCCCCTATTTTTGAATAAGATCGTTAACATTCCAGTTGACATAGACTCAGGGATTTCCTTATTCTCTTCCATATAATGAAACACCCTCACTAAAATGGGTGCCAAAATATCTACAAAGACTTTATAGAACTCATTTGTTAAACCATCCAAACCCGGACTTTTATTACCTTGCGTGCTAACAATTGCTTCCTTGATTTCCATAATCGAAATCTCTTCATCACACATCATTCTATCTGCCTGCGATACTTTGGCACTAATTGTATCCAACACTTTTACAACACACACTTTATCTACATCATTCTTTTTGTAAAGATTTCTGTAAAAGGTTTCAACTGTCTCTAAGATCCCAACAAAATCGTTTACCTTTACACCTCTTTCATCTTCCAACTCTACAATGTAACTCTTAGTTTGTTTTCTTTTTTCCAGACCCCAAAAAAAGGATGTACATTTCTCTCCCTCCAAAGCGTACTGTGCCCTGCTCCTAACAATAGCACCCAAACATTTATTTTTTTCATAACGACCCAGCTCTGCATGGATTTTCAAATAATTCACAACATCATAGTCTGGATCCGTATCAGCCTTTTCAAGTTCATGCAACATCCTATTCCTAAGCATTATTTCTTTCTGCTTATCTAAACGGTTATGATTTTTTGCGTACCTAATACTCCTATTTTTTACTTTTACTTTCACTTCCTCCCACCATAAACACACATTCTCTTTTAACAGTACATTAGACATTTCATCATTAATACATTCAACAATTTCATTTCTATATCCTTCCTCCTTTAACAGATTGGCATTTAAACACCAGACACCTCCCCCTCTCCTCTCCACACCAAAACCCATTTGAAATGACATTACTGCATGATCACTATATGCTGTAAAGGTATATGACACCTTCTTAACATTCTGCACCAATTCTTGTTTTGCTAGACATAAATCAATTCTGCTTTGTTTTAATTCCTTTAGAACCACCTGCCTTCTAGAGAATACTCTTCTGTTTGGATTTTCAGCCCTCCATATATCTACTAGATTCTCCTCATTCATAAGTTTCCATAATGCATTTCTAGAAGAGTCATATCTGAATTTAGCGCAACTAGAGGCATCCATTCTACTACACCTCACATTAAAATCTCCTATCAGTATACAGTTTTCTGAGCACAGTGTTTTTAATTTGTGAAACATTTCTCTCCTTTCAGATTCAATGTTTGAAGCATAAACATTAATTAAACGAAAAACTACATTTTGAACTTCAAATTCAATTACAATAAGTCTGCCATCATTGTCAGCATATATTTCTTTTACATTTTGCACCACATCATTTTTTATCAAAATAGCCACACCACATGTTTTATCCCCTCCATGACTACAAAAAATTTAATCTGACCATTTACTCTTAATCTCCTGCATTTTGGAGTCTGTCCAATTGGTCTCTTGAAAACACAACATGTCTGCCTTAACAGACACTAATACCTGCTCAAATTTGCTCATGTTTCTCAAACTGTTACCATTTAGGGATGCGACTGTAATCATTATGAATGTGTGCAGAAGTATAATCAGAGCCAAACAAGTCCTTAAAAATCCTACTTTTTCTTTTTTCCAAAACCCATCATCTCCCTGGTTTTCGACAATGACCTCTTATTTTTTACAAACAACTGAAGATCCTCACTATCTATTTCATCATCCGTCTCTTTATTTGGATTTTTGGGGGGAGCGGCGGGGAAGACTTTTGAAAAGTGCGCTTTAACAGTGCCCGTGATTTCAGTGGACCCAGCCCACTCTTTGGTGTAATTTTTACACAGGCTTAAAGCTGGCTCAGGCACCTGAGAAGCACCTTGCACCATCTCTACCTGTGTATGTCTTTCACCCATCATGTGCTGCTGTTCCACCTTGTCAGCAGCAGAGACTAAAACGGCGTCTCGTGCTTTGCAAGGAGATATTACAGGCTCTTCAAGCTTATCTGCCACTGTCTCTGGAGTCACACTCTCCATGTCACTCTCATCCTCCCTCTCCATAGGCACACTCCCCTCTTCCTCAGACGTGAGGTCCATTGTTTGCAAAAGTAAGTGATTTTCTCCCTTATTACAGCTACATCTAACTTTAGGTCTGTCACACATTTTGCACACATTTCCTATGTTCCGACATTCTCTGGCATAATGCCCTTGTTCACTACATTTGTGGCATGTGAATTCCGGACATTCCTTAAGTATGTGCCCCGGCTGAATACATAATCTACATACCTTCACTTGATTGTCGTGGATTACACGAAAATATTCAAATCCCTCGACAGTGTTAAATTTTGTAGAATATGGCAAGGATTGCACATTGTCTGTAAACTTTACCTTGCAAAATCTTGTCCCATCTACAATGTCCGTTCCTGGCCACATCCTCCTCTTGATTGGCGTGGTCGCCTTCACCTTCCAGCCTTTTAGTTTCTCTTCTATCTCCTCATCCGTAATGTATGCGGGCAAGTTCAAAAAGGACACCACCAGCTCATCGTTCCCTAGTTCTTTAGCCATGATTTGACAGTTCTTTATCTTTAGCCCGTCTATTAGTCTTTCTTTTCCATTTACATGAGACATTGTTACTTCATACTTATTCCCGTCTTTCATTCGACATCCCAGTATTGTTCCGCAAACTTCCTTTATTCCTCTCAGCAATTCCATCGTTGTTATTTTCCCTTCTCCACTTATTTCCACGTTCACCGTCAGTTCCTTCTCATATGTTCTTTTTTTCAGTTCTTCGTTTAACATTCTGATTTCACTGTTGTCCTTTCTCGTCGTCGTTTGTATTCTTGATGTCGAAGCCATGTTGTCCGTCCGGTTATTTTAAGCAATATCCCCCAAACAGCTCACGCTGATGGGGGACAATAGCAAAAACGTTTCACAGAAACTTCACTACAGTCACTCACAAACTTTCAAACGTATAAGTCAACTAGACCTCCAAAAAAAAAGATATTCTCTCTCAAGCACTCAGACACCTGCTTCTCTTCCACTTCCTGAAACTCCAAAAAGGGGCGTGTAAAGCGAACGTGATAACCGCTACACTACAGAAACTACTGCTACAATTAGCTGCAAGGAGTAAACCGAATTTTACAGATATTCATGGCACGTGTTGAAATTTCCAATTTTAGGCATTTATGAAAATAACTATTCTCTTTTAAAAGTACTGTACCTACTGCACGTGTCAAAGAGCACTGTTTCCTCCCAGTTTCAAACTGAGGACCTTTCACGTGTAAAGAGAACGTGATAACCACTACACCACAGAACCTACTGCTACAATTAGCTGCAAGGAGTAAACCGAATTTTAAAAATATTCATGGCACGTATTCGAATTTCCAAAATACAGAATTCATGAAAATAATAATTCTTTGTTGAAAGTACAGTACCTACTGCACGTGTCAATGAGCGTTGATTCCGCCCGGTTTCGAACCAGGGACCTTACGCGTATTAAGCGAACGTGATAACCGCTACACTACAGAAACTGCTTCAACAATTACCTGCAAGGAGTAAACCGAATTTTACAGATATTCATGGCACGTGTTCAAATTTCGAAAATTAGGCATTTATGAAAATAACTATTCTCTGTTAATAGTACAGTACCTACTGCACGTGTCAAAGAGCACTGTTTCCTCCCAGTTTCAAACTGAGGACCTTTCACGTGTAAAGAGAACGTGATAACCACTACACTACAGAAACTGCTGCTTGATTTTTCTGCAAGGAGTAAACCGAATTTTAAAAATATTCATGGCACGTATTCGAATTTCCAAAATAAAGAATTCATGAAATTTTCTGTTACCACTATGGTACTTCAGAATGTGTCAATGAGCGTTGTTTCCACCTGGTTTCGAACCAGGGACCTTTCGCGTGTGAAGCAAACGTGATAACCACTACACCACAGAAACTACTGCTACAATTAGCTGCAAGGAGTAAACCGAATTTTAAAAATATTCATGGCACGTATTCGAATTTCCAAAATTAGGCATTTATGAAAATAACTATTCTCTGTTAATAGTACAGTACCTACTGCACATGTCAAAGAGCAGTGTTTCCTCCTGGTTTCAAACTGAGGACCTTTCGCGTGTTAAGCGAACGTGATAACCGCTACACTACAGAAACTGCTTCAACAATTATCTGCAAGGAGTAAACCGAATTTTACAGATATTCATGGCACGTGTTCAAATTTCCAAAATTAGGCATTTATGAAAATAACTATTCTCTGTTAATAGTACAGTACCTACTGCACATGTCAAAGAGCAGTGTTTCCTCCTGGTTTCAAACTGAGGACCTTTCGCGTGTTAAGCTAACGTGATAACCACTACACTACAGAAACTGCTGCTTGATTTTTCTGCAAGGAGTAACCCGAATTGTAAAAATATTCATGGCACGTATTCGAATTTCCAAAATAAAGAATTCATGAACTTTTCTGTTACCACTACGGTACTTCAGAATGTGTCAATGAGCGTTGTTTCCGCCCGGTTTCGAACCAGGGACCTTTCGCCTGTGAAGCGAACGTGATAACCACTACACCACAGAAACTACTGCTACAATTATCTGCAAGGAGTAAACCGAATTTTAAAAATATTCATGGCACGTATTCGAATTTCCAAAATAAGTCAATAATGAAATTCTTTGTTAACACTATGGTACTTCTTGAATGTGTCGATGAGCGTTGTTTCCGCCTGGTTTCGAACCAGGGACCTTTCGCGTGTGAACAAACGTGCTAACCACTACACCACAGAAACTGCTGCTACATTTAGCTGCGAGGACTAAACCGAATTTTACAGATATTCATGGCACGTATTAGAATTTCCAAAATACAGAATTCATGAAAATAACAACTCTTTGTTGAAAGTACAGCACCTACTGCACGTGTCAAAGAGCTCTGTTTCCGCCCGGTTTCGAACCGAGGACCTTTCGCGTGTTAAGCGAACGTGATAACCGCTACACTACAGAAAATGCTTCAACAATTATCTGCAAGGAGTAAACCGAATTTTACAGATATTCATGGCACGTGTTCAAATTTCCAAAATTAGGCATTTATGAAAATAACTATTCTCTGTTAATAGTACAGTACCTACTGCACATGTCAAAGAGCACTGTTTCCTCCCGGTTTCAAACTGAGGACCTTTCACGTGTAAAGCGATTGTGATAACCACTACACTACAGAAACTGCTGCTTGATTTTTCTGCAAGGAGTAAACCGAATTTTAAAAATATTCATGGCACGTATTCGAATTTCCAAAATAAAGAATTCATGAAATTTTCTGTTACCACTATGGTACTTCAGAATGTGTCAATGAGCGTTGTTTCCGCCCGGTTTCGAACCAGGGACCTTTCGCGTGTGAAGCAAACGTGATAACCACTACACCACTGCTACAATTAGCTGCAAGGAGTAAACCGAATTTTAAAAATATTCATGGCACGTATTCGAATTTCCAAAATACAGAATTCATGAAAATAACAATTCTTCGTTGAAAGTACAGTACCTACTGCACGTGTCAAAGAGCTCTTTTTCCGCCCGGTTTCGAACCGAGGATCGTTCGCGTGTTAAGCGAACGTGATAACCGCTACACTACAGAAACTGCTTCAACAATTACCTGCAAGGAGTAAACCGAATTTTACAGATATTCATGGCACGTGTTCAAATTTCCAAAATTAGGCATTTATGAAAATATCTGTTCTCTGTTAATAGTACAGTACCTACTGCACATGTCAAAGAGCACTGTTTCCTCCCTGTTTCAAACTGAGGACCTTTCACGTGTAAAGCGAACGTGATAACCACTACACTACAGAAACTGCTGCTACATTTAGCTACAATGAGTAAATCGAATTTTACAGATATTCATGGCACGTGTTGAAATTTCCAAATTTAGGCATTTATGAAAATAACTATTCTCTTTTAAAAGTACTGTACGTGTCAAAGAGCACTGTTTCCGCCCGGTTTCTAACAGAGGACCTTTCGCGTGTAAAGCGAACGCGATAACCACTACACTACAGAAACTGTTGCTTGATTTTCCTGCAAGAATTAAACCGAATTTTACAGATATTCAGGGCACGTATTCGAATTTCCAAAATACAGAATTTATGAAAATAACAATTCTTTGTTGAAAGTACAGTACCTACTGCACGTGTCAAAGAGCTCTGTTTCCGCCCCGGTTCGAACCGAGGACCTTTCGCGTATTAAGCAAACTTGATAACCACTACACTACAGAAACTGCTGCTTGATTTTTCCGCAAGGAGTAAACCGAATTTTTTAAATATTCATGGCACGTATTCGAATTTCCAAAATAAGAGAATAATGAAATTCTTTGTTAACACTATGGTACTTCTTGAATGTGTCGATGAGCGTTGTTTCCGCCTGGTTTCGAACCAGGGACCTTTCGCGTGTGAACAAACGTGATAACCACTACACTACAGAAACTGCTGCTTGATTTTTCTGCAAGGAGTAAACCGAATTTTACAGATATTCATGGCACGTGTTCAAATTTCCAAAATTAGGCATTTATGAAAATAACTATTCTCTGTTAATAGTACAGTACCTACTGCACATGTCAAAGAGCACTGTTTCCTCCCGGTTTCAAACTGAGGACCTTTCACGTGTAAAGCGAACGTGATAACCACTACACTACAGAAACTGCTGCTACATTTAGCTGCAAGGAGTAAACCGAATTTTACAGATATTCATGGCACGTATTCGAATTTCCAAAATACAGAATTCATGAAAATCACAATTCTTTGTTGAAAGTACAGTACCTACTGCACTTGTCAAAGAGCTCTGTTTCCGCCCGGTTTCGAACCGAGGACCTTTCGCGTGTTAAGCGAACGTGATAACCGCTACACTACAGAAACTGCTTCAACAATTATCTGCAAGGAATAAACCGAATTTTACAGATATTCATGGCACGTGTTGAAATTTCCAAATTCAGGCATTTATGAAAATAACTATTCTCTTTTAAAAGTACTGTACCTACTGCACGTGTCAAAGAGCACTGTTTCCGCCCGGTTTCGAACCGAGGACCTTTCGCGTGTAAAGCGAACGTGATAACCACTACAGTACAGAAACTGCTGCTTGATTTTCCTGCAAGAAGTAAACCGAATTTTACAGATATTCAGGGCACGTATTCGAATTTCCAAAATACAGAATTTATGAAAATAACTATTCTTTGTTGAAAGTACAGTACCTACTGCACGTGTCAAAGAGCTCTGTTTCCACCCGGTTTCGAACCGAGGACCTTTCGCGTGTTAAGCGAACGTGATAACCACTACACTACAGAAACTTCTTCAACAATTATCTGCAAGGAGTAAACCGAATTTTACAGATATTCATGGCACGTGTTCTAATTTCCAAAATTAGGCATTTATGAAAATAACTATTGTCTGTTAATAGTACAGTAACTACTGCACATGTCAAAGAGCAGTGTTTCCTCCCGGTTTCAAACTGAGGACCTTTCACGTGTAAAGCTAACGTGATAACCACTACACTACAGAAACTGCTGCTTGATTTTTCTGCAAGAAGTAAACCGAATTTTACAGATATTCAGGGCACGTATTCGAATTTCCAAAATACAGAATTTATGAAAATAACTATTCTTTGTTGAAAGTACAGTACCTACTGCACGTGTCAAAGAGCTCTGTTTCCACCCGGTTTCGAACCGAGGACCTTTCGCGTGTTAAGCGAACGTGATAACCACTACACTACAGAAACTTCTTCAACAATTATCTGCAAGGAGTAAACCGAATTTTACAGATATTCATGGCACGTGTTCTAATTTCCAAAATTAGGCATTTATGAAAATAACTATTGTCTGTTAATAGTACAGTAACTACTGCACATGTCAAAGAGCAGTGTTTCCTCCCGGTTTCAAACTGAGGACCTTTCACGTGTAAAGCTAACGTGATAACCACTACACTACAGAAACTGCTGCTTGATTTTTCTGCAAGAAGTAAACCGAATTTTACAGATATTCAGGGCACGTATTCGAATTTCCAAAATACAGAATTTATGAAAATAACTATTCTTTGTTGAAAGTACAGTACCTACTGCACGTGTCAAAGAGCTCTGTTTCCACCCGGTTTCGAACCGAGGACCTTTCGCGTGTTAAGCGAACGTGATAACCACTACACTACAGAAACTTCTTCAACAATTATCTGCAAGGAGTAAACCGAATTTTACAGATATTCATGGCACGTGTTCTAATTTCCAAAATTAGGCATTTATGAAAATAACTATTGTCTGTTAATAGTACAGTAACTACTGCACATGTCAAAGAGCAGTGTTTCCTCCCGGTTTCAAACTGAGGACCTTTCACGTGTAAAGCTAACGTGATAACAACTACACTACAGAAACTGCTGCTTGATTTTTCTGCAAGGAGTAAACCGAATTTTAAAAATATTCATGGCACGTATTCGAATTTCCAAAATAAAGAATTCATGACATTTTCTGTTACCACTATGGTACTACAGAATGTGTCAATGAGTGTTGTTTCCGCCCGGTTTCAAACCAGGGACATTTCGCATGTGAACCAAACGTGATTACCACTACACCACAGAAACCACTGCTACAATTAGCTGCAAGGAGTAAACCGAATTTTTAAAATATTCATGGCACGTATTCGAATTTCCAAAATAAGGGATTAATGAAATTCTTTGTTAACACTATGGTACTTCTTGAATGTGTCGATGAGCGTTGTTTCCGCCTGGTTTCGAACCAGGGACCTTTCGCGTGTGAACAAACGTGATAACCACTACACTACAATCTACTGTTTACAGTACAATCCACAGAGAACAATACAGAACATTTACATTTACGTCATTTAGCAGACGCTCTTATCCAGAGCGACTTACAGTAGTGAATGCATACATTTCATACAATTTCATACATTATTATTATTATTTTTTTTTTACATATATATATTTTTTCTGTGCTGGCCCCCCGTGGGAAGACACTAGACTAACAGAGGCAGGTGAACAATTCACCCCCTATCAAATTATCAACAAAGAAAATATCAAAACAGTGCTTTCAAAAATTATAAGTGATACCTCCACTCTCCTCTCGTGAAATTAGCCCACTCCCTTCAACAAAAGACTCATCAAAATGTTCCATCCCATAATTAAACAACATATCTATGTGTTTACTGAACAGTGCTATAAAGATACTCCACACCTGAACCCTCTTTCTGTCAAAAGAAACATAATTCCTCCTACAAAAAATAGCATACCTCACAAAACTCAAAACCATATTCAACAAACACACATTAGCACCCTCACATTTACCAGACACTCCAAATAACAAAAGTTCCTCCCACGCATACTTTTTCACAAAATCTCCCCCCCAGTTTCTACATAACATTTCCTTAACTTTACAAAAAAAATATTTTAAATCCTCACATTCTATAAACAAATGCATAAGAGTTTCCGGGAAACGTCCACATACGTCGCATTCCCTTTCTATCTCACAATTAATTTTCTTTAGCACCACCTTTGTAAATATTCTATTATGTCTTAGTTTGAAATCATTATTTTCACACTCCTTACTATTATATTTTACATTTAAATTTCCCCATATCTTTTTTTCATCCAATTCCAAAATTTCTCAGCAGCCGGCCTTCTACACACTTTTCCTACCATTATTCTATACAATCTTTTCACTGGTATACTAGATAAATGTACTTTCTTCTTACTGCTACCAATGAACAAATTAGGAAATACAAATAAATCTTCTCTTTCAACTTCACTATTTATTAAATCAACCCATGCTCTTGGTATACTATTCTTTATCTTGTCATACATATTATTCACTGTTCCCCTTCCCACCTCTTCATCCCATTCATTGATTATGTCAAAAATAGCTTCCCCAGGTAAAAACCCTGGAATTACCTCATAAGTATAATCTTTTATTTGCCGTAGACCTGCACTCATAAATACTTTATTATACAAAACTTTTTCTTTGTTCTTGATTTTCTCATTCAGAAATATAGGTTGATTCATAATCAGGTCAATATGTCCACATTCATAATATACATTAGGCAACAACTCTGCCCATGCATTTAGCACCTCTTTATAAAAATCTGGTACCTTTTCAAACATTGCCCTTTTAAGCCCCATCAATAAACCATTATCCTCACAACCACCACTCTCCTCTAAGTAGACTCTAAAGAAGTGTTTCCAGCCATAATCTTCACTGTCATACAAATATTTCTTTACTGTTTTTATCCTAATAGCTTTTCTTTTGACATCTAAATCTACAAGTTTTAAACCTCCATCCACATAGTCAGCAATCAATGTTTTCTGAGATATTCTCACTCCTTTACCATCCCAAATAAAATTTGACACCACATTATTCAATTCATTTAGGACCCACTCCGGCATGTCCAGGACTCCCAAAACATACACAAATGTGGATAATACCAAAGCATTTGCAACAATTACTTTCCCTTGTAACTTTAGTTTTCTATTTTTCCAGAAATTCAACGTTAGCTTGACTTTATTAAGGATCCCAGTCCAAGTTATATCTTTTGCCTCTTTCTCCTTTACACCAATGTTTACTCCCAGCACTTTAATAAAATCCTTTGCGCTCTTGAATGGAATCTCACACCCGTTTACATTGATATCCCCAACAAACATTATTTCAGTCTTCTCTATATTAACTTTAGCACCCGATGCCTTGCCATATATATCTATGATCCCCATAATGCTTCCAATACTTTCTATATCCTTCACAGTACAAGTAGTGTCATCAGCGTACTGATGTACAACACTGACACCACCACCTGGGATTCCAACACCCCTTACTTCTTTATTACTATTTATCAATGTAGCTAACGGTTCTGTAGAAACACTGTACAGCAGAGCTGACAAAGGACAGCCCTGCCTTACTGACCTCTCCACAGGGAAAGTATCTGTTAACACTCCGTTACATTTAACACAACTTTTAGCCCCACTATACAACAGGTTGATCCAAGATACAAACTTTGGCCCAAACCCAAACCTCTCCAAAGTCTGTAATAAAAAGCTGTGCTCCACTCTATCGAAAGCTTTGTTAAAGTCCAAACTTAAAACTATACCACCTTCATTTTTCATTTGATTAACAACATCCCTAATTGTACAAATTACATCTGCAATATCTCTTCCAGGTATGCCGTAGGCTTGTGTTGATTCAATAATACTCCCAATCACCTTTTTCATCCTATTCGCTAACACTTTAGTCAGTATCTTATAATCCGAATTTAGAAGGCTAATAGGCCTATAATTTTCTAACTTTAATCTACTGCCCCTATTTTTGAATAAGATCGTTAACATTCCAGTTGACATAGACTCAGGGATTTCCTTATTCTCTTCCATATAATGAAACACCCTCACTAAAATGGGTGCCAAAATATCTACAAAGACTTTATAGAACTCATTTGTTAAACCATCCAAACCCGGACTTTTATTACATTGCGTGCTAACAATTGCTTCCTTAATTTCCATAATCGAAATCTCTTCATCACACATCATTCTATCTGCCTGCGATACTTTGGCACTAATTGTATCCAACACTTTTACAACACACACTTTATCTACATCATTCTTTTTGTAAAGATTTCTGTAAAAGGTTTCAACTGTCTCTAAGATCCCAACAAAATCGTTTACCTTTACACCTCTTTCATCTTCCAACTCTACAATGTAACTCTTAGTTTGTTTTCTTTTTTCCAGACCCCAAAAAAAGGATGTACATTTCTCTCCCTCCAAAGCGTACTGTGCCCTGCTCCTAACAATAGCACCCAAACATTTATTTTTTTCATAACGACCCAGCTCTGCATGGATTTTCAAATAATTCACAACATCATAGTCTGGATCCGTATCAGCCTTTTCAAGTTCATGCAACATCCTATTCCTAAGCATTATTTCTTTCTGCTTATCTAAACGGTTATGATTTTTTGCGTACCTAATACTCCTATTTTTTACTTTTACTTTCACTTCCTCCCACCATAAACACACATTCTCTTTTAACAGTACATTAGACATTTCATCATTAATACATTCAACAATTTCATTTCTATATCCTTCCTCCTTTAACAGACGGGCATTTAAACACCAGACACCTCCCCCTCTCCTCTCCACACCAAAACCCATTTGAAATGACATTACTGCATGATCACTATATGCTGTAAAGGTATATGACACCTTCTTAACATTCTGCACCAATTCTTGTTTTGCTAGACATAAATCAATTCTGCTTTGTTTTAATTCCTTTAGAACCACCTGCCTTCTAGAGAATACTCTTCTGTTTGGATTTTCAGCCCTCCATATATCTACTAGATTCTCCTCATTCATAAGTTTCCATAATGCATTTCTAGAAGAGTCATATCTGAATTTAGCACAACTAGAAGCATCCATTCTACTACACCTCACATTCAAATCTCCTATCAGTATACAGTTTTCTGAGCACAGTGTTTTTAATTTGTGAAACATTTCTCTCCTTTCAGATTCAATGTTTGAAGCATAAACATTAATTAAACGAAAAACTACATTTTGAACTTCAAATTCAATTACAATAAGTCTGCCATCATTGTCAGCATATATTTCTTTTACATTTTGCACCACATCATTTTTTATCAAAATAGCCACACCACATGTTTTATCCCCTCCATGACTACAAAAAATTTAATCTGACCATTTACTCTTAATCTCCTGCATTTTGGAGTCTGTCCAATTGGTCTCTTGAAAACACAACATGTCTGCCTTAACAGACACTAATACCTGCTCAAATTTGCTCATGTTTCTCAAACTGTTACCATTTAGGGATGCGACTGTAATCATTATGAATGTGTGCAGAAGTATAATCAGAGCCAAACAAGTCCTTAAAAATCCTACTTTTTCTTTTTTCCAAAACCCATCATCTCCCTGGTTTTCGACAATGACCTCTTATTTTTTACAAACAACTGAAGATCCTCACTATCTATTTCATCATCCGTCTCTTTATTTGGATTTTTGGGGGGATCGGCGGGGAAGCCTTTTGAAAAGTGCGCTTTAACAGTGCCCGTGACTTCAGTGGACCCAGCCCACTCTTTGGTGTAATTTTTACACAGGCTTAAAGCTGGCTCAGGCACCTGAGAAGCACCTTGCACCATCTCTACCTGTGTATGTCTTTCACCCATCATGTGCTGCTGTTCCACCTTGTCAGCAGCAGAGACTAAAACGGCGTCTCGTGCTTTGCCAGGAGACATTACAGGCTCTTCAAGCTTATCTGCCACTGTCTCTGGAGTCACACTCTCCATGTCACTCTCATCCTCCCTCTCCATAGGCACACTCCCCTCTTCCTCAGACGTGAGGTCCATTGTTTGCAAAAGTAAGTGATTTTCTCCCTTATTACAGCTACATCTAACTTTAGGTCTGTCACACATTTTGCACACATTTCCTATGTTCCGACATTCTCTGGCATAATGCCCTTGTTCACTACATTTGTGGCATGTGAATTCCGGACATTCCTTAAGTATGTGCCCCGGCTGAATACATAATCTACATACCTTCACTTGATTGTCGTGGATTACACGAAAATATTCAAATCCCTCGACAGTGTTAAATTTTGTAGAATATGGCAAGGATTGCACATTGTCTGTAAACTTTACCTTGCAAAATCTTGTCCCATCTACAATGTCCGTTCCTGGCCACATCCTCCTCTTGATTGGCGTGGTCGCCTTCACCTTCCAGCCTTTTAGTTTCTCTTCTATCTCCTCATCCGTAATGTATGCGGGCAAGTTCAAAAAGGACACCACCAGCTCATCGTTCCCTAGTTCTTTAGCCATGATTTGACAGTTCTTTATCTTTAGCCCGTCTATTAGTCTTTCTTTTCCATTTACATGAGACATTGTTACTTCATACTTATTCCCGTCTTTCATTCGACATCCCAGAATTGTTCCGCAAACTTCCTTTATTCCTCTCAGCAATTCCATCGTTGTTATTTTCCCTTCTCCACTTATTTCCACGTTCACCGTCAGTTCCTTCTCATATGTTCTTTTTTTCAGTTCTTCGTTTAACATTCTGATTTCACTGTTGTCCTTTCTCGTCGTCGTTTGTATTCTTGATGTCGAAGCCATGTTGTCCGTCCGGTTATTTTAAGCAATATCCCCCAAACAGCTCACGCTGATGGGGGACAATAGCAAAAACGTTTCACAGAAACTTCACTACACTCACTCACAAACTTTCAAACTCATAAGTCAACTAGACCTCCAAAAAAAACGATATTCTCTCTCAAGCACTCAGACACCTGCTTCTCTTCCACTTCCTGAAACTCCAAAAAGGGGCGTGTGAAGCGAACGTGATAACCACTACACTACAGAAACTGCTGCTTGATTTTCATGCAAGAAGTAAACCGAATTTTACAGATATTCAGGGCACGTATTCGAATTTCCAAAATACAGAATTTATGAAAATAACAATTCTTTGTTGAAAGTACAGTACCTACTGCACGTGTCAAAGAGCTCTGTTTCCGCCCGGTTTCGAACCGAGGACCTTTCGCGTGTTAAGCGAACGTGATAACCACTACACTACAGAAACTTCTTCGACAATTATCTGCAAGGAGTAAACCGAATTTTACAGATATTCATGGCACGTTTTCGAATTTCCAAAATACAGAATTCATGAAAATAACAATTCTTTGTTGAAAGTACAGTACCTACTGCACGTGTCAAAGAGCTCTGTTTCCGCCCGGTTTCGAACCGAGGACCTTTCGCGTGTTAAGCGAACGTGATAACCGCAACACTACAGAAACTGCTTCAGCAATTATCTGCAAGGAGTAAACTGAATTTTACAGATATTCATGGCACGTGTTCAAATTTCCAAAATTAGGCATTTATGAAAATAACTATTCTCTGTTAATAGTACAGTACCTACTGCACATGTCAAAGAGCACTGTTTCCTCCCGGTTTCAAACTGAGGACCTTTCACGTGTAAAGCGAACGTGATAACCACTACACTACAGAAAGTGCTGCTACATTTAGCTGCAAGGAGTAAACCGAATTTTACAGATATTCATGGCACGTATTCGAATTTCCAAAATACAGAATTATTGAAAATAACATTTCTTTGTTGAAAGTACAGTACCTACTGCACTTGTCAAAGAGCTCTGTTTCCGCGCGGTTTCGAACCGAGGACCTTTCGCGTGTTAAGCGAACGTGATAACCGCTACACTACAGAAACTGCTTCGACAATTATCTGCAAGGAGTAAACTGAATTGTACAGATGTTCATGGCACGTGTTCAAATTTCCAAAATTAGGCATTTATGAAAATAACTATTCTCTGTTAATAGTACAGTACCTACTGCACATGTCAAAGAGCACTGTTTCCTCCCGGCTTCAAACTGAGGACCTTTTACGTGTAAAGCGAACGTGATAACCACTACACTACAGAAACTGCTGCTACATTTAGCTGCAAGGAGTAAACCGAATTTTACAGATATTCATGGCACATATTCGAATTTCCAAAATACAGAATTCATGAAAATAACAATTCTTTGTTCAAAGTACAATACCTACTGCACTTGTCAAAGAGCTCTGTTTCCACCCGGTTTCGAACCGAGGACCTTTCGCGTGTTACGCGAACGGGATAACCGCTACACTACAGAAACTGCTTCGACAATTATCTGCAAGGAGTAAACCGAATTTTACAGATATTCATGGCACGTGTTGAAATTTCCAATTTTAGGCATTTATGAAAATAACTATTCTCTTTTAAAAGTACTGTACCTACTGCACGTGTCAAAGAGCACTGTTTCCACCCGGTTTCGAACCGAGGACCTTTCACGTGTAAAGCAAACGCGATAACCACTACACTACAGAAACTGCTGCTTGATTTTCCTGCAAGAAGTAAACCGAATTTTACAGATATTCAGGGCACGTATTCGAATTTCCAAAATACAGAATTTATGAAAATAACAATTCTTTGTTGAAAGTACAGTACCTACTGCACGTGTCAAAGAGCTCTGTTTCCTCCCGGTTTCAAACTGAGGACCTTTCACGTGTAAAGCTAACGTGATAACCACTACACTACAGAAACTGCTGCTACATTTAGCTACAAGGAGTAAACCGAATTTTAAAAATATTCATGGCACGTATTGGAATTTCCAAAATAAAAAATTCATGAAATTTTCTGTTACCACTATGGTACTACAGAATGTGTCAATGAGCGTTGTTTCCGCCCGGTTTCGAACCAGGGACATTCCGCGTGTGAAGCGAACGTGATAACCACTACACCACAGAAACTACTGCTACAATTAGCTGCAAGGAGTAAACCGAATTTGAAAAATATTCATGGCACGTATTCGAATTTCCAAAATAAGGGATTAATGAAATTCTTTGTTAACACTATGGTACTTCTTGAATGTGTCGATGAGCGTTGTTTCCGCCTGGTTTCGAACCAGGGACCTTTCGCGTGTGAACAAACGTGATAACCACTACACTACAGAAACTGCTGCTACATTTACCTGCGAGGAGTAAACCGAATTTTACAGATATTCATGGCACGTATTCGAATTTCCAAAATACAGAATTCATGAAAATAACAATTCTTTGTTGAAAGTACAGTACCTACTGCACGTGTCAAAGAGCTCTGTTTCCGCCCGGTTTCGAACCGAGGACCTTTCGCGTGTGAAACGAACGTGATAACCGCTACACTACAGAAACTGCTTCAACAATTATCTGCAAGGACTAAACCGATTTTTACAGATATTCATGGCACGTGTTCAAATTTCCAAAATTAGGCATTTATGAAAATAACTATTCTCTGTTAATAGTACAGTACCTACTGCACATGTCAAAGAGCACTGTTTCCTCCCGGTTTCAAACTGAGGACCTTTCACGTGTAAAGCGAACGTGATAACCACTACACTACAGAAACTGCTGCTACATTTAGCTGCGAGGAGTAAACCGAATTTTACAGATATTCAGGGCACGTATTCGAATTTCCAAAATACAGAATTCATGAAAATAACAATTCTTTGTTGAAAGTACAGTACCTACTGCACGTGTCAAAGAGCTCTGTTTCCGCCTGGTTTCGAACCGAGGACCTTTCGCGTGTTAAGCGAACGTGATAACCGCTACACTACAGAAACTGCTTCAACAATTACCTGCAAGGAGTAAACAGAATTTTACAGATATTCATGGCACGTGTTGAAATTTCCAAATTTAGGCATTTATGAAAATAACTATTCTCTTTTAAAAGTACTGTAACTACTGCACGTGTCTACGAGCACTGTTTCCGCCCGGTTTCGAACCGAGGACCTTTCGCGTGTAAAGCGAAAATGATAACTACTACACTATAGAAACTGCTGCTTGATTTTCCTGCAAGAAGTAAACCGAATTTTACAGATATTCAGGGCACGTATTCGAATTTCCAAAACACAAAATTTATGAAAATAACAATTCTTTGTTGAAAGTACAGTACCTACTGCACGTGTCAAAGAGCTCTGTTTCCGCCCGGTTTCGAACCGAGGACCTTTCGCGTGTTAAGCTAACGTGATAACCACTACACTACAGAAACTGCTGCTTGATTTTTCTGCAAGGAGTAAACCGAATTTTAAAAATATTCATGGCACGTATTCGAATTTCCAAAATAAAGAATTCATGAAATTTTCTGTTACCACTATGGTACTTCAGAATGTGTCAATGAGCGTTGTTTCCGCCTGGTTTCGAACCAGGGACCTTTCGCGTGTGAACAAACGTGATAACCACTACACTACAGAAACTGCTGCTACATTTAGCTGCGAGGAGTAAACCGAATTTTACAGATATTCATGGCACGTATTCGAATTTCCAAAATACAGAATTCATGATAATAACAATTCTTTGTTGAAAGTACAGTACCTACTGCACGTGTCAAAGAGTTCTGTTTCCGCCCGGTTTCGAACCGAGGACCTTTTGCGTGTTAAGCGAACGTGATAACCGCTACACTACAGAAACTGCTGCTACATTTAGCTGCAAGGAGTAAACCAAATTTTACAGATATTCATGGCACGTATTCGAATTTCCAAAATACAGAATTCATGAAAATAACAATTCTTTGTTGAAAGTACAGTACCTACTGCACTTGTCAAAGAGCTCTGTTTCCGCCCGTTTCGAACCGAGGACCTTTCGCGTGTTAAGCGAACGTGATAACCGCTATACTACAGAAACTGCTTCAACAATTATCTGCAAGGACTAAACCGAATTTTACAGATATTCATGGCACGTGTTGAAATTTCCAATTTTAGGCATTTATGAAAATAACTATTCTCTTTTAAAAGTACTGTACTTACTGCACGTGTCAAAGAGCACTGTTTCCGCCCGGTTTCGAACCGAGGACCTTTCGCGTGTAAAGCGAACGCGATAACCACTACACTACAGAAACTGCTGCTTGATTTTCCTGCAAGAAGTAAACCGAATTTTACAGATATTCAGGGCACGTATTCGAATTTCCAAAATACAGAATTGATGAAAATAACAATTCTTTGTTGAAAGTACAGTACCTACTGCACGTGTCAAAGAGCTCTGTTTCCCCCCGGGTTCAAACCGAGGACCTTTCGCGTGTTAAGCGAACGTGATAACCACTACACTACAGAAACTTCTTCGACAATTATCTGCAAGGAGTAAACCGAATTTTACAGATATTCATGGCACGTGTTGAAATTTCCAATTTTAGGCATTTATGAAAATAACTATTCTCTTTTAAAAGTAGTGTACCTACTGCACGTGTCTAAGAGCACTGTTTCCGCCCGGTTTCGAACCGAGGACCTTTCGCGTGTAAAGCGAACGCGATAACCACTACACTACAGAAACTGCTGCTTGATTTTCCTGCAAGAAGTAAACCGAATTTTACAGATGTTCATCGCACGTGTTCAAATTTCCAAAATTAGGCATTTATGAAAATAACTATTCTCTGTTAATAGTACAGTACCTACTGCACATGTCAAAGAGCACTGTTTCCTCCCGGTTTCAAACTGAGGACCTTTCACGTGTAAAGCGAACGTGATAACCACTACACTACAGAAACTGCTGCTACATTTAGCTGCAAGGAGTAAACCGAATTTTACAGATATTCATGGCACGTATTCGAATTTCCAAAATACAGAATTCATGAAAATAACAATTCTTTGTTGAAAGTACAGTACCTACTGCACTTGTCAAAGAGCTCTGTTTCCGCCCGGTTTCGAACCGAGGACCTTTCGCGTGTTAAGCGAACGTGATTTTTTTTTTTTTTTTTTTTTTTTTTATATTATCAAAAATGTTTGTTTACAATATTTACAGTACAATCTACTGTTTACAGTACAATCCACAGAGAACAATACAGAAGACACTAGACTAACAGAGGCAGGTGAACAATTCACCCCCTATCAAATTATCAACAAAGAAAATATCAAAACAGTGCTTTCAAAAATTATAAGTGATACCTCCACTCTCCTCTCGTGAAATTAACCCACTCCCTTCAACAAAAGACTCATCAAAATGTTCCATCCCATAATTAAACAACATATCTATGTGTTTACTGAACAGTGCTATAAAGATACTCCACACCTGAACCCTCTTTCTGTCAAAAGAAACATAATTCCTCCTACAAAAAATAGCATACCTCACAAAACTCAAAACCATATTCAACAAACACACATTAGCACCCTCACATTTACCAGACACTCCAAATAACAAAAGTTCCTCCCACGCATACTTTTTCACGAAATCTCCCCCCCAGTTTCTACATAACATTTCCTTAACTTTACAAAAAAAATATTTTAAATCCTCACATTCTATAAACAAATGCATAAGCGTTTCCGGGATACGTCCACATACGTCGCATTCCCTTTCTATCTCACAATTAATTTTCTTTAGCACCACCTTTGTAAATATTCTATTATGTCTTAGTTTGAAATCATTATTTTCACACTCCTTACTATTATATTTTACATTTAAATTTCCCCATATCTTTTTTTCATCCAATTCCGGAAAAACTACTTTCCAAAATTTCTCAGCAGCCGGCCTTCTACACACTTTTCCTACCATTATTCTATACAATCTTTTCACTGGTATACTAGATAAATGTTCTTTCTTCTTACTGCTACCAATGAACAAATTAGGAAATACAAATAAATCTTCTCTTTCAACTTCACTATTTATTAAATCAACCCATGCTCTTGGTATACTATTCTTTATCTTGTCATACATATTATTCACTGTTCCCCTTCCCACCTCTTCATCCCATTCATTGATTATGTCAAAAATAGCTTCCCCAGGTAAAAACCCTGGAATTACCTCATAAGTATAATCTTTTATTTGCCGTAGACCTGCACTCATAAATACTTTATTATACAAAACTTTTTCTTTGTTCTTGATTTTCTCATTCAGAAATATAGGTTGATTCATAATCAGGTCAATATGTCCACATTCATAATATACATTAGGCAACAACTCTGCCCATGCATTTAGCACCTCTTTATAAAAATCTGGTACCTTTTCAAACATTGCCCTTTTAAGCCCCATCAATAAACCATTATCCTCACAACCACCACTCTCCTCTAAGTAGACTCTAAAGAAGTGTTTCCAGCCATAATCTTCACTGTCATACAAATATTTCTTTACTGTTTTTATCCTAATAGCTTTTCTTTTGACATCTAAATCTACAAGTTTTAAACCTCCATCCACATAGTCAGCAATCAATGTTTTCTGAGATATTCTCACTCCTTTACCATCCCAAATAAAATTTGACACCACATTATTCAATTCATTTAGGACCCACTCCGGCATGTCCAGGACTCCCAAAACATACACAAATTTGGATAATACCAAAGCATTTGCAACAATTACTTTCCCTTGTAACTTTAGTTTTCTATTTTTCCAGAAATTCAACGTTAGCTTGACTTTATTAAGGATCCCAGTCCAAGTTATATCTTTTGCCTCTTTCTCCTTTACACCAATGTTTACTCCCAGCACTTTAATAAAATCCTTTGCGCTCTTGAATGGAATCTCACACCCGTTTACATTGATATCCCCAACAAACATTATTTCAGTCTTCTCTATATTAACTTTAGCACCCGATGCCTTGCCATATATATCTATGATCCCCATAATGCTTCCAATACTTTCTATATCCTTCACAGTACAAGTAGTGTCATCAGCGTACTGATGTACAACACTGACACCACCACCTGGGATTCCAACACCCCTTACTTCTTTATTACTATTTATCAATGTAGCTAACGGTTCTGTAGAAACACTGTACAGCAGAGCTGACAAAGGACAGCCCTGCCTTACTGACCTCTCCACAGGGAAAGTATCTGTTAACACTCCGTTACATTTAACACAACTTTTAGCCCCACTATACAACAGGTTGATCCAAGATACAAACTTTGGCCCAAACCCAAACCTCTCCAAAGTCTGTAATAAAAAGCTGTGCTCCACTCTATCGAAAGCTTTGTTAAAGTCCAAACTTAAAACTATACCACCTTCATTTTTCATTTGATTAACAACATCCCTAATTGTACAAATGACATCTGCAATATCTCTTCCAGGTATGCCGTAGGCTTGTGTTGATTCAATAATACTCCCAATCACCTTTTTCATCCTATGCGCTAACACTTTAGTCAGTATCTTATAATCCGAATTTAGAAGGCTAATAGGCCTATAATTTTCTAACTTTAATCTACTGCCCCTATTTTTGAATAAGATCGTTAACATTCCAGTTGACATAGACTCAGGGATTTCCTTATTCTCTTCCATATAATGAAACACCCTCACTAAAATGGGTGCCAAAATATCTACAAAGACTTTATAGAACTCATTTGTTAAACCATCCAAACCCGGACTTTTATTACCTTGCGTGCTAACAATTGCTTCCTTGATCTCCATAATCGAAATCTCTTCATCACACATCATTCTATCTGCCTGCGATACTTTGGCACTAATTGTATCCAACACTTTTACAACACACACTTTATCTACATCATTCTTTTTGTAAAGATTTCTGTAAAAGGTTTCAACTGTCTCTAAGATCCCAACAAAATCGTTTACCTTTACACCTCTTTCATCTTCCAACTCTACAATGTAACTCTTAGTTTGTTTTCTTTTTTCCAGACCCCAAAAAAAAGGATGTACATTTCTCTCCCTCCAAAGCGTACTGTGCCCTGCTCCTAACAATAGCACCCAAACATTTATTTTTTTCATAACGACCCAGCTCTGCATGGATTTTCAAATAATTCACAACATCATAGTCTGGATCCGTATCAGCCTTTTCAAGTTCATGCAACATCCTATTCCTAAGCATTATTTCTTTCTGCTTATCTAAACGGTTATGATTTTTTGCGTACCTAATACTCCTATTTTTTACTTTTACTTTCACTTCCTCCCACCATAAACACACATTCTCTTTTAACAGTACATTAGACATTTCATCATTAATACATTCAACAATTTCATTTCTATATCCTTCCTCCTTTAACAGACTGGCATTTAAACACCAGACACCTCCCCCTCTCCTCTCCACACCAAAACCCATTTGAAATTACATTACTGCATGATCACTATATGCTGTAAAGGTATATGACAGCTTCTTAACATTCTGCACCAATTCTTGTTTTGCTAGACATAAATCAATTCTGCTTTGTTTTAATTCCTTTAGAACCACCTGCCTTCTAGAGAATACTCTTCTGTTTGGATTTTCAGCCCTCCATATATCTACTAGATTCTCCTCATTCATAAGTTTCCATAATGCATTTCTAGAAGAGTCATATCTGAATTTAGCACAACTAGAGGCATCCATTCTACTACACCTCACATTAAAATCTCCTATCAGTATACAGTTTTCTGAGCACAGTGTTTTTAATTTGTGAAACATTTCTCTCCTTTCAGATTCAATGTTTGAAGCATAAACATTAATTAAACGAAAAACTACATTTTGAACTTCAAATTCAATTACAATAAGTCTGCCATCATTGTCAGCATATATTTCTTTTACATTTTGCACCACATCATTTTTTATCAAAATAGCCACACCACATGTTTTATCCCCTCCATGACTACAAAAAATTAAATCTGACCATTTACTCTTAATCTCCTGCATTTTGGAGTCTGTCCAATTGGTCTCTTGAAAACACAACAATGAGCGTTGTTTCCGCCTGGTTTCGAACCAGGGACCTTTCGCGTGTGAAGCGAACGTGATAACCACTACACTACAGAAACTGCTGTAACACTTACCTGCAAGGAGTAAAACGAATTTTACTGATATTCATGGCACGTGATCAAATTTCCAAAATTAGGAATTTATGAAAATAACTATTCTCTTTTAAAAGTACAGTACCTACTGCACGTGTCAAAGAGCACTGTTTCCGCCCGGTTTCGAACCGAGGACCTTTCGCGTGTAAAGCGAACGTGATAACCACTACACTACAGAAACTGCTGCTTGATTTTCCTGCAAGAAGTGAACCGAATTTTACAGATATTCATGGCACGTATTCGAATTTCCAAAATAAGAGAATAATGAAATTCTTTGTTAACACTATGGTACTTCTTGAATGTGTCGATGAGCGTTGTTTCCGCCTGGTTTCGAACCAGGGACCTTTCGCGTGTGAACAAACGTGATAACCATTACACTACAGAAACTGCTGCTACATTTAGCTGTGAGGAGTAAACCGAATTTTACAGATATTCATGGCACGTGTTCAAATTTCCAAAATTAGGCATTTATGAAAATAACTATTCTCTGTTAATAGTACAGTACCTACTGCACATGTCAAAGAGCACTGTTTCCACCCGGTTTCAAACTGAGGACCTTTCACGTGTAAAGCGAACGTGATAACCACTACACTACAGAAACTGCTGCTACATTTAGTTGCAAGGAGTAAACGGAATTTTACAGATATTCATGGCACGTATTCGAATTTCCTAAAATACAGAATTCATGAAAATAACAATTCTTTGTTGAAAGTACAGTACCTACTGCACTTGTCAAAGAGCTCTGTTTCCGCCCGGTTTCGAACCGAGGACCTTTCGCGTGTTAAGCGAACGTGATAACCGCTACACTACAGAAACTGCTTCAACAATTATCTGCAAGGAGTAAAGCGAATTTTACAGATATTCATGGCACGTGTTCAAATTTCCAAAATTAGGCATTTATGAAAATAACTATTCTCTGTTAATAGTACAGTACCTACTGCACATGTCAAAGATCAGTGTTTCCTCCCGGTTTCAAACTGAGGACCTTTCACGTGTAAAGCGAACGTGATAACCACTACACTACAGAAACTGCTGCTTGATTTTCCTGCAAGAAGTAAACCGAATTTGAAAAATATTCATGGCACGTATTCGAATTTCCAAAATAAGGGATTAATGAAATTCTTTGTTAACACTATGGTACTTCTTGAATGTGTCGATGAGCGTTGTTTCCGCCTGGTTTCGAACCAGGGACCTTTCGCGTGTGAACAAACGTGATAACCACTACACTACAGAAACTGCTGCTACATTTACCTGCGAGGAGTAAACCGAATTTTACAGATATTCATGGCACGTATTCGAATTTCCAAAATACAGAATTCATGAAAATAACAATTCTTTGTTGAAAGTACAGTACCTACTGCACGTGTCAAAGAGCTCTGTTTCCGCCCGGTTTCGAACCGAGGACCTTTCGCGTGTTAAGCGAACTTGATAACCGCTAGACTACAGAAACTGCTTCGACAATTATCTGCAAGGAGTAAACCTAATTTTACAGATATTCATGGCACGTGTTCAAATTTCCAAAATTAGGCATTTATGAAAATAACTATTCTCTGTTAATAGTACAGTACCTACTGCACATGTCAAAGAGCACTGTTTCCTCCCTGTTTCAAACTGAGGACCTTTCACGTGTAAAGCAAACGTGATAACCACTACACCACAGAAACTACTGGTACAATTAGCTGCGAGGAATAAACCGAATTTTACAGATATTCATGGCACGTATTCGAATTTCCAGAATACAGAATTCATGAAAATAACAATTCTTTGTTGAAAGTACAGTACCTACTGCACGTGTCAAAGAGCACTGTTTCCTCCCAGTTTCAAACTGAGGACCTTTCACGTGTAAAGAGAACGTGATAACCACTACACTACAGAAACTGCTGCTTGATTTTTCAGCAAGGAGTAAACCGAATTTTAAAAATATTCATGGCACGTATTCGAATTTCCAAAATAAAGAATTCATGAAATATTCTGTTACCACTATGGTACCTCAGAATGTGTCAATGAGAGTTGTGTCCGCCCGGTTTCGAACCAGGGACCTTTCGCGTATGAAGCAGAAGTGATAACCACTACACCACAGAAACTACTACTACAATTAGCTGCAAGGAGTAAACCGAATTTTAAAAATATTCATGGCACGTATTCGAATTTCCAAAATAAGAGAATAATGAAATTCTTTGTTAACACTACGGTACTTCTTGAATGTGTCGATGAGCGTTGTTTCGGCCTGGTTTCAAACCAGGGACCTTTCGCGTGTGAACAAACGTGATAACCACTACACTACAGAAACTGCTGCTACATTTAGCTGCGAGGAGTAAACCAAATTTTACAGATATTCATGGCACGTATTCGAATTTCCAGAATACAGAATTCATGAAAATAACAATTCTTTGTTGAAAGTACAGTACCTACTGCACGTGTCAAAGAGCACTGTTTCCTCCCAGTTTCAAACTGAGGACCTTTCACGTGTAAAGAGAACGTGATAACCACTACACTACAGAAACTGCTGCTTGATTTATCTGCAAGGAGTAAACCGAATTTAAAAAATATTCATGGCACGTATTCGAATTTCCAAAATAAAGAATTCATGAAATTTTCTGTTACCACTATGGTACTTCAGAATGTGTCAATGAGTGTTATTTCTGCCCGGTTTCGAACCAGGGACCTTTCGCGTGTGAAGCAAACGTGATAACCACTACACCACAGAAACTACTGCTACAATTAGCTGCAAGGAGTAAACCGAATTTTAAAAATATTCATGGCACGTATTCGAATTTCCAAAATAAAGAATTCATGAAATTTTCTGTTACCACTATGGTACTTCAGAATGTGTCAATGAGCGTTGTTTCCGCCCGGTTTCGAAACAGGGACCTTTCGCGTGTGAAGCAAACGTGATAAACACTACACCACAGAAACTACTGCTACAATTAGCTGCAAGGAGTAAACCGAATTTTAAAAATATTCATGGCACGTATTCGAATTTCCAAAATAAGAGAATAATGAAATTCTTTGTTAACACTATGGTACTTCTTGAATGTGTCGATGAGCGTTGTTTCCGCCTGGTTTCGAACAAGGGACCTTTCGCGTGTGAACAAACGTGATAACCACTACACTACAGAAACTGCTGCTACATTTAGCTGCGAGGAGTAAACCTAATTTTACAGATATTCATGGCACGTATTCGAATTTCCAAAATACAGAATTCATGAATATAACAATTCTTTGTTGAAAGTACAGTACCTACAGCACGTGTCAAAGAGCTCTGTTTCCGCCCGGTTTCGAACCGAGGACCTTTCGCGTGTTAAGCGAACGTGATAACCGCAACACTACAGAAACTGCTTCAGCAATTATCTGCAAGGAGTAAACTGAATTTTACAGATATTCATGGCACGTGTTCAAATTTCCAAAATTAGGCATTTATGAAAATAACTATTCTCTGTTAATAGTACAGTACCTACTGCACATGTCAAAGAGCACTGTTTCCTCCCGGTTTCAAACTGAGGACCTTTCACGTGTAAAGCGAACGTGATAACCACTACACTACAGAAAGTGCTGCTACATTTAGCTGCAAGGAGTAAACCGAATTTTACAGATATTCATGGCACGTATTCGAATTTCCAAAATACAGAATTATTGAAAATAACATTTCTTTGTTGAAAGTACAGTACCTACTGCACTTGTCAAAGAGCTCTGTTTCCGCGCGGTTTCGAACCGAGGACCTTTCGCGTGTTAAGCGAACGTGATAACCGCTACACTACAGAAACTGCTTCGACAATTATCTGCAAGGAGTAAACTGAATTGTACAGATGTTCATGGCACGTGTTCAAATTTCCAAAATTAGGCATTTATGAAAATAACTATTCTCTGTTAATAGTACAGTACCTACTGCACATGTCAAAGAGCACTGTTTCCTCCCGGCTTCAAACTGAGGACCTTTCACGTGTAAAGCGAACGTGATAACCACTACACTACAGAAACTGCTGCTACATTTAGCTGCAAGGAGTAAACCGAATTTTACAGATATTCATGGCACATATTCGAATTTCCAAAATACAGAATTCATGAAAATAACAATTCTTTGTTCAAAGTACAATACCTACTGCACTTGTCAAAGAGCTCTGTTTCCACCCGGTTTCGAACCGAGGACCTTTCGCGTGTTACGCGAACGGGATAACCGCTACACTACAGAAACTGCTTCGACAATTATCTGCAAGGAGTAAACCGAATTTTACAGATATTCATGGCACGTGTTGAAATTTCCAATTTTAGGCATTTATGAAAATAACTATTCTCTTTTAAAAGTACTGTACCTACTGCACGTGTCAAAGAGCACTGTTTCCACCCGGTTTCGAACCGAGGACCTTTCACGTGTAAAGCAAACGCGATAACCACTACACTACAGAAACTGCTGCTTGATTTTCCTGCAAGAAGTAAACCGAATTTTACAGATATTCAGGGCACGTATTCGAATTTCCAAAATACAGAATTTATGAAAATAACAATTCTTTGTTGAAAGTACAGTACCTACTGCACGTGTCAAAGAGCTCTGTTTCCTCCCGGTTTCAAACTGAGGACCTTTCACGTGTAAAGCTAACGTGATAACCACTACACTACAGAAACTGCTGCTACATTTAGCTACAAGGAGTAAACCGAATTTTAAAAATATTCATGGCACGTATTGGAATTTCCAAAATAAAAAATTCATGAAATTTTCTGTTACCACTATGGTACTACAGAATGTGTCAATGAGCGTTGTTTCCGCCCGGTTTCGAACCAGGGACATTCCGCGTGTGAAGCGAACGTGATAACCACTACACCACAGAAACTACTGCTACAATTAGCTGCAAGGAGTAAACCGAATTTGAAAAATATTCATGGCACGTATTCGAATTTCCAAAATAAGGGATTAATGAAATTCTTTGTTAACACTATGGTACTTCTTGAATGTGTCGATGAGCGTTGTTTCCGCCTGGTTTCGAACCAGGGACCTTTCGCGTGTGAACAAACGTGATAACCACTACACTACAGAAACTGCTGCTACATTTACCTGCGAGGAGTAAACCGAATTTTACAGATATTCATGGCACGTATTCGAATTTCCAAAATACAGAATTCATGAAAATAACAATTCTTTGTTGAAAGTACAGTACCTACTGCACGTGTCAAAGAGCTCTGTTTCCGCCCGGTTTCGAACCGAGGACCTTTCGCGTGTGAAACGAACGTGATAACCGCTACACTACAGAAACTGCTTCAACAATTATCTGCAAGGACTAAACCGATTTTTACAGATATTCATGGCACGTGTTCAAATTTCCAAAATTAGGCATTTATGAAAATAACTATTCTCTGTTAATAGTACAGTACCTACTGCACATGTCAAAGAGCACTGTTTCCTCCCGGTTTCAAACTGAGGACCTTTCACGTGTAAAGCGAACGTGATAACCACTACACTACAGAAACTGCTGCTACATTTAGCTGCGAGGAGTAAACCGAATTTTACAGATATTCAGGGCACGTATTCGAATTTCCAAAATACAGAATTCATGAAAATAACAATTCTTTGTTGAAAGTACAGTACCTACTGCACGTGTCAAAGAGCTCTGTTTCCGCCCGGTTTCGAACCGAGGACCTTTCGCGTGTTAAGCGAACGTGATAACCGCTACACTACAGAAACTGCTTCAACAATTACCTGCAAGGAGTAAACAGAATTTTACAGATATTCATGGCACGTGTTGAAATTTCCAAATTTAGGCATTTATGAAAATAACTATTCTCTTTTAAAAGTACTGTAACTACTGCACGTGTCTACGAGCACTGTTTCCGCCCGGTTTCGAACCGAGGACCTTTCGCGTGTAAAGCGAAAATGATAACTACTACACTATAGAAACTGCTGCTTGATTTTCCTGCAAGAAGTAAACCGAATTTTACAGATATTCAGGGCACGTATTCGAATTTCCAAAACACAAAATTTATGAAAATAACAATTCTTTGTTGAAAGTACAGTACCTACTGCACGTGTCAAAGAGCTCTGTTTCCGCCCGGTTTCGAACCGAGGACCTTTCGCGTGTTAAGCTAACGTGATAACCACTACACTACAGAAACTGCTGCTTGATTTTTCTGCAAGGAGTAAACCGAATTTTAAAAATATTCATGGCACGTATTCGAATTTCCAAAATAAAGAATTCATGAAATTTTCTGTTACCACTATGGTACTTCAGAATGTGTCAATGAGCGTTGTTTCCGCCCGGTTTCGAACCAGGGACCTTTCACGTGTGAAGCAAACGTGATAACCACTAAACCACAGAAACTACTGGTACAATTAGCTGCGAGGAGGAAACCGAATTTTACAGATATTCATGGCACGTATTCGAATTTCCAAAATACAGAATTCATGAAAATAACAATTCTTTGTTGAAAGTACAGTACCTACTGCACGTGTCAAAGAGCTCTGTTTCCGCCCGGTTTCGAACCGAGGACCTTTCGCGTGTTAAGTGAACGCGATAACCGCTACACTACAGAAACTGCTTCAACAGTTATCTGCAAGGAGTAAACCGAATTTTACAGATATTCATGGCACGTATTCGAATTTCCAAAATAAAGTATTCATGAAATTTTCTGTTACCACTATGGTACTTCAGAATGTGTCAATGAGCGTTGTTTCCGCCCGGTTTCGAAACAGGGACCTTTCGCGTGTGAAGCAAACGTGATAAACACTACACCACAGAAACTACTGCTACAATTAGCTGCAAGGAGTAAACCGAATTTTAAAAATATTCATGGCACGTATTCGAATTTCCAAAATAAGAGAATAATGAAATTCTTTGTTAACACTATGGTACTTCTTGAATGTGTCGATGAGCGTTGTTTCCGCCTGGTTTCGAACCAGGGACCTTTCGCGTGTGAACAAACGTGATAACCACTACACTACAGAAACTGCTGCTACATTTAGCTGCAAGGAGTAAACCGAATTTTACAGATATTCATGGCACGTATTCGAATTTCCAAAATACAGAATTAATGAAAATAACATTTCTTTGTTGAAAGTACAGTACCTACTGCACTTGTCAAAGAGCTCTGTTTCCGCCCGGTTTCGAACCGAGGACCTTTCGCGTGTTAAGCGAACGTGTTTTTTTTTTTTTTTTTTTTTTTTTTTTATTATCAAAAATGTTTGTTTACAATATTTACAGTACAATCTACAGAGAACAATACAGAAGACACTAGACTAACAGAGGCAGGTGAACAATTCACCCCCTATCAAATTATCAACAAAGAAAATATCAAAACAGTGCTTTCAAAAATTATAAGTGATACCTCCACTCTCCTCTCGTGAAATTAACCCACTCCCTTCAACAAAAGACTCATCAAAATGTTCCATCCCATAATTAAACAACATATCTATGTGTTTACTGAACAGTGCTATAAAGATACTCCACACCTGAACTCTCTTTCTGTCAAAAGAAACATAATTCCTCCTACAAAAAATAGCATACCTCACAAAACTCAAAACCATATTCAACAAACACACATTAGCACCCTCACATTTACCAGACACTCCAAATAACAAAAGTTCCTCCCACGCATACTTTTTCACGAAATCTCCCCCCCAGTTTCTACATAACATTTCCTTAACTTTACAAAAAAAATATTTTAAATCCTCACATTCTATAAACAAATGCATAAGCGTTTCCGGGATACGTCCACATACGTCGCATTCCCTTTCTATCTCACAATTAATTTTCTTTAGCACCACCTTTGTAAATATTCTATTATGTCTTAGTTTGAAATCATTATTTTCACACTCCTTACTATTATATTTTACATTTAAATTTCCCCATATCTTTTTTTCATCCAATTCCGGAAAAACTACTTTCCAAAATTTCTCAGCAGCCGGCCTTCTACACACTTTTCCTACCATTATTCTATACAATCTTTTCACTGGTATACTAGATAAATGTTCTTTCTTCTTACTGCTACCAATGAACAAATTAGGAAATACAAATAAATCTTCTCTTTCAACTTCACTATTTATTAAATCAACCCATGCTCTTGGTATACTATTCTTTATCTTGTCATACATATTATTCACTGTTCCCCTTCCCACCTCTTCATCCCATTCATTGATTATGTCAAAAATAGCTTCCCCAGGTAAAAACCCTGGAATTACCTCATAAGTATAATCTTTTATTTGCCGTAGACCTGCACTCATAAATACTTTATTATACAAAACTTTTTCTTTGTTCTTGATTTTCTCATTCAGAAATATAGGTTGATTCATAATCAGGTCAATATGTCCACATTCATAATATACATTAGGCAACAACTCTGCCCATGCATTTAGCACCTCTTTATAAAAATCTGGTACCTTTTCAAACATTGCCCTTTTAAGCCCCATCAATAAACCATTATCCTCACAACCACCACTCTCCTCTAAGTAGACTCTAAAGAAGTGTTTCCAGCCATAATCTTCACTGTCATACAAATATTTCTTTACTGTTTTTATCCTAATAGCTTTTCTTTTGACACCTAAATCTACAAGTTTTAAACCTCCATCCACATAGTCAGCAATCAATGTTTTCTGAGATATTCTCACTCCTTTACCATCCCATATAAAATTTGACACCACATTATTCAATTCATTTAGGACCCACTCCGGCATGTCCAGGACTCCCAAAACATACACAAATTTGGATAATACCAAAGCATTTGCAACAATTACTTTCCCTTGTAACTTTAGTTTTCTATTTTTCCAGAAATTCAACGTTAGCTTGACTTTATTAAGGATCCCAGTCCAAGTTATATCTTTTGCCTCTTTCTCCTTTACACCAATGTTTACTCCCAGCACTTTAATAAAATCCTTTGCGCTCTTGAATGGAATCTCACACCCGTTTACATTGATATCCCCAACAAACATTATTTCAGTCTTCTCTATATTAACTTTAGCACCCGATGCCTTGCCATATATATCTATGATCCCCATAATGCTTCCAATACTTTCTATATCCTTCACAGTACAAGTAGTGTCATCAGCGTACTGATGTACAACACTGACACCACCACCTGGGATTCCAACACCCCTTACTTCTTTATTACTATTTATCAATGTAGCTAACGGTTCTGTAGAAACACTGTACAGCAGAGCTGACAAAGGACAGCCCTGCCTTACTGACCTCTCCACAGGGAAAGTATCTGTTAACACTCCGTTACATTTAACACAACTTTTAGCCCCACTATACAACAGGTTGATCCAAGATACAAACTTTGGCCCAAACCCAAACCTCTCCAAAGTCTGTAATAAAAAGCTGTGCTCCACTCTATCGAAAGCTTTGTTAAAGTCCAAACTTAAAACTATACCACCTTCATTTTTCATTTGATTAACAACATCCCTAATTGTACAAATTACATCTGAAATATCTCTTCCAGGTATGCCGTAGGCTTGTGTTGATTCAATAATACTCCCAATCACCTTTTTCATCCTATTCGCTAACACTTTAGTCAGTATCTTATAATCCGAATTTAGAAGGCTAATAGGCCTATAATTTTCTAACTTTAATCTACTGCCCCTATTTTTGAATAAGATCGTTAACATTCCAGTTGACATAGACTCAGGGATTTCCTTATTCTCTTCCATATAATGAAACACCCTCACTAAAATGGGTGCCAAAATATCTACAAAGACTTTATAGAACTCATTTGTTAAACCATCCAAACCCGGACTTTTATTACCTTGCGTGCTAACAATTGCTTCCTTGATTTCCATAATCGAAATCTCTTCATCACACATCATTCTATCTGCCTGCGATACTTTGGCACTAATTGTATCCAACACTTTTACAACACACACTTTATCTACATCATTCTTTTTGTAAAGATTTCTGTAAAAGGTTTCAACTGTCTCTAAGATCCCAACAAAATCGTTTACCTTTACACCTCTTTCATCTTCCAACTCTACAATGTAACTCTTAGTTTGTTTTCTTTTTTCCAGACCCAAAAAAAAGGATGTACATTTCTCTCCCTCCAAAGCGTACTGTGCCCTGCTCCTAACAATAGCACCCAAACATTTATTTTTTTCATAACGACCCAGCTCTGCATGGATTTTCAAATAATTCACAACATCATAGTCTGGATCCGTATCAGCCTTTTCAAGTTCATGCAACATCCTATTCCTAAGCATTATTTCTTTCTGCTTATCTAAACGGTTATGATTTTTTGCGTACCTAATACTCCTATTTTTTACTTTTACTTTCACTTCCTCCCACCATAAACACACATTCTCTTTTAACAGTACATTAGACATTTCATCATTAATACATTCAACAATTTCATTTCTATATCCTTCCTCCTTTAACAGACTGGCATTTAAACACCAGACACCTCCCCCTCTCCTCTCCACACCAAAACCCATTTGAAATGACATTACTGCATGATCACTATATGCTGTAAAGGTATATGACACCTTCTTAACATTCTGCACCAATTCTTGTTTTGCTAGACATAAATCAATTCTGCTTTGTTTTAATTCCTTTAGAACCACCTGCCTTCTAGAGAATACTCTTCTGTTTGGATTTTCAGCCCTCCATATATCTACTAGATTCTCCTCATTCATAAGTTTCCATAATGCATTTCTAGAAGAGTCATATCTGAATTTAGCACAACTAGAGGCATCCATTCTACTACACCTCACATTAAAATCTCCTATCAGTATACAGTTTTCTGAGCACAGTGTTTTTAATTTGTGAAACATTTCTCTCCTTTCAGATTCAATGTTTGAAGCATAAACATTAATTAAACGAAAAACTACATTTTGAACTTCAAATTCAATTACAATAAGTCTGCCATCATTGTCAGCATATATTTCTTTTACATTTTGCACCACATCATTTTTTATCAAAATAGCCACACCACATGTTTTATCCCCTCCATGACTACAAAAAATTAAATCTGACCATTTACTCTTAATCTCCTGCATTTTGGAGTCTGTCCAATTGGTCTCTTGAAAACACAACATGTCTGCCTTAACAGACACTAATACCTGCTCAAATTTGCTCATGTTTCTCAAACTGTTACCATTTAGGGATGCGACTGTAATCATTATGAATGTGTGCAGAAGTATAATCAGAGCCAAACAAGTCCTTAAAAATCCTACTTTTTCTTTTTCTTTTTTCCAAAACCCATCATCTCCCTGGTTTTCGACAATGACCTCTTATTTTTTACAAACAACTGAAGATCCTCACTATCTATTTCATCATCCGTCTCTTTATTTGGATTTTTGGGGGGAGCGGCGGGGAAGACTTTTGAAAAGTGCGCTTTAACAGTGCCCGTGATTTCAGTGGACCCAGCCCACTCTTTGGTGTAATTTTTACACAGGCTTAAAGCTGGCTCAGGCACCTGAGAAGCACCTTGCACCATCTCTACCTGTGTATGTCTTTCACCCATCATGTGCTGCTGTTCCACCTTGTCAGCAGCAGAGACTAAAACGGCGTCTCGCTTTGCCAGGAGACATTACAGGCTCTTCAAGCTTATCTGCCACTGTCTCTGGAGTCACACTCTCCATGTCACTCTCATCCTCCCTCTCCATAGGCACACTCCCCTCTTCCTCAGACGTGAGGTCCATTGTTTGCAAAAGTAAGTGATTTTCTCCCTTATTACAGCTACATCTAACTTTAGGTCTGTCACACATTTTGCACACATTTCCTATGTTCCGACATTCTCTGGCATAATGCCCTTGTTCACTACATTTGTGGCATGTGAATTCCGGACATTCCTTAAGTATGTGCCCCGGCTGAATACATAATCTACATACCTTCACTTGATTGTCGTGGATTACACGAAAATATTCAAATCCCTCGACAGTGTTAAATTTAGTAGAATATGGCAAGGATTGCACATTGTCTGTAAACTTTACCTTGCAAAATCTTGTCCCATCTACAATGTCCGTTCCTGGCCACATCCTCCTCTTGATTGGCGTGGTCGCCTTCACCTTCCAGCCTTTTAGTTTCTCTTCTATCTCCTCATCCGTAATGTATGCGGGCAAGTTCAAAAAGGACACCACCAGCTCATCGTTCCCTAGTTCTTTAGCCATGATTTGACAGTTCTTTATCTTTAGCCCGTCTATTAGTCTTTCTTTTCCATTTACATGAGACATTGTTACTTCATACTTATTCCCGTCTTTCATTCGACATCCCAGTATTGTTCCGCAAACTTCCTTTATTCCTCTCAGCAATTCCATCGTTGTTATTTTCCCTTCTCCACTTATTTCCACGTTCACCGTCAGTTCCTTCTCATATGTTCTTTTTTTCAGTTCTTCGTTTAACATTCTGATTTCACTGTTGTCCTTTCTCGTCGTCGTTTGTATTCTTGATGTCGAAGCCATGTTGTCCGTCCGGTTATTTTAAGCAATATCCCCCAACAGCTCACGCTGATGGGGGATAATAACAAAAACAAACTTTCAAACGTATGTCAAATAAACCCCCCCAAAAAACGATATTCTCTCTCAAGTACATACACCTGCTGCTCATCCACTTCCTGAACATCCAAAAAGGGGCGTGTGAAGCGAACGTGATAACCACTACACTACAGAAACTGCTGCTTGATTTTTCGGCAAGGAGTAAACCGAATTTTACTGATTCATTGCATGTATTCGAATTTCAAAAATAAGGCATTTATGAAAATAACTATTCTCTGTATAAATACGGTACTCATTCCATGTGTCAATGAATTCTGTTAGGGTCAGGGGGTTAGGGGTTATGATAAATTCAGTTTTTTTTTGTGGTTTTTCACCTTGGGTATGAGTGTCTAGGGGTTAGAGTTAGGTATATGAGCTCCAAGAGTTAGGGTTAGATAAGGGGTTAAGATTAGGATGGGGAATTAGGGTTAGTCATGAGGATCTAGGGATTGGGGTGGGGGATTAGGATTTTAGTTACTGGGGGTTAGGTATAAGGGTCTAGGGGTTAGGATAGGGAATCAGGATTTGGGAACTAGGAGTTAAGTGTTCAGATCTAGGGGTTAAAGTAGGGTATAGGGACTGGGATTTAGGATTTCGGGACTAGGGGTTAGGGTTGAGTATTAGGGTCTAGGGGCTAAGTTTAGGTATAGGAACTGGGATTGGGAACTAGGGGTTAGATTCGGGATCCAAGGAAAAAATAAGGGAAAAGGAGAGGACCAAATAGGGGAACCGCCCAACAAATAAAAAGCATTAAGGACAAGTGCTATTAAACAAAGACAAATCCACAGTAGACGAATCAACATACCACACTAAGTGTAAAAATAAGTGCTTTCAACTCAAAATAAGCGCTATAAAAGTATACAAGAAATAACGTAAAACCACGCCACACTAACGAATAAAAAAAGTATATAAATAAAATAAATGCCATCATTCATGGGAAGTGCTTGAAAAACATAAGAATGAATTCATAAATTAAATAACAAACATTTATCATGAGCGGCTCTCCCACGGCCCCCCCACCCGTTCCTAGCCCCTAAAAAAACGATACTCATCTAACCTCACTGGAGATGGTGCCTCCCATCAGGTAGATAAACAAAAGTTTAATATTTTTCATTCAAGCCCTTAGGATCTATCGTTTGGAGGCGCCCAATCCAAGTTCTGTCCATCCCCTGTCTGTGTCCTGGACCAGCTCCCATTTGTCTCCAGACCAAAAATACTCTAATTTTCCACTGCATGTAAGCCAACATGCAAATACAATACAGTACTCTTATTACCTTTAGCCATATGGTATAGATGTTGTTTGAGTCTGACCTGTAGTGCATTCTTTGTTTCTCCTATATAAATCTTTTGGCACAATTTGCACTTAATTCCATAAATTAAGTTTACAGTGGACAATTCAATTCTGTCTTACAAGGAACCCCAAACCCGAGACGGCATTAACAATGTATTTGGGTCTCCCCAAATATTTATCCAAGTTTAGGTACATCTTTCGTCTGGAAGGCGGAGTGGACTAACATGTCCCCGAGGTTTTCATTTTTTTTCGATAGGCTGAGATTACTCTACAATCTACCAGCCCATCCACAGCTTGTTGAGCTTCCCGGAAGTTAGACCTCAAGGTCCTACTAAATCCACCCAAGCTCCCAGAGTATGTAGTAACAGATGGTATCAAATTGTGTGTTTCTGCTGTTTTATTGTAACCCCCTTCCCTTCCAAATAATTGGCCTACCTCTGCTTTTATCCCCCTAAGGAAACGTTTGAAATATCCCCGTGGCCCCAAGGCTCTAAAAAGAATGGTTGCCTCCTCCACGTGCTCACATAATGTACAAATTCTATTAAACCGGATCAGCTGAGATTTAATTATCCCTCTAAAGGTATGTTTTGGATGATAACTTGCCTTATGTAGCAGAGCATGCCTATCTGTCTGCTTGAAGAAGACTTTAGTGGCCAATGATTTAGTTAACCCCTCAGAAAATACAAAGAACCTGAGTGTCCAAAAACTCTAGTTTTTCCCTTTGTATATTGTGGGATGTTGTAATGGCAGGATGTGTATTGAGGGTTTCTAAAAAAAACACTCAAAGTCCTTCATAGAACTCACCCAGATACCAAAGATGTCATCCAAATACCTGAGATATAAAAAAGGAAGGGTCTTACACTTAGGAAACACTGTCTCTTCCCAAAAACACATAAGTTGGCAAAGGCTGGAGCAAACTTCTTACCCATGGCAGTGCCATGGATCTGAAGATAAAACGTATCATTAAAATCATCCCTTAAGACTCAACTTCAACAGATCTAAGGGATCTGTAAACGGTACAAAAGGAATGTCAGTATCATAATTAAAATGATCCAACAATTTCAGCCTCCTATGATATGTGTGTAGGTCCCTACGAAGCTCCATCCGGTCTAAAATTCCGGGAGTGGGGATAAAAGACAATCCCCGTTCCAATACATTTCTTTCTATCTCAGAAAGCATATATGAGTGTGAGAGATTAGTAATATTTGAATATGGAGCTGTATCAAAGCACTGTTCTCCCCTTACATGTTTAAATTATCCAACCAAAAGTTTAAGATGGTATTTCCTGTTTCAGGTGTGCAGTGTACTGGGTCCCGTGGCAATGTGTGAAACCTAAGTTTACTAATCTCAGGTAAATAAGTACATTGCTCTAGGATCCTTCGATTAAGTTGATCCAAGAGTGACTGTTGCTGTTTTTCCAGTCTGAGTAGTTAATAATGGGCACATAGAGTGTAGCATTAGGAAATTTACTTTCTGCCACTTTCAGCAGTTGTTGTAGTTGCTTCCAGGAGGTCAACGCCAGCTGTTTCAACAGGCAGTTGTTTAGCCCTCCTGATAACACCACCTTCTCCACTGTTGGATGTTGTTCTAGTTTTTCTACTACTCCTTTTAGATGGTGGAACGTAGCGCCAGGGAAGCTATCTGCTTGCACTCTAGAATCGGTAAACCCAGGTATCCGTGAAATATTAGTCTCCAATTATAACAATTGGTTTTCTAATTGTAAGTTCCCAATCCAAAATGTTCCTGGTAGAATTTGGGTGCCTAACTGTTTCAAGGCAGGTGGATATAGGCCTCCTGACAGGTAAATTAATCACCAGGGTAGAAAAGGAAACCCCCGTGTAGGCCTCAGCTGGTATAAATCCCACTGTTTTACTCCGACCTGAACCAAGAGGGGAAGTCCCCGAAGGGAGTAGCAGCCGGGGAACTGGAGCGGCGGCAACGTGGGGCCCTCCTGGGGGCTCACAAGGGCGTATTCAGGAAAAGTTCCATTTTGTCGTCACTTATCATTTCCCCCCCCCCCTCTCGGGTCCCAAGGGCAGCCGCACATGGGTCCCGCTCCCCTCCAACTCCGGGTTCCTCCTGGCCAGAGTCAGAAGCAATAGTATTACTACATTGTAGGACAACATTACTGTATAAAGACCTCTTAGGACTATGAAGAAGAGCAGGCCTCACCTGTGTTTGTTTCCAGATATCCACCCCCCCTGAGACCAACTCTGTGGTTAATGGATCTCCAGCAAGAGCTTGGGGTCTAGGGGAATGTGTTTCAGCCGTAACCAAAATAGTTTCCCCCCCCCGGGGGACCAAATCCAGCTCTAGAGCTGATAGACTTGGAGACCTCCTAGGGGGGCTCCTCTTAGGTCTGTTTTTAAACCCACCCTTAACTAACCCACTGGCCGGACTGCTGTTTCCCACTCCCACCACATTACTGGGAGCTGGAGACAGGACACCCGACAAGAGCGGGAAAAGCCTCCATGGTCAATTGGCCTGGACCTACCACCTCACTAGCACTTGCCTTTGGAAGCATAGCCTGTAACGTTGCCACTGATGATTGGGTAAACTTACGTCTATATCTTGCCCTTGCCCAAGCAACAGCTCGATCAAAGGAATTAATATCAAATCTCCCCACCTCCTATAACCCTGCTGCCAGAACTGAATCATAATGGTCCACTAAGATGCACATAGTGTCCATCCAGTGGTCCGTTTTCTGCTTAACCAGCTCCAAAACGGTGGGATTGGGTAAGGAAGGTTTGATAAAGGCTAAGTCTCACAACCTGTTTCATCATGCCAGGCGGGAAAGACCTTTTCATTTGCAATTCTGCTAGAATTTCTGCATGGTGAATGGCTTGTAATAATTTGAAGTACTGCTTAGTCAGTTTAAGATCAAGAGGTTTTAGGGCTATCCAAACTTAGTGAGTATATTCCCCCAGGGCTATCGGCTGCACCAAAGGCTCAAACCAATTTTCTCCTGGGAAGCGTCATTTTCTCCTACCATAAGAGTTTTAATCCACAATATTATACCAACTGAATCTCCACCGCCCCACAGTCGTTCTGGAGTCAAAAACAAAAAAGAAAGGGGGGAGAGAAAGAAGAAATTTAAAAGAAAATCACAACATTTTCATAAAAGACAACATAAACAATTAAAATCATGAAAGTCCCTTAATATTGTCCTACCAAAGAATTATTTGGTGATGGTTCACTAACCAGAACAGTTTGTCCAGTGCATCAGCAATATTCAGGGGTAAGAAAAAAAAATCCTTCACCTTAGTCTTTTTCCAGGCATCTTGTTCTCATTGGAGCTTCTTTGAGTGAGTTTTATAATCCAAGATGCCTTCATATGCTAGATTCCATGGTGTTGTTGCATTCAAATAGTCAGTGAACCAAAAAAAGGGGTTTCAAACAATTTAAAATCCTTCAATCCAAAAAAGGAATTAAAACAGTTTAAGAACCCATTAAGGGAACTTTCAGAAATTTAAAACAAGGAACAAACAAAAGACCTGACGTTTCAGCCTGATAGCTTTCTTCAGAGGTAATGAGTAGTCACTAACACCTGTGTTAATATGGGGAGCTGAGAGGGCGGCTCCATACCTCCCAGAACATGTCTATTGCTCAGTCCTCCGTCAATCTTCCCATTCTCCTCCAATCCACAGTCCCGATAGGGGTTGGTGTTCAATCATTATGTGCTGCTCAACAAACCAGTTAATGAGTAGTCAATGACACCTGTGTTAATCTGGATAATTAAAGGGGCGGAACCATCCTTCCCAAACCATGTCAATTACTTAGTCCTCCATCAGTCCGCTCATTCTCCTCCAACAGTCCCAATTGGGTTTGGTGTTCAATTGTTGTGAACTACTCAACAAACAAATTAAAACAACGAACACACTAAAACAATCAAGTCTAAGAAGTCTTTTAAAACCCAAATACTGTATAAAATGCCAGGCACGGGCTAGGTTAGGTTTGGGGATAACAGATGAATCTGATATGCACTGGCAACTTTTTTAAATAAATGGTAAAACCATGGTATAAAATACCTTAATTACTAAAAAAAGAAAAGGGGGGGGGGGAAGGAATAATAAAAAGAGGACCCGGATCATCATATAAAATATAAACCCTGGGTTAACAACCAGGGATACAATCCAAAGGAATAAAAGCCAGGAGGTCAAAATAATAGACCAGAAATTAGGGTTGGGTATGAGAGTCTAGGGGTGGAGTTAGGTATGTTGGCTCCAAGTGTTAGGGTTAGATAAGGGGGTATGAGGGTTAGATAAGGGGGTATGAGGGTTGGGGTTGGATACGGGGGTATAAGGGTTAGGGTTATGATAAATTCCGTTTGTGGTTTTTCACCTTGCATTGCACTGGCCTATTGTGGTCTCTTATTGTTTCCAGTCTGGTGTTTATTGGGAGGGTTGTGTGTGTGAATATGTGAAATGTATGAATAGTTTCCCTACTTATATTTTGCCATTTAATCCAAGTGGAGCCAGAGATCTAAGGTTGGCTATCCACTTGGATTCTGTGGCCTTTCTCTGGGCTATGGTCCAGGTAGAGTGTCACGGTTGTCGTAGGGTAGAGTGGACAAAAACACAGCAGGAATATGTGCACTCATCTTCTTTTATTAAATGGACAAAGAAGGTAAACCAAAACAAACACATACACAACGCCGAATAACAGGCCGGTAAGGCACAAAGCTATACACAGCACAATCTCCCACAAAAAACCCATGAAAACTAACTCCTACTTATAGGACCTTCAATCAGAAGCAACGATAACCAGCTGCTTCCAATTGAAGGTCCAACCCCAGTAAACTAAACATAGAAATAGACTAGACTAGACAGAACATAGAAATACACTAACATAGAACAGTGCCCAAAAACCCTGGAATACATAAATCAAACACCCCTCTACATAGACACACACCCCGAACCACATAAACCAAATACCCCCTGTCACGTCCTGACCAAACTACAATATCAAATAACCCCTATACTGGTCAGGACGTGACATAGAGACAGTTTCTAGCCCAGTGATGTTGAGGTGTATAATATGGTGTGTTTGGAAGTGTGTAACTAAATGTCTGGACAGTTTATTATTGGTAATTGTATATAGATGTTGTTTGAGACATGTTAAAATTGTCGATCCAGTTTCCCCCACATAGATTTTTTTGCATAATGCACAGGTGATTGCATAAACTGTTAGTGCTGTTTATGTTCATCAGTTGTGTGATTTGGCTACCGGTGTGTGCGTATGGGTTGTGTATGTTTGTCAGTTGTCTGTAGTAGTGGCTTTCAGTGGGTACTGGGGGAGAGGGCCTGTTTGAAAATGTTGCATTGACTAGGAGGTCCTTCAGATTGGGGTTCCTCCTGTATGCTGAAATGGGTCGGAATGGTTGTAGTGGGGGGAAGGTATGTTGTGTGTTTAGAAAATGCGCTTTTCAGTCTTGAGTGTATGCGTTGGTTTATGTGGGAATAGGTGCTGATGATTGGTAGCCTCTTGGGTTCCGGCCCCATACCCAATGTGGAAATAGGGTTTCTAGGGAAAGTCTGGAGGTTAGGATTAGGGTTGTGGTTAGGGTTGGGGTTGGGGTTGTGGTTAGGGTTAAGAGAAAATTGCCCTTCAGGAGGACCAAATACACGGGCACATGTTCTCTAATTCTATTTCTCCTATTGATACATCATAATCCTACAGGAAATTGGGAGATGTTATGGTTTGTACCTGGAAAAAGAACAGATAAGAGTAACATTATCCTCTAAGAGGATAAACACCCAGACACTACCCAAACAATACATACTTTCTAATTCCCAGGCTCCTCAGAATACATCTTTACGAAGCCAGGGTTATAATTTAAAGTACCGATTTAAGATTGTCAGTGTCAAGGTTAAAATTAGGCTCTCATACTTTTGTTTCAGGCCTGTGGGATTCCTGATATCCACTTTTTGAGTCCCAGGGGGTTAGCCTTAGGGTTAAGATTAGATTTGAGGCTTGAGTTCAACTTAGGGTTGGTATCGGGGTCAAGGTTCAGGGATTGAGTTGGGGTCAAGGTTCAGGGATTACGGTTGGGTTCAAGGTTCAGGGATTAGGGTTGGGTTAAGGTTCAGGGATTAGGGTTGGGTTGGGTTTGGGGTTAGGTTTCTAGTTTTGAGTCGGTTGATCCACTTCCATCTCTGACACGTGGAAGCCGAAGGGGGGCAAAGGGAATGGGTGCACTCCACAGCATTGACGCGCTGGCCAGAGGGGTCTGGGCGCACCCGGCCAAAGTTGTAGACCCCATGGTTGCCCACTTGTAGAAGTGCCCTGGGTTGCGTTGGTTGGGCTTAGAACCGTCCGTCCGTCGGGTTAAGGGATGGTTAAGGTTAGGGTTAAGGTTAGGGTAGGGGTTAGAGTGGTTAAGGTTAGGGTTAAGGTTAGGGTTAAGGTTAGGGTTAAGGTTAGGGTTAAGGTTAGGGTTAGGGTTAGGGTAAGGATAAGGGTTAAGGTTAGGGTTAGTTAAGGTGAGTCTTCAAGGTCTGTTTGTCCACGGAAGTGGAAAGCATAGTTCAACCTAGGAGTTACTCCCCATCTGATCCTTCTTTTTTTCTCCACGTTGTCTATGTATTTACTTCCGTGTCCGTCTGTCTTTTTGTCCTGGATGTTTTCAATCATTGGTATAATTAAGAGTTATTCCCTTCCAGGATCCTCACTCCCAATCAACCCATGTCTAGTCAAATCCAGCTGGTCTGTTTTGGGTATACTCGGTGTAGGATCAGGCAAAGGCCCTCGAGTTGCGTACCTTATGTAGGTCCGGCCCTCAGTTGGTTGCCATGTGTCCCTGTCGAGTGGTAAGTCATTGAACTTCCAATGGTTTGAGCAGACAAAAACCCAAAGGGCAAGCCCTCTTTACGGTTGTCATGCATCCGCCCTTGGAGTTCCGTCCAGCGTCCTTGTAGATACATGATAGGTTAAGGATCAGGCAAAACCCCATAGTCGCGTACTGTATGAGGGTCCGGTTTCTCGGATTGGTTGCCATGTTTCCATACCAGCCATGTCAGTCTGTCATACTTGTGAGTTTCAGCAGACAAAGAAACCCTCAAGGAGGAAACCTCCCAGTTGTAGTGCATCCGCCCCAATTGTAGTCCTGGGTCATCCGGTGGTTCGGGTGGCAGTGACCAATTGGGCTACTCCCTTCCAGGATCGTAGTGTGCCAGTGGTATGTCATCCCTAGACAGTGAATTTTATCGGAGTCAAAAAGGTCAAAAAGTGTTTCGGTTGTCCAGGCTGAGTACGGCGGGGCGAGGTCTCCCCCAGTGAAAAATTGTTTTGTGGGATGAAACGCTCCGCCAGACATCTGGGCACCCCAGGGATCTCCCGGCCCGGGGATAATTCCAGCGGCACCGCCCACCTCCCAAAGCACCATTTTACCTTAACTTCTCTAGGGCCAGTGGGACGATTTCGTCCCACCTACGTAACAGCCACTGGAATCCCGTGGCGCGTTATTCAAATACCTTAGAAATGCTATTACTTCCATTTCTCAAACATTTGACTATTTTACACCATTTTAAGGACAAGACTCTCGTTAATCTAACCACACTGCCCGATTTCAAAAAGGCTTTACAACGAAAGCAAAACATTAAATTATGTCAGCAGAGTACCAAGCCAGAAATAATCAGACACCCATTTTTCAAGCTAGCATATAATGTCACATAAACCCAGACCACAGCTAAATGCAGCACTAACCTTTGATGATCTTCATCAGATGACAATCTTAGGACATTATGTTATACAATACATGCATGTTTTGTTCAATCAAGTTCATATTTATATCAAAAACCAGCTTTTTACATTAGCATGTGACGTTCAGAACTAGCATACCCCCCCGCAAACTTCCGGTGAATTTACTAAATTACTCACAATAAACGTTCACAAAAAACATAACAATTATTTTAAGAATTATAGATACAGAACTCCTCTATGCACTCGATATGTCCGATTTTAAAAAAGCACATTTTGCAATATTCTCAGTAGATAGCCCGGCATCACAGGGCTAGCTATTTAGACACCCAGCAAGTTTAGCACTCACCAAAGTCAGATTTACTATAAGAAAAATGTTATTACCTTTGCTGTTCTTCGTCAGAATGCACTCCCAGGACTTCTACTTCAATAACAAATGTTGGTTTGGTCCCAAATAATCCATTGTTATATCCAAATAGCGGCGTTTTGTTTGTGCGTTCAAGACACTATCCGAAAGGGTAAAGAAGGGTGACGCGCCCGACGCGTTTCGTGACAAGAAATTTCTAAATATTCCATTACCGTACTTCGAAGCATGTCAACTGCTGTTTAAAATCAATTTTTATGCCATTTTTCTCGTAAAAAAAGCGATAATATTCCAACCGGGAATCTGTGTTTTAGTACAAAGAGAGAGAAAATAAAAACATGGGGTCGCCTCGTGCACGCGCCTCAGTCTCATTGTCCTCTGATAGACCACTTACCAAAGGCGCTAATGTTTTTCAGCCAGGGGATGGAATTACATCATTCAGCTTTTTCCCGGGTTCTGAGAGCCTATGGGAGCCGTAGGAAGTGTCATGTTACAGCAAGGATCCTCAGTTTTCAATAAAGAGAGTCAAGAAGAACAAGAACTTGTCAGACAGGCCACTTCCTGTAAGGAATCTTCTCAGGTTTTTGCCTGCCATAATAGTTCTGTTATACTCAGACACCATTCAAGCAGTTTTAGAAACTTTAGGGTGTTTTCTATCCAAAGCCAATAATTATATGCATATTCTAGTTTCTGGGCAGTAGTAATAACCAGATTAAATCGGGTACGTTTTTTTATCCGGCCGTGTAAATACTGCCCCCTAGCCCTAAAAGGTTAACTTAAAAGAACTCTACCCACACGAAGTAAACACGCGCTACTGGACATACTACCAATCAAATTCTAAACTGGGGTAGGTAGTCGTCCAGCGCGGTACGTGAGCCCTCATTTGGCGGGGTTGAGATTGTTGGCCTGTCGGTCTGCACAATGGGTTAGGGTTAGGTTGTAGTTTGGTGGAGCACACAAAGAGACACACACGCACTCGGGAAGGCAGGAGAGAGAAGCTATGAGCAGCAGACTAAGACGTGATTGTGGGTTATGTTCCAAGCTGAAAATCGTGCAGATAGACCGACATTTCAAGTCTGTCCATGCACTTAAGCCTGCTACTATTAAATGGAAGCGTGCCATGCAATCTTGCCGGCTTTCAACTGAGAGACATCAGCCCGAATCATGGCAGTGTATGCAGGCTAACAGCGGTGTTGCACCGCGGCTGGAGCCCTGTGAGAACCCTGTGTATTTGCAGTGTGTTGAAAGTGAGTTGTCCATGGATCAGCAGCTGTTGGACAAGAGTGAGCAGGCGGTGGCGACTGCGCCGGTGCAGTCAACCAGTCAGATCGGTGGTGAACCATACTCGGAACCGAGGGAGCAAGGCTGCGTGGTGGCGACTTCCACGGAGAGCGAGAGTGATGAAGGCGGCGGTGTGGAGTCCAGAATTGAAGGTTGGAGGAATGTAATTTTGACTGAATATGAACACTTTGCTATGGGTAAAAACCCTTCAGTTAAACGAATTGAGAATAGTCGCACCAGTCTATCCCGAATACGGCAATTCCTCCGCTATATGTCAGAGGGCAAGGCCGATGAAGGACTGTGTTCTCTGGATAACTACAGACGTGTGTCTGAGTGGTACGGTCAATGTGAAGACCGTTGTTTGGCACCATCCACATTAAAAATATACCGATCCGATGTTCGAAGTTTCTTGAATTATCTTATTCATTTCCGGCCAAAAGGTCTTTAGGCTAAAGCCAGTGGAATTCGAAAGGTGTTACTCTGCTTGGCAAAGATGGACAGGGATTCGCGGCAGAGCCAGGCAACACACAGGGCAAAATTCCGCAAACGGTGCAGGGACGAGGTGCTCAGCGCTGCGGAGTTAAGCCGGTTTGTTGAGCTAAGTAATCAAGCTATTCCTTCGGTTCTCAGTAGGCTGGAGGTCCGAGCCACCTGCGCTGATAGACGTAGGTTTGCGGCTCTCATGTCCAGCCGGTTGGCCATCTTTAATGGCACTCGACGATCCCCAGTCACCATCTTCTGTGAGAGGGATTTTACTGAAATAACCCTGGAAAGTGGGGGTTATCAGATGTCTATTTCAAGCCACAAAACGAACTATAGCTTCGGTGAGTGCAGAATTGTTCTATCTGGGCAGGAATACACTTGGCTTAAACGATTCCATCAGATCAGGCCTAATCTGAGTGGAATCACCTCAGACACAACACTCTTCTTTTTCACGTCCTGCGGTCAACCGTACGGCAATCTCTGTGAGTATGTGGGCCAGCTATTTGAAGAATTTGACATTGGAAGTAAAGTTACCTTCGGTACAATTCGACAAAGCGTTGCTACATTGAACTTTAATCAAGGCTCGGTTACAGACCGGGGAACTGTGGCTGACCATATGTGTCATTCTCTGGAAACGCAGGCACGGTACTACCGGTACCATAATTTGCCTCGTAACGCCAGCCGAGCGCGGACACTAATTGAGGGACAAATCAACCCATGATTCACTGATAAATAAATAATTTTTATTTGAAACTCACCCATGTCTTTGTGTGTCATTTGGTCATGGTTGAGAATGTATGATAGAGGGCAGGCAGGTGGGCAGGCAGGGTAGAGAGAGTAAGCCCAGAGGAATGGAGATATGGAGCTCCCCTGGTAACCCAAAAATAAAACAGTGCAATTTCTGAGAAGTGAAACATAGCCGATATTCAGAGATTTTTGGACTTAGTCATTTTTCTGAGAATTTTTTTGAACTTCCATAAATCAGCCAGGCCGGCCCCCATTGAGTTGGGCCTGTAGTAGGGTGCTCTCAGGGTGGGTATGTAGGTCTGTATACCCTTTAAGTATTTAAAACAGTTTTTAAAATTTAGACCTGGTAACCCAAAATAAAACCAGGTGCACGTTTGGACTTAGTCTCTGGAGCAAAATGAAAAGTGGGCACTTTGTAACTTTTACGACCAATTTCTGAAATGTTCTAATAATGATTAAAAATACTTCCTGAGGGGCTAGAGTTCCCAAATTTTGGCTCATACCCTCTCTCGTGATGGGTAACAATTAGCCCCTGTTTATAAAATTTTGCATGCATAGGAAATAATTTTTTCGGTTCCGGGAACTCTTTTTCAAAAACTTAACTCGCTTTTCTATTATACATTTTGATGGAAAAACGGTTTAAATTATATGGAAATGTTCGTTTATGTGCCCTTTCGTGCAAAAAAAACCCCATCCGGATTGGAGTTGTACTTTTCGATTTATTCAAGTTTTTAGTTTTTTTTTGTGGTCCGGATTTTCATACGGGGGAAAAAATATACTGTGTGAGTAACACAGTGGAGATCGGTAGTTTCTGTATTCCCGTCTTTACACAGTCATGCCCGTGTGGGGCAGACAGGTACCGGCGCGAAATCAGAAACCTGGTTTTTGACAACAAGACTTCCATGGCCTAGAAGCTCAGGGATAGTGGCAAACTACTAGTCCGATATAATAAATGCGAAACGGACACTTCTGAGTAGTAGTGTGGTAGCATGGTAGTTCGGTCCATATCCCTTCGGCGACCGATTGATGGCTACTACTCATACCGAATAGGGAGAGCTTTATGGACACTTTTGAGGGTTACAATCCCTCCGGCGCCCAATTGGTCCTAAGTATTGCTCCAATTTTCCCAGCTTGGTGGTGGGAGGATATTGAGCTCTGTCCTGGGCAGGTGCTCTATCCCAGCTATCACCTTGTGGGTTTGGGTCCTCCATGACCATGGTTCTTGTCCCAGCTTGCCACACGTTGCGTATCCATGGTTGTCCTCTGTTGTCGAGCCTGTTTTAAATCTTCTGACCAATTTGCATTCTATTTCCACCTGGGAGGGCCCCTGTCGGCAGGCCTTTGGTCGGTGTTCAGACAGACGGTTCCTCCCGCCCCACGTGGAATTGCCTCTATCGGGGGAGCCCCTGTCGGAGACGGTTATCCCCGCCTTGATGACAAGCTTCAGCCGCGCTCCATTCGTGCGAGATCTAGCCGACCCGTCTGTCTCAGTGGCCCTACATTGGTGTTCTGGTTCGGGGAGTGGAGTACCCAGGTAGCGATGCCTGCGGATGACGTTCAACCATGCCGTACCGGCGCCAGAAACGCATGTATTTCTCAAACCCTGTCTTTTATCCACGTTGATGGCGTTCCGAATAAACCCTCCAGCTAAGACAAGATACCTGATTAAGCGGTGCCCCGGCACCTGTGGCTCCGGCCACGGGCAATTCAGGGCCTCCCGCTGGGCGCACGGTGGATTGACCTAGGGCCTCCTCCCCTCACGGGATAGGAGTGGTCCCTGGCTGTTCTCCGCTTAGTGTGCCCGGGTACAACCTCTATGTTGTGAGTGGCTACCTGGTTGATCCTGCCAGTAGCATATGCTTGTCTGCAAGATTAAGCCATGCAAGTCTAAGTACACACGGCCGGTACAGTGAAACTGCGAATGGCTCATTAACCTCTTATGGCTAGGGGGCAGTATTTTCACGGCTGGATAAAAAACGTACCCGATTTAATCTGGTTACTAATCCTACCCAGTAACTAGAATATGCATATACTTATTATATATGGATAGAAAACACCCTAAAGTTTCTAAAACTGTTTGAATGGTGTCTGTGAGTATAACAGAACTCAAATGGCAGGTCAAAACCTGAGAGATTCCTTTACAGGAAGTGGCCTGTCTGACCATTTCTGGAACTTCTTTGCCATCTCTATCTTTTACTAAGGATCTCTGCTCTAACGTGACACTTCCTACGTCGTCCATAGGTGCTCAGAGCCCGGGAAAAACCTGAATGTCGTCATCCCAGCCCCAGGCTGAAACACATTATCGCCTTTCTCAAGTGGCCGATCAAGGGACTCTGGGCTCAGGCGCGTGACCTGGTCGCCACCGTCTTTGTGATTTTTTTCCTCTGTTTGCCGAAAAGGAGATTCCCGGTCGGAATATTATCGCTTTTCTACGAGAAAAATGGCATAAAAATTGATTTTAAACAGCGGTTGACATGCTTCGAAGTACGGTCATGGAATATTTAGAATTTTTTTGTCACGAATTGCGCCATGCGCACGACCCTTCTTTACCATTTCGGATAGTGTCTGGAACGCACGAACAAAACGCCGCTATTCGGATATAACGATGGATTATTTTGGACCAAACCAACATTTGTTATCCTCTATGGGCTAGGTGGGACGCTAGCGTGCCACCCGTGGTGCACTCCATCAACAGCAGGTGCATTTCAAGAGCGGCAAATTTGAATCCAAATAAATGTCAAAATTCAAATTTTTCAAAAATACAACTATTTTACACCATTTGAAAGATAAACATCTCCTTAATCTAACCACGTTTTACGATTTCAAAAAGGTTTTACGGCGAAAGCATAAATTTAGAGTATGTTAGGACAGTACATTTACAAGAGTTGTGTGTAATGTTTTGTCAAGTCAAAGACAGGGTCACCAAAACCATAAAACCAGCTAAAATGATGCACTAACCTTTTACAATCTCCATCAGATGACACTCCTAGGACATTATGTTAGACAATGCATGCATTTTTAGTTCTATCAAGTTGATATTTATATCCAAAAACAGCGTTTTACTATGGCATTGATGTTGAGGAAATCGTTTCCCTCCAATAACCGGCAGTCAAGTCAGCGTCACAAATTAAATAATTAAAATTAGAAAACATTGGTAAAATATTATATTGTCATTTAAAGAATTATAGATTTACATCTCTTGAACGCAATCAACTTGCCAGATTTAAAAATAACCTTACTGGGAAATCACACTTTGCAATAATCTGAGCACTGCGCCCAGAAAAATACGCGTTGCGATACAGACTAGACGTCATGTTGGGGAGATCTAAAATCGAAAATACTATGTAAATAATCCATTACCTTTGATTCTCTTCATCAGATGTCACTTCCAGGTATCACAGGTCCATAACGAATGTAGTTTTGTTCAAAAAAGCTCATCATTTATGTCCAAAAAGCTCCGTGTTGTTAGCACATGATCTAAGCCAGCCGGACTTCTCGTCATGAACGAGGGGAAAAAATATATTTACGTTCATTCAAACATGTCAAACGTTGTATAGCATAAATCATTAGTGCCTTTTTTAACCAGAACATGAATAATATTCAAGGTGGACGAATGCATTCTCTTTTATAACGTATTGGAACGAGGGTACCCAACATGAACTCGCGCGCCAAAGTCTAATCGGCCATCACCGTTCCAAGGCTCTTGTTCGGTCAGATCTCACAGTAAAAGACTCAAAACACTTTGTAAAGGCTGGTGACATCTAGTGGAAGCAATAGGAAGTGCCAAAACATTAATCAACCCCTGTGTGTTTCAATGGCATAGGCTTAAAGGTAATTCAACACATCAGGTATCCACTTCCTGTCAGAAAATGTCTCAGGGTTTTGCCTGCCAAATGAGTTCTGTTATACTCACAGACACCATTCAAACAGTTTTAGAAACTTTAGGGTGTTTTCTATCCATATATAATAAGTATATGCATATTCTAGTTACTGGGTAGGATTAGTAACCAGATTAAATCGGGTACGTTTTTTTTATCCAGCCGTGAAAATACTGCCCCCTAGCCCCAACAGGTTAACAGAGAATAGTTATTTTCATAAATGCCTAATTTTGGAAATTTGAACACGTGCCATGAATATCTGTAAAATTCGATTTACTCCTTGCAGATAATTGTTGAAGCAGTTTCTGTAGTGTAGTGGTTATCACGTTCGCTTAACATGCGAAAGGTCCTCGTTTCGAAACCGGGTGGAAACAGTGCTCTTTGACACGTGCAGTAGGTACAGTACTTTTAAAAGAGAATAGTTATTTTCATAAATGCCTAATTTTGGAAATTTGAACACGTGCCATGAATATCAGTAAAATTCGTTTTACTCCTTGCAGTTAAGTGTTACAGCAGTTTCTGTAGTGTAGTGGTTATCAAGTTCGCTTCACACGCGAAAGGTCCCTGGTTCGAAACCAGGCGGAAACAACGCTCATTGACACATTCAAGAAGTACCATAGTGTTAACAAAGAATTTCATTAATCCCTTGTTTTGGAAATTTGAATACGTGACATGAATATTTTTAAAATTCGGTTTACTCCTTGCAGCTAATTGTAGCAGTAGTTTCTGATGTGTAGTGGTTATCACGTTCGCTTCACACGCGAAAGGTCCCTGGTTCGAAACCGGGCGGAAACAACGCTCATTGACACATTCTGAAGTACCATAGTGGTAACAGAAAATTTCATGAATGCCTTATTTTGGAAATTCGAATTCGTGCCATGAATATCTGTAAAATTCGGTTTACTTCTTGCAAGAAAATCAAGCAGCAGTTTCTGTAGTGTAGTGGTTATCACGTTCGCTTTACACGTGAAAGGTCCTCAGTTTGAAACCGGGAGGAAACAGTGCTCTTTGACATGTGCAGTAGGTACTGTACTAATAACAGAGAATAGTTATTTTCATAAATGTCTAATTTTGGAAATTTGAACACGTGCCATGAATATCTGTAAAATTCGATTTATTCCTTGCAGATAATTGTTGAAGCAGTTTCTGTAGTGTAGTGGTTATCACGTACGCTTAACACGCGAAAGGTCCTTGGTTCGAAACCGGGCGGAAACAGTGCTCTTTGACACGTACAGTACTTTTAAAAGAGAATAGTTATTTTCATAAATGCCTAATTTTGGAAATTTGAACACGTGCCATGAATATCAGTAAAATTCGTTTTACTCCTTGCAGATAAGTGTTACAGCAGTTTCTGTAGTGTAGTGGTTATCACGTTCGCTTTACACGTGAAAGGTCCTCAGTTTGAAACCGGGAGGAAACAGTGCGCTTTGACATGTGCGGTGGGTACTGTACTATTAACAGAGAATAGATATTTTCATAAATGCCTAATTTTGGAAATTTGAACACGTGCCATGAATATCTGTAAAATTCGATTTACTCCTTGCAGATAATTTTTGAAGCAGTGTCTGTAGTGTAGTGGTTATCACGTTCGCTTAACACGCGAAAGGTCCTCGGTTCGAAACCGGGCGGAAACAGTGCTCTTTGACACGTGCAGTAGGTACAGTACTTTTAAAAGAGAATAGTTATTTTCATAAATGCCTATTTTTGGAAATTTGAACACGTGCCATGAATATCAGTAAAATTCGTTTTACTCCTTGCAGGTAAGTGTTACAGCAGTTTCTGTAGTGTAGTGGTTATCAAGTTCGCTTCACACGCGAAAGGTCCCTGGTTCGAAACCAGGCGGAAACAACGCTCATTGACACATTCTGAAGTACCATAGTGGTAACAGAAAATGTAATTAATTCTTTATTTTGGAAATTCGAATACGTGCCATGAATATCGGTAAAATTCGGTTTACTCCTTGCAGAAAAATCAAGCAGCAGTTTCTGTAGTGTAGTGGTTATCACGTTCGCTTTACACGTGAAAGGTCCTCAGTTTGAAACCGGGAGGAAACAGTGCTTTTTGACATGTGCAATAGGTACTGTACTATTAACAGAGAATAGTTATTTTCATAAATGCCTTATTTTGGAAATTCGAACACGTGCCATGAATATCTGTAAAATTCGATTTACTCCTTGCAGATAATTGTTGAAGCAGTTTCTGTAGTGTAGTGGTTATCACGTACGCTTAACACGCGAAAGGTCCTTGGTTCGAAACCGGGCGGAAACAGTGCTCTTTGACACGTACAGTACTTTTAAAAGAGAATAGTTATTTTCATAAATGCCTAATTTTGGAAATTTGAACACGTGACATGAATATCAGTAAAATTCGTTTTACTCCTTGCAGTTAAGTGTTACAGCAGTTTCTTTAGTGTAGTGGTTATCAAGTTCGCTTCACACGCGAAAGGTCCCTGGTTCGAAACCAGGCGGAAACAACGCTCATTGACACATTCAAGAAGTACCATAGTGTTAACAAAGAATTTCATTAATCCCTTGTTTTGGAAATTTGAATACGTGACATGAATATTTTTAAAATTTGGTTTACTCCTTGCAGCTAATTGTAGCAGTAGTTTCTGATGTGTAGTGGTTATCACGTTCGCTTCACACGCGAAAGGTCCCTGGTTCGAAACCGGGCGGAAACAACGCACATTGACACATTCTGAAGTACCATAGTGGTAACAGAAAATTTCATGAATGCCTTATTTTGGAAATTCGAATACGTGCCATGAATATCTGTAAAATCCGGTTTACTTCTTGCAGGAAAATCAAGCAGCAGTTTCTGTAGTGTAGTGGTTATCACGTTCGCTTTACACGTGAAAGGTCCTCAGTTTGAAACCGGGAGGAAACAGTGCTCTTTGACATGTGTGGTAGGTACTGTACTATTAACAGAGAATAGTTATTTTCATAAATGCCTAATTTTGGAAATTTGAACACGTGCCATGAATATCTGTAAAATTCGATTTACTCCTTGCAGATAATTGTTGAAGCAGTTTCTGTAGTGTAGTGGTTATCACGTACGCTTAACACGCGAAAGGTCCTTCGTTCGAAACCGGGCGGAAACAGTGCTCTTTGACACGTACAGTACTTTTAAAAGAGAATAGTTATTTTCATAAATGCCTAATTTTGGAAATTTGAACACGTGCCATGAATATCAGTAAAATTCGTTTTACTCCTTGCAGATAAGTGTTACAGCAGTTTCTGTAGTGTAGTGGTTATCAAGTTCGCTTCACACGCGAAAGGTCCCTGGTTCGAAGCCAGGCGGAAACAATGCTCATTGACACATTCAAGAAGTACCATAGTGTTAACAAAGAATTTCATTAATCCTTTATTTTGGAAATTCGAATACGTGATATGAATATTTTTAAAATTCGGTTTACTCCTTGCAGCTAATTGTAGCAGTAGTTTCTGTGGTGTAGCGGTTATCACATTCGCTTCACACGCGAAAGGTCCCTGGTTCGAAACCGGGCGGAAACAACGCTCATTGACACATTCTGAAGTACCATAGTGGTAACAGAAAATTTCATGAATTCTTTATTTTGGAAATTCGAATACGTGCCATGAATATCTGTATAATTCGGTTTACTTCTTGCAGGAAAATCAAGCAGTATTTTCTGTGGTGTAGTGGTTATCACGTTCGCTTCACACGCCCCTTTTTGGAGTTTCAGGAAGTGGAAGAGAAGCAGGTGTCTGAGTGCTTGAGAGAGAATATCTTTTTTTTTGGAGGTCTAGTTGACTTATAAGTTTGAAAGTTTGTGAGTGACTGTAGTGAAGTTTCTGTGAAACGTTTTTGCTATTGTCCCCCATCAGCGTGAGCTGTTTGGGGGATATTGCTTAAAATAACCGGACGGACAACATGGCTTCGACATCAAGAATACAAACGACGACGAGAAAGGACAACAGTGAAATCAGAATGTTAAACGAAGAACTGAAAAAAAGAACATATGAGAAGGAACTGACGGTGAACGTGGAAATAAGTGGAGAAGGGAAAATAACAACGATGGAATTGCTGAGAGGAATAAAGGAAGTTTGCGGAACAATACTGGGATGTCGAATGAAAGACGGGAATAAGTATGAAGTAACAATGTCTCATGTAAATGGAAAAGAAAGACTAATAGACGGGCTAAAGATAAAGAACTGTCAAATCATGGCTAAAGAACTAGGGAACGATGAGCTGGTGGTGTCCTTTTTGAACTTGCCCGCATACATTACGGATGAGGAGATAGAAGAGAAACTAAAAGGCTGGAAGGTGAAGGCGACCACGCCAATCAAGAGGAGGATGTGGCCAGGAACGGACATTGTAGATGGGACAAGATTTTGCAAGGTAAAGTTTACAGACAATGTGCAATCCTTGCCATATTCTACAAAATTTAACACTGTCGAGGGATTTGAATATTTTCGTGTAATCCACGACAATCAAGTGAAGGTATGTAGATTATGTATTCAGCCGGGGCACATACTTAAGGAATGTCCGGAATTCACATGCCACAAATGTAGTGAACAAGGGCATTATGCCAGAGAATGTCGGAACATAGGAAATGTGTGCAAAATGTGTGACAGACCTAAAGTTAGATGTAGCTGTAATAAGGGAGAAAATCACTTACTTTTGCAAACAATGGACCTCACGTCTGAGGAAGAGGGGAGTGTGCCTATGGAGAGGGAGGATGAGAGTGACATGGAGAGTGTGACTCCAGAGACAGTGGCAGATAAGCTTGAAGAGCCTGTAATGTCTCCTGGCAAAGCACGAGACGCCGTTTTAGTCTCTGCTGCTGACAAGGTGGAACAGCAGCACATGATGGGTGAAAGACATACACAGGTAGAGATGGTGCAAGGTGCTTCTCAGGTGCCTGAGCCAGCTTTAAGCCTGTGTAAAAATTACACCAAAGAGTGGGCTGGGTCCACTGAAGTCACGGGCACTGTTAAAGCGCACTTTTCAAAAGGCTTCCCCGCCGCTCCCCCCAAAAATCCAAATAAAGAGACGGATGATGAAATAGATAGTGAGGATCTTCAGTTGTTTGTAAAAAATAAGAGGTCATTGTCGAAAACCAGGGAGATGATGGGTTTTGGAAAAAAGAAAAAGTAGGATTTTTAAGGACTTGTTTGGCTCTGATTATACTTCTGCACACATTCATAATGATTACAGTCGCATCCCTAAATGGTAACAGTTTGAGAAACATGAGCAAATTTGAGCAGGTATTAGTGTCTGTTAAGGCAGACATGTTGTGTTTTCAAGAGACCAATTGGACAGACTCCAAAATGCAGGAGATTAAGAGTAAATGGTCAGATTTAATTTTTTGTAGTCATGGAGGGGATAAAACATGTGGTGTGGCTATTTTGATAAAAAATGATGTGGTGCAAAATGTAAAAGAAATATATGCTGACAATGATGGCAGACTTATTGTAATTGAATTTGAAGTTCAAAATGTAGTTTTTCGTTTAATTAATGTTTATGCTTCAAACATTGAATCTGAAAGGAGAGAAATGTTTCACAAATTAAAAACACTGTGCTCAGAAAACTGTATACTGATAGGAGATTTTAATGTGAGGTGTAGTAGAATGGATGCCTCTAGTTGTGCTAAATTCAGATATGACTCTTCTAGAAATGCATTATGGAAACTTATGAATGAGGAGAATCTAGTAGATATATGGAGGGCTGAAAATCCAAACAGAAGAGTATTCTCTAGAAGGCAGGTGGTTCTAAAGGAATTAAAACAAAGCAGAATTGATTTATGTCTAGCAAAACAAGAATTGGTGCAGAATGTTAAGAAGGTGTCATATACCTTTACAGCATATAGTGATCATGCAGTAATGTCATTTCAAATGGGTTTTGGTGTGGAGAGGAGAGGGGGAGGTGTCTGGTGTTTAAATGCCAGTCTGTTAAAGGAGGAAGGATATAGAAATGAAATTGTTGAATGTATTAATGATGAAATGTCTAATGTACTGTTAAAAGAGAATGTGTGTTTATGGTGGGAGGAAGTGAAAGTAAAAGTAAAAAATAGGAGTATTAGGTACGCAAAAAATCATAACCGTTTAGATAAGCAGAAAGAAATAATGCTTAGGAATAGGATGTTGCATGAACTTGAAAAGGCTGATACGGATCCAGACTATGATGTTGTGAATTATTTGAAAATCCATGCAGAGCTGGGTCGTTATGAAAAAAATAAATGTTTGGGTGCTATTGTTAGGAGCAGGGCACAGTACGCTTTGGAGGGAGAGAAATGTACATCCTTTTTTTTGGGTCTGGAAAAAAGAAAACAAACTAAGAGTTACATTGTAGAGTTGGAAGATGAAAGAGGTGTAAAGGTAAACGATTTTGTTGGGATCTTAGAGACAGTTGAAACCTTTTACAGAAATCTTTACAAAAAGAATGATGTAGATAAAGTGTGTGTTGTAAAAGTGTTGGATACAATTAGTGCCAAAGTATCGCAGGCAGATAGAATGATGTGTGATGAAGAGATTTCGATTATGGAAATCAAGGAAGCAATTGTTAGCACGCAAGGTAATAAAAGTCCGGGTTTGGATGGTTTAACAAATGAGTTCTATAAAGTCTTTGTAGATATTTTGGCACCCATTTTAGTGAGGGTGTTTCATTATATGGAAGAGAATAAGGAAATCCCTGAGTCTATGTCAACTGGAATGTTAACGATCTTATTCAAAAATAGGGGCAGTAGATTAAAGTTAGAAAATTATAGGCCTATTAGCCTTCTAAATTCGGATTATAAGATACTGACTAAAGTGTTAGCGAATAGGATGAAAAAGGTGATTGGGAGTATTATTGAATCAACACAAGCCTACGGCATACCTGGAAGAGATATTGCAGATGTAATTTGTACAATTAGGGATGTTGTTAATCAAATGAAAAATGAAGGTGGTATAGTTTTAAGTTTGGACTTTAACAAAGCTTTCGATAGAGTGGAGCACAGCTTTTTATTACAGACTTTGGAGAGGTTTGGGTTTGGGCCAAAGTTTGTATCTTGGATCAACCTGTTGTATAGTGGGGCTAAAAGTTGTGTTAAATGTAACGGAGTGTTAACAGATACTTTCCCTGTGGAGAGGTCAGTAAGGCAGGGCTGTCCTTTGTCAGCTCTGCTGTACAGTGTTTCTACAGAACCGTTAGCTACATTGATAAATAGTAATAAAGAAGTAAGGGGTGTTGGAATCCCAGGTGGTGGTGTCAGTGTTGTACATCAGTACGCTGATGACACTACTTGTACTGTGAAGGATATAGAAAGTATTGGAAGCATTATGGGGATCATAGATATATATGGCAAGGCATCGGGTGCTAAAGTTAATATAGAGAAGACTGAAATAATGTTTGTTGGGGATATCAATGTAAACGGGTGTGAGATTCCATTCAAGAGCGCAAAGGATTTTATTAAAGTGCTGGGAGTAAACATTGGTGTAAAGGAGAAAGAGGCAAAAGATATAACTTGGACTGGGATCCTTAATAAAGTCAAGCTAACGTTGAATTTCTGGAAAAATAGAAAACTAAAGTTACAAGGGAAAGTAATTGTTGCAAATGCTTTGGTATTATCCAAATTTGTGTATGTTTTGGGAGTCCTGGACATGCCGGAGTGGGTCCTAAATGAATTGAATAATGTGGTGTCAAATTTTATATGGGATGGTAAAGGAGTGAGAATATCTCAGAAAACATTGATTGCTGACTATGTGGATGGAGGTTTAAAACTTGTAGATTTAGATGTCAAAAGAAAAGCTATTAGGATAAAAACAGTAAAGAAATATTTGTATGACAGTGAAGATTATGGCTGGAAACACTTCTTTAGAGTCTACTTAGAGGAGAGTGGTGGTTGTGAGGATAATGGTTTATTGATGGGGCTTAAAAGGGCAATGTTTGAAAAGGTACCAGATTTTTATAAAGAGGTGCTAAATGCATGGGCAGAGTTGTTGCCTAATGTATATTATGAATGTGGACATATTGACCTGATTATGAATCAACCTATATTTCTGAATGAGAAAATCAAGAACAAAGAAAAAGTTTTGTATAATAAAGTATTTATGAGTGCAGGTCTACGGCAAATAAAAGATTATACATATGAGGTAATTCCAGGGTTTTTACCTGGGGAAGCTATTTTTGACATAATCAATGAATGGGATGAAGAGGTGGGAAGGGGAACAGTGAATAATATGTATGACAAGATAAAGAATAGTATACCAAGAGCATGGGTTGATTTAATAAATAGTGAAGTTGAAAGAGAAGATTTATTTGTATTTCCTAATTTGTTCATTGGTAGCAGTAAGAAGAAAGTACATTTATCTAGTATACCAGTGAAAAGATTGTATAGAATAATGGTAGGAAAAGTGTGTAGAAGGCCGGCTGCTGAGAAATTTTGGAAAGTAGTTTTTCCGGAATTGGATGAAAAAAAGATATGGGGAAATTTAAATGTAAAATATAATAGTAAGGAGTGTGAAAATAATGATTTCAAACTAAGACATAATAGAATATTTACAAAGGTGGTGCTAAAGAAAATTAATTGTGAGATAGAAAGGGAATGCGACGTATGTGGACGTTTCCCGGAAACTCTTATGCATTTGTTTATAGAATGTGAGGATTTAAAATATTTTTTTTGTAAAGTTAAGGAAATGTTATGTAGAAACTGGGGGGGAGATTTCGTGAAAAAGTATGCGTGGGAGGAACTTTTGTTATTTGGAGTGTCTGGTAAATGTGAGGGTGCTAATGTGTGTTTGTTGAATATGGTTTTGAGTTTTGTGAGGTATGCTATTTTTTGTAGGAGGAATTATGTTTCTTTTGACAGAAAGAGGGTTCAGGTGTGGAGTATCTTTATAGCACTGTTCAGTAAACACATAGATATGTTGTTTAATTATGGGATGGAACATTTTGATGAGTCTTTTGTTGAAGGGAGTGGGTTAATTTCACGAGAGGAGAGTGGAGGTATCACTTATAATTTTTGAAAGCACTGTTTTGATATTTTCTTTGTTGATAATTTGATAGGGGGTGAATTGTTCACCTGCCTCTGTTAGTCTAGTGTCTTCTGTATTGTTCTCTGTGGATTGTACTGTAAACAGTAGATTGTACTGTAAATATTGTAAACAAACATTTTTGATAATAAAAAAAAAAAAAAAAAAAAAAAAAATCACGTTCGCTTAACACGCGAAAGGTCATCGGTTCGAAACCGGGCGGAAACAGAGCTCTTTGACACGTGCAGTAGGTACTGTACTTTCAACAAAGAATTGTTATTTTCATGAATTCTGTATTTTGGAAATTCGAATACGTGCCATGAATATCTGTAAAATTCGGTTTACTCTTTGCAGCTAATTGAAGCAGCAGTTTCTGTAGTGTAGTGGTTATCACATTCGCTTTACACACGAAAGGTCTTCGGTTTGAAACCGGGAGGAAACAGTGCTCTTTGACACATGCAGTAGGTACTGTACTTTAAACAGAGAATAGTTATTTTCATAAATGCATTATTTTGGAAATTCGAATACGTGCCATGAATATCTTATATTTATATTTCCCTCACTAACTTTAAACATCAGCTATCTGAGCAGCTAACCGATCGCTGCAGCTGTACATAGGCCATCTGTAAATAGCCCACCCAATCTACCTACCTCATCCCCATATTGTTTTTATTTACTTTCTGCTCTTTTGCACACCAGTATTTGTACTTGCACATCATCATCTGCTCATCTGTCACTCCAGTGTTAATTTGCTAAATTGTAATTACCTCACTACCATGGCCTATTTATTACCTTACCTCCTCATGCCATTTGCACACACTGAATATAGACTTTCTTTTTTTCTATTGTGTTATTGACTGTACGCTTGTTTATTCCATTTGTAACTCTATGTTGTTGTTTGTGTCGCACTGCTTTGCTTTATCTTGGCCAGGTTGCAGTTCTCAATGAGAACTTGTTCTCCACCAGCTTACCTGGTTAAATAAAGGTGAAATAAAATAAAATAAGAAACATTTTTTCTCTCTCCCAGAACGGGGATGTAGCTCAGTGGTAGAGCGCATGCTTTGCATGTATGAGGTCCTGGGTTCAATCCCCAGCATCTCCATTTAAAATTACTGCATTGACCCAACCAACTCCTACTTTACAGAATGTTGTAATTCTAAGCAGGAAACAGAGACGTGCTAAATAATTTGGTTTTGTAATCTGAAGAACATTCCTTCAATCCCTGTTCGTACAATTATAGAACAGAAGTGGCATGATTGCCATCTTTTATGGCGTCATTTTCAAAAACTGAAGTTCATGGGTTCGATCCCAGTCTGTACCTGGTTTAAGAATTGCTGCTATCATTTCCTTGTAGTTTCAATGGAGTGGTGTATATAAAAAGTACATTGTATTGATATTGCATTTTATCTGCAAATGAAATGGGATGGAAGCTCAGAGGGGGAGTGCATGCAAAATATGTATGAGGTCCTCGGTTCAATCCCAAGATTCTCCACTGAGTTTATTTGTGTGCCAAATTCACATTTACACAACTACTACTTTCCTGAATGTTGATATATAATTCAGAATGTAGAGTGGCATGGTGGCCAAGTGGTAAGGCGTTGGTCTTGTAAACCGAAGATCATGGGTTCAAATCCCTTCTGTGCCTTTATGAAAGACATCTGATATCATGGACCTGTGCATTAATTGGAGGACTTTGCAGAAAATCAAGTTGTATCAATATTGCAACACAGCTATTATAGTAAGTGGATGAATCTCTATGGTAGAGCCAGTACTTTACATGAATGCGGTCCAACGTTAATCCCCAACTTCTCTGTTGAGTGTAATTAGTTGTTAAATTAGCTTTTGCACAACTCCCACTTTCCAGAATGTTGACATTCTAAGAAGGAAATAGATATGCTAAATCATCTGTTTCTGTAAACTGAAGCACATGGGTTCATCCTTGTTTGACGTTTATGGAAGATAGCTGATATTATGGAAATGTACTTTCATTAGAACAGTGTAAAGAAAAGGTAAATTGTATTGATATGACCACTGCGACCTGTATGCTCTAGTCGGCTGGCCCTCGCTACCTATTCGTCACCAGACCCACTGGCTCCAGGTCATCTATAAGTCTATGCTAGGTAAAGCTCCGCCTTATCTCAACTCACTGGTCACGATAAAAACACCCACCCGTAGCACTCGCTCCAGCAGATATATCTCACTGGTCATCCCCAAAGCCAACACCTCCTTTGGCTGCCTTTCCTTCCAGTTCTCTGCTGCCAATGACTGGAACGAATTGCAAAAATCGCTGAACCTGGACACTTATATTTCCCTCACTAACTTTAAACATCAGCTATCTGAGCAGCTAACCGATCGCTGCAGCTGTACATAGGCCATCTGTAAATAGCCCACCCAATCTACCTACCTCATCCCCATATTGTTTTTATTTACTTTCTGCTCTTTTGCACACCAGTATTTGTACTTGCACATCATCATCTGCTCATCTGTCACTCCAGTGTTAATTTGCTAAATTGTAATTACCTCACTACCATGGCCTATTTATTACCTTACCTCCTCATGCCATTTGCACACACTGAATATAGACTTTCTTTTTTTCTATTGTGTTATTGACTGTACGCTTGTTTATTCCATTTGTAACTCTATGTTGTTGTTTGTGTCGCACTGCTTTGCTTTATCTTGGCCAGGTTGCAGTTCTCAATGAGAACTTGTTCTCCACCAGCTTACCTGGTTAAATAAAGGTGAAATAAAATAAAATAAGAAACATTTTTTATCTTTCCCAGAACGGGGATGTAGCTCAGTGGTAGAGCGCATGCTTTGCATGTATGAGGTCCTGGGTTCAATCCCCAGCTTCTCCATTTAAAATTATTGCATTGACCCAACTCCTACTTTACAGAATGTTGTAATTCTAAGCAGGAAACAGAGATGTGCTAAATAATTTGGTTTTGTAATCTGAAGAACATTCCTTCAATCCCTGTTCGTACAATTATAGAACAGAAGTGGCATGATTGCCATCTTTTATGGCGTCATTTTCAAAAACTGAAGTTTATGGGTTCGATCCCAGTCTGTACCTGGTTTAAGAATTGCTGCTATCATTTCCTTGTAGTTTCAATGGAGTGGTGTATATAAAAAGTACATTGTATTGATATTGCATTTTATCTGCAAATGAAATGGGATGGAAGCTCAGAGGGGGAGTGCATGCAAAATATGTATGAGGTCCTCGGTTCAATCCCAAGATTCTCCACTGAGTTTATTTGTGTGCCAAATTCACATTTACACAACTACTACTTTCCTGAATGTTGATATATAATACAGAGCGTAGAGTGGCATGGTGGCCAAGTGGTAAGGCGTTGGTCTTGTAAACTGAAGATCATGGGTTCAAATCCCTTCTGTGCCTTTATGAAAGACATCTGATATCATAGACCTGTGCTTTAATTGGAGGACTTTGCAGAAAATCAAGTTGTATCAATATTGCAACACAGCTATTATAGTAAGGGGATGAATCTCTATGGTAGAGCCAGTACTTTACATGAATGCGGTCCAACGTTAATCCCCAACTTCTCTGTTGAGTGTAATTAGTTGTTAAATTAGCTTTTGCACAACTCCCACTTTCCAGAATGTTGACATTCTAAGAAGGAAATAGATATGCTAAATCATCTGTTTCTGTAAACTGAAGCACATGGGTTCAATCCTTGTTTGACGTTTATGGAAGATAGCTGATATTATGGAAATGTACTTTCATTAGAACAGTGTAAAGAAAAGGTAAATTGTATTGATATGACCACTGCGACCTGTATGCTCTAGTCGGCTGGCCCTCGCTACCTATTCGTCACCAGACCCACTGGCTCCAGGTCATCTATAAGTCTATGCTAGGTAAAGCTCCGCCTTATCTCAACTCACTGGTCACGATAAAAACACCCACCCGTAGCACTCGCTCCAGCAGATATATCTCACTGGTCATCCCCAAAGCCAACACCTCCTTTGGCTGCCTTTCCTTCCAGTTCTCTGCTGCCAATGACTGGAACGAATTGCAAAAATCGCTGAACCTGGACACTTATATTTCCCTCACTAACTTTAAACATCAGCTATCTGAGCAGCTAACCGATCGCTGCAGCTGTACATAGGCCATCTGTAAATAGCCCACCCAATCTACCTACCTCATCCCCATATTGTTTTTATTTACTTTCTGCTCTTTTGCACACCAGTATTTGTACTTGCACATCATCATCTGCTCATCTGTCACTCCAGTGTTAATTTGCTAAATTGTAATTACCTCACTACCATGGCCTATTTATTACCTTACCTCCTCATGCCATTTGCACACACTGAATATAGACTTTCTTTTTTTCTATTGTGTTATTGACTGTACGCTTGTTTATTCCATTTGTAACTCTATGTTGTTGTTTGTGTCGCACTGCTTTGCTTTATCTTGGCCAGGTTGCAGTTCTCAATGAGAACTTGTTCTCCACTAGCTTACCTGGTTAAATAAAGGTGAAATAAAATAAAATAAGAAACATTTTTAATCTTTCCCAGAACGGGGATGTAGCTCAGTGGTAGAGCGCATGCTTCGCATGTATGAGGTCCTGGGTTCAATCCCCAGCATCTCCATTTAAAATTATTGCATTGACCCAACTCCTACTTTACAGAATGTTGTAATTCTAAGCAGGAAACAGAGACGTGCTAAATAATTTGGTTTTGTAATCTGAAGAACATTCCTTCAATCCCTGTTCGTACAATTATAGAACAGAAGTGGCATGATTGCCATCTTTTATGGCGTCATTTTCAAAAACTGAAGTTTATGGGTTCGATCCCAGTCTGTACCTGGTTTAAGAATTGCTGCTATCATTTCCTTGTAGTTTCAATGGAGTGGTGTATATAAAAAGTACATTGTATTGATATTGCATTTTATCTGCAAATGAAATGGGATGGAAGCTCAGAGGGGGAGTGCATGCAAAATATGGATGAGGTCCTCGGTTCAATCCCAAGATTCTCCACTGAGTTTATTTGTGTGCCAAATTCACATTTACACAACTACTACTTTCCTGAATGTTGATATATAATTCAGAACGTAGAGTGGCATGGTGGCCAAGTGGTAAGGTGTTGGTCTTGTAAACCGAAGATCATGGGTTCAAATCCCTTCTGTGCCTTTATGAAAGACATCTGATATCATGGACCTGTGCTTTAATTGGAGGACTTTGCAGAAAATCAAGTTGTATCAATATTGCAACACAGCTATTATAGTAAGGGGATGAATCTCTATGGTAGAGCCAGTACTTTACATGAATGCGGTCCAACGTTAATCCCCAACTTCTCTGTTGAGTGTAATTAGTTGTTAAATTAGCTTTTGCACAACTCCCACTTTCCAGAATGTTGACATTCTAAGAAGGAAATAGATATGCTAAATCATCTGTTTCTGTAAACTGAAGCACATGGGTTCAATCCTTGTTTGACGTTTATGGAAGATAGCTGATATTATGGAAATGTACTTTCATTAGAACAGTGTAAAGAAAAGGTAAATTGTATTGATATGACCACTGCGACCTGTATGCTCTAGTCGGCTGGCCCTCGCTACCTATTCGTCACCAGACCCACTGGCTCCAGGTCATCTATAAGTCTATGCTAGGTAAAGCTCCGCCTTATCTCAACTCACTGGTCACGATAAAAACACCCACCCGTAGCACTCGCTCCAGCAGATATATCTCACTGGTCATCCCCAAAGCCAACACCTCCTTTGGCTGCCTTTCCTTCCAGTTCTCTGCTGCCAATGACTGGAACGAATTGCAAAAATCGCTGAACCTGGACACTTATATTTCCCTCACTAACTTTAAACATCAGCTATCTGAGCAGCTAACCGATCGCTGCAGCTGTACATAGGCCATCTGTAAATAGCCCACCCAATCTACCTACCTCATCCCCATATTGTTTTTATTTACTTTCTGCTCTTTTGCACACCAGTATTTGTACTTGCACATCATCATCTGCTCATCTATCACTCCAGTGTTAATTTGCTAAATTGTAATTACCTCACTACCATGGCCTATTTATTACCTTACCTCCTCATGCCATTTGCACACACTGAATATAGACTTTCTTTTTTTCTATTGTGTTATTGACTGTACGCTTGTTTATTCCATTTGTAACTCTATGTTGTTGTTTGTGTCGCACTGCTTTGCTTTATCTTGGCCAGGTTGCAGTTCTCAATGAGAACTTGTTCTCCACTAGCTTACCTGGTTAAATAAAGGTGAAATAAAATAAAATAAGAAACATTTTTTATCTTTCCCAGAACGGGGATGTAGCTCAGTGGTAGAGCGCATGCTTCGCATGTATGAGGTCCTGGGTTCAATCCCCAGCTTCTCCATTTAAAATTATTGCATTGACCCAACTCCTACTTTACAGAATGTTGTAATTCTAAGCAGGAAACAGAGACGTGCTAAATAATTTGGTTTTGTAATCTGAAGAACATTCCTTCAATCCCTGTTCGTACAATTATAGAACAGAAGTGGCATGATTGCCATCTTTTATGGCGTCATTTTCAAAAACTGAAGTTTATGGGTTCGATCCCAGTCTGTACCTGGTTTAAGAATTGCTGCTATCATTTCCTTGTAGTTTCAATGGAGTGGTGTATATAAAAAGTACATTGTATTGATATTGCATTTTATCTGCAAATGAAATGGGATGGAAGCTCAGAGGGGGAGTGCATGCAAAATATGTATGAGGTCCTCGGTTCAATCCCAAGATTCTCCACTGAGTTTATTTGTGTGCCAAATTCACATTTACACAACTACTACTTTCCTGAATGTTGATATATAATTCAGAGCGTAGAGTGGCATGGTGGCCAAGTGGTAAGGCGTTGGTCTTGTAAACCGAAGATCATGGGTTCAAATCCCTTCTGTGCCTTTATGAAAGACATCTGATATCATGGACCTGTGCTTTAATTGGAGGACTTTGCAGAAAATCAAGTTGTATCAATATTGCAACACAGCTATTATAGTAAGGGGATGAATCTCTATGGTAGAGCCAGTACTTTACATGAATGCGGTCCAACGTTAATCCCCAACTTCTCTGTTGAGTGTAATTAGTTGTTAAATTAGCTTTTGCACAACTCCCACTTTCCAGAATGTTGACATTCTAAGAAGGAAATAGATATGCTAAATCATCTGTTTCTGTAAACTGAAGCACATGGGTTCAATCCTTGTTTGACGTTTATGGAAGATAGCTGATATTATGGAAATGTACTTTCATTAGAACAGTGTAAAGAAAAGGTAAATTGTATTGATATGACCGCTGCGACCTGTATGCTCTAGTCGGCTGGCCCTCGCTACCTATTCGTCACCAGACCCACTGGCTCCAGGTCATCTATAAGTCTATGCTAGGTAAAGCTCCGCCTTATCTCAACTCACTGGTCACGATAAAAACACCCACCCGTAGCACTCGCTCCAGCAGATATATCTCACTGGTCATCCCCAAAGCCAACACCTCCTTTGGCTGCCTTTCCTTCCAGTTCTCTGCTGCCAATGACTGGAACGAATTGCAAAAATCGCTGAACCTGGACACTTATATTTCCCTCACTAACTTTAAACATCAGCTATCTGAGCAGCTAACCGATCGCTGCAGCTGTACATAGGCCATCTGTAAATAGCCCACCCAATCTACCTACCTCATCCCCATATTGTTTTTATTTACTTTCTGCTCTTTTGCACACCAGTATTTGTACTTGCACATCATCATCTGCTCATCTATCACTCCAGTGTTAATTTGCTAAATTGTAATTACCTCACTACCATGGCCTATTTATTACCTTACCTCCTCATGCCATTTGCACACACTGAATATAGACTTTCTTTTTTTCTATTGTGTTATTGACTGTACGCTTGTTTATTCCATTTGTAACTCTATGTTGTTGTTTGTGTCGCACTGCTTTGCTTTATCTTGGCCAGGTTGCAGTTCTCAATGAGAACTTGTTCTCCACTAGCTTACCTGGTTAAATAAAGGTGAAATAAAATAAAATAAGAAACATTTTTTATCTCTCCCAGAACGGGGATGTAGCTCAGTGGTAGAGCGCATGCTTCGCATGTATGAGGTCCTGGGTTCAATCCCCAGCTTCTCCATTTAAAATTATTGCATTGACCCAACTCCTACTTTACAGAATGTTGTAATTCTAAGCAGGAAACAGAGATGTGCTAAATAATTTGGTTTTGTAATCTGAAGAACATTCCTTCAATCCCTGTTCGTACAATTATAGAACAGAAGTGGCATGATTGCCATCTTTTATGGCGTCATTTTCAAAAACTGAAGTTTATGGGTTCGATCCCAGTCTGTACCTGGTTTAAGAATTGCTGCTATCATTTCCTTGTAGTTTCAATGGAGTGGTGTATATAAAAAGTACATTGTATTGATATTGCATTTTATCTGCAAATGAAATGGGATGGAAGCTCAGAGGGGGAGTGCATGCAAAATATGTATGAGGTCCTCGGTTCAATCCCAAGATTCTCCACTGAGTTTATTTGTGTGCCAAATTCACATTTACACAACTACTACTTTCCTGAATGTTGATATATAATACAGAACGTAGAGTGGCATGGTGGCCAAGTGGTAAGGCGTTGGTCTTGTAAACCGAAGATCATGGGTTCAAATCCCTTCTGTGCCTTTATGAAAGACATCTGATATCATGGACCTGTGCATTAATTGGAGGACTTTGCAGAAAATCAAGTTGTATCAATATTGCAACACAGCTATTATAGTAAGGGGATGAATCTCTATGGTAGAGCCAGTACTTTACATGAATGCGGTCCAACGTTAATCCCCAACTTCTCTGTTGAGTGTAATTAGTTGTTAAATTAGCTTTTGCACAACTCCCACTTTCCAGAATGTTGACATTCTAAGAAGGAAATAGATATGCTAAATCATCTGTTTCTGTAAACTGAAGCACATGGGTTCAATCCTTGTTCGACGTTTATGGAAGATAGCTGATATTATGGAAATGTACTTTCATTAGAACAGTGTAAAGAAAAGGTCAATTGTATTGATATGACCACTGCGACCTGTATGCTCTAGTCGGCTGGCCCTCGCTACCTATTCGTCACCAGACCCACTGGCTCCAGGTCATCTATAAGTCTATGCTAGGTAAAGCTCCGCCTTATCTCAGCTCACTGGTCACGATAAAAACACCCACCCGTAGCACTCGCTCCAGCAGGTATATCTCACTGGTCATCCCCAAAGCCAACACCTCCTTTGGCCGCCTTTCCTTCCAGTTCTCTGCTGCCAATGACTGGAACGAATTGCAAAAATCGCTGAAGCTGGACACTTATATTTCCCTTACTAACTTTAAACATCAGCTATCTGAGCAGCTAACCGATCGCTGCAGCTGTATATAGGCCATCTGTAAATAGCCCACCCAATCTACCTACCTCATCCCCATATTGTTTTTATTTACTTTCTGCTCTTTTGCACACCAGTATTTCTACTTGCACATCATCATCTGCTCATCTATCACTCCAGTGTTAATTTGCTAAATTGTAATTACTTCGCTACTATGGCCTATTTATTGCCTTACCTCCTCACGCCATTTGCACACACTGAATATAGACTTTCTTTTTTTCTATTGTGTTATTGACTGTACGCTTGTTTATTCCATTTGTAACTCTGTGTTGTTGTTTGTGTCGCACTGCTTTGCTTTATCTTGGCCAGGTCGCAGTTCTCAATGAGAACTTGTTCTCCACTAGCTTACCTGGTTAAATAAAGGTGAAATAAAATAAAATAAGAAACATTTTTTCTCTTTCCCAGAAAGGGGATGTAGCTCAGTGGTAGAGCGCATGCTTTGCATGTATGAGGTCCTGGCTTCAATCCCCAGCTTCTCCATTTAAAATTATTGCATTGACCCAACTCCTACTTTACAGAATGTTGAAATTCTAAGCAGGAAACAGAGATGTGCTAAATAATTTGGTCTTGTAATCTGAAGAACATCCCTTCAATCCCTGTTCGTACAATTATAGAACAGAAGTGGCATGATTGCCATCTTTTATGGCGTCATTTTCAAAAACTGAAGTTCATGGGTTCGATCCCAGTCTGTACCTGGTTTAAGAATTGCTGCTATCATTTCATTGTAGTTTCAATGGAGTGGAGTATATAAAAAGTACATTGTATTGATATTGCATTTTATCTGCAAATGAAATGGGATGGAAGCTCAGAGGGGGAGTGCATGCAAAATATGGATGAGGTCCTCGGTTCAATCCCAAGATTCTCCACTGAGTTTATTTGTGTGCCAAATTCACATTTACACAACTACTACTTTCCAGAATGTTGATATATCATTAACAGCGTAGAGTGGCATGGTGGCCAAGTGGTAAGGCGTCGGTCTCGTAAACCGAAGATCATGGGTTCAAATCCCATCCGTGCCTTTATGACAGACATCTGATATCATGGACCTGTGTTTTTATTGGAGGACTTTGCAGAAAAAGCAAGTTGTGTCAATATGGCAACACAGTTATTATAGTAAGGGGATGTATCTCTATGGTAGAGCCAGTACTTTACATGTATGCGGTCCAACGTTAATCCCCAACTTCTCTGTTGACTGTATTTACTTGTTAAATTAGCTTTTGCACAACTCCCACTTTCCAGAATGTTGACATTCTAAGAAGGAAATAGATATGCTAAATCATCTGTTTCTGTAAACTGAAGCACATGGGTTCAATCCTTGTTCGACGTTTATGGAAGATAGCTGATATTATGTAAATGTACTTTCATTAGAACAGTGTAAAGAAAAGGTAAATTGTATTGATATGACCACTGCGACCTGTATGCTCTAGTCGGCTGGCCCTCGCTACCTATTCGTCACCAGACCCACTGGCTCCAGGTCATCTATAAGTCTATGCTAGGTAAAGCTTCGTCTTATCTCAGCTCACTGGTCACGATAACAACACCCACCCGTAGCACGCGCTCCAGCAGGTATATCTCACTGGTCATCCTCAAAGCCAACACCTCCTTTGGCCACCTTTCCTTCCAGTTCTCTGCTGCCAATGACTGGAACGAATTGCAAAAATCGCTGAAGCTGGACACTTATATTTCCCTTACTAACTTTAAACATCAGCTATCTGAGCAGCTAACCGATCGCTGCAGCTGTATATAGGCCATCTGTAAATAGCCCACCCAATCTACCTACCTCATCCCCATATTGTTTTTATTTACTTTCTGCTCTTTTGCACACCAGTATTTCTACTTGCACATCATCATCTGCTCATCTATCACTCCAGTGTTAATTTGCTAAATTGTAATTACTTCGCTACTATGGCCTATTTATTGCCTTACCTCCTCACGCCATTTGCACACACTGTATATAGACTTTCTTTTTTTCTATTGTGTTATTGACTGTATGCTTGTTTATTCCATTTGTAACTCTGTGTTGTTGTTTGTGTCGCACTGCTTTGCTTTATCTTGGCCAGGTTGCAGTTCTCAATGAGAACTTGTTCTCCACTAGTTTACCTGGTTAAATAAAGGTGAAATAAAATAAAATAAGAAACATTTTTTCTCTTTCACAGAAAGGGGATGTAGCTCAGTGGTAGAGCGCATGCTTTGCATGTATGAGGTCCTGGGTTCAATCCCCAGCTTCTCCATTTAAAATTATTGCATTGACCCAACTCCTACTTTACAGAATGTTGAAATTCTAAGCAGGAAACAGAGATGTGCTAAATAATTTGGTCTTGTAATCTGAAGAACATCCCTTCAATCCCTGTTTGTACAATTATAGAACAGAAGTGGCATGATTGCCATCTTTTATGGCGTCATTTTCAAAAACTGAAGTTCATGGGTTCGATCCCAGTCTGTACCTGGTTTAAGAATTGCTGCTATCATTTCATTGTAGTTTCAATGGAGTGGAGTATATAAAAAGTACATTGTATTGATATTGCATTTTATCTGCAAATGAAATGGGATGGAAGCTCAGAGGGGGAGTGCATGCAAAATATGGATGAGGTCCTCGGTTCAATCCCAAGATTCTCCACTGAGTTTATTTGTGTGCCAAATTCACATTTACACAACTACTACTTTCCAGAATGTTGATATATCATTAACAGCGTAGAGTGGCATGGTGGCCAAGTGGTAAGGCGTCGTTCTCGTAAACCGAAGATCATGGGTTCAAATCCCATCCGTGCCTTTATGACAGACATCTGATATCATGGACCTGTGTTTTTATTGGAGGACTTTGCAGAAAAAGCAAGTTGTGTCAATATGGCAACACAGTTATTATAGTAAGGGGATGTATCTCTATGGTAGAGCCAGTACTTTACATGTATGCGGTCCAACGTTAATCCCCAACTTCTCTGTTGACTGTATTTACTTGTTAAATTAGCTTTTGCACAACTCCCACTTTCCAGAATGTTGACATTCTAAGAAGGAAATAGATATGCTAAATCATCTGTTTCTGTAAACTGAAGCACATGGGTTCAATCCTTGTTCGACGTTTATGGAAGATAGCTGATATTATGTAAATGTACTTTCATTAGAACAGTGTAAAGAAAAGGTCAATTGTATTGATATGACCACTGCGACCTGTATGATCTAGTCGGCTGGCCCTCGCTACCTATTCGTCACCAGACCCACTGGCTCCAGGTCATCTATAAGTCTATGCTAGGTAAAGCTTCGTCTTATCTCAGCTCACTGGTCACGATAACAACACCCACCCGTAGCACACGCTCCAGCAGGTATATCTCACTGGTCATCCTCAAAGCCAACACCTCCTTTGGCCACCTTTCCTTCCAGTTCTCTGCCGCCAATGACTGGAACGAATTGCAAAAATCGCTGAAGCTGGACACTTATATTTCCCTTACTAACTTTAAACATCAGCTATCTGAGCAGCTAACCGATCGCTGCAGCTGTATATAGGCCATCTGTAAATAGCCCACCCAATCTACATACCTCATCCCCATATTGTTTTTATTTACTTTCTGCTCTTTTGCACACCAGTATTTCTACTTGCACATCATCATCTGCTCATCTATCACTCCAGTGTTAATTTGCTAAATTGTAATTACTTCGCTACTATGGCCTATTTATTGCCTTACCTCCTCACGCCATTTGCACACACTGTATATAGACTTTCTTTTTTTCTATTGTGTTATTGACTGTATGCTTGTTTATTCCATTTGTAACTCTGTGTTGTTGTTTGTGTCGCACTGCTTTGCTTTATCTTGGCCAGGTTGCAGTTCTCAATGAGAACTTGTTCTACACTAGTTTACCTGGTTAAATAAAGGTGAAATAAAATAAAATAAGAAACATTTTTTCTCTCTCCCAGAACGGGGATGTAGCTCAGTGGTAGAGCCCATGCTTTGCATGTATCAGGTCCTGGGTTCAATCCCCAGCTACTCCATTTAAAATTATTGCATTGACCCAACTCCTACTTTACAGAATGTTGAAATTCTAAGCAGGAAACAGAGATGTGCTAAATAATTTGGTCTTGTAATCTGAAGAACATCCCTTCAATCCCTGTTCGTACAATTATAGAACAGAAGTGGCATGATTGCCATCTTTTATGGCGTCATTTTCAAAAACTGAAGTTCATGGGTTCGATCCCAGTCTGTACCTGGTTTAAGAATTGCTGCTATCATTTCATTGTAGTTTCAATGGAGTGGAGTATATAAAAAGTACATTGTATTGATATTGCATTTTATCTGCAAATGAAATGGGATGGAAGCTCAGAGGGGGAGTGCATGCAAAATATGGATGAGGTCCTCGGTTCAATCCCAAGATTCTCCACTGAGTTTATTTGTGTGCCAAATTCACATTTACACAACTACTACTTTCCAGAATGTTGATATATCATTAACAGCGTAGAGTGGCATGGTGGCCAAGTGGTAAGGCGTCAGTCTCGTAAACCGAAGATCATGGGTTCAAATCCCATCCGTGCCTTTATGACAGACATCTGATATCATGGACCTGTGTTTTTATTGGAGGACTTTGCAGAAAAAGCAAGTTGTGTCAATATGGCAACACAGTTATTATAGTAAGGGGATGTATCTCTATGGTAGAGCCAGTACTTTACATGTATGCGGTCCAACGTTAATCCCCAACTTCTCTGTTGACTGTATTTACTTGTTAAATTAGCTTTTGCACAACTCCCACTTTCCAGAATGTTGACATTCTAAGAAGGAAATAGATATGCTAAATCATCTGTTTCTGTAAACTGAAGCACATGGGTTCAATCCTTGTTCGACGTTTATGGAAGATAGCTGATATTATGTAAATGTACTTTCATTAGAACAGTGTAAAGAAAAGGTAAATTGTATTGATATGACCACTGCGACCTGTATGCTCTAGTCGGCTGGCCCTCGCTACCTATTCGTCACCAGACCCACTGGCTCCAGGTCATCTATAAGTCTATGCTAGGTAAAGCTTCGTCTTATCTCAGCTCACTGGTCACGATAACAACACCCACCCGTAGCACGCGCTCCAGCAGGTATATCTCACTGGTCATCCTCAAAGCCAACACCTCCTTTGGCCACCTTTCCTTCCAGTTCTCTGCTGCCAATGACTGGAACGAATTGCAAAAATCGCTGAAGCTGGACACTTATATTTCCCTTACTAACTTTAAACATCAGCTATCTGAGCAGCTAACCGATCGCTGCAGCTGTATATAGGCCATCTGTAAATAGCCCACCCAATCTACCTACCTCATCCCCATATTGTTTTTATTTACTTTCTGCTCTTTTGCACACCAGTATTTCTACTTGCACATCATCATCTGCTCATCTATCACTCCAGTGTTAATTTGCTAAATTGTAATTACTTCGCTACTATGGCCTATTTATTGCCTTACCTCCTCACGCCATTTGCACACACTGAATATAGACTTTCTTTTTTTCTATTGTGTTATTGACTGTATGCTTGTTTATTCCATTTGTAACTCTATGTTGTTGTTTGTGTCGCACTGCTTTGCTTTATCTTGGCCAGGTTGCAGTTCTCAATGAGAACTTGTTCTCCACTCGTTTACCTGGTTAAATAAAGGTTAAATAAAATAAAATAAGAAAAAAAAATTCTCTTTCACAGAAAGGGGATGTAGCTCAGTGGTAGAGCGCATGCTTTGCATGTATGAGGTCCTGGGTTCAATCCCCAGCTTAGCCATTTAAAATTTTTGCATTGACCCAACTCCTACTTTACAGAATGTTGAAATTCTAAGCAGGAAACAGAGATGTGCTAAATAATTTGGTCTTGTAATCTGAAGAACATCCCTTCAATCCCTGTTCGTACAATTATAGAACAGAAGTGGCATGATTGCCATCTTTTATGGCGTCATTTTCAAAAACTGAAGTTCATGGGTTCGATCCCAGTCTGTACCTGGTTTAAGAATTGCTGCTATCATTTCATTGTAGTTTCAATGGAGTGGAGTATATAAAAAGTACATTGTATTGATATTGCATTTCATCTGCAAATGAAATGGGATGGAAGCTCAGAGGGGGAGTGCATGCAAAATATGGATGAGGTCCTCGGTTCAATCCCAAGATTCTCCACTGAGTTTATTTGTGTGCCAAATTCACATTTACACAACTACTACTTTCCAGAATGTTGATATATCATTAACAGCGTAGATTGGCATGGTGGCCAAGTGGTAAGGCGTCGTTCTCGTAAACCGAAGATCATGGGTTCAAATCCCATCCGTGCCTTTATGACAGACATCTGATATCATGGACCTGTGTTTTTATTGGAGGACTTTGCAGAAAAAGCAAGTTGTGTCAATATGGCAACACAGTTATTATAGTAAGGGGATGTATCTCTATGGTAGAGCCAGTACTTTACATGTATGCGGTCCAACGTTAATCCCCAACTTCTCTGTTGACTGTATTTACTTGTTAAATTAGCTTTTGCACAACTCCCACTTTCCAGAATGTTGACATTCTAAGAAGGAAATAGATATGCTAAATCATCTGTTTCTGTAAACTGAAGCACATGGGTTCAATCCTTGTTCGACGTTTATGGAAGATAGCTGATATTATGTAAATGTACTTTCATTAGAACAGTGTAAAGAAAAGGTCAATTGTATTGATATGACCACTGCGACCTGTATGATCTAGTCGGCTGGCCCTCGCTACCTATTCGTCACCAGACCCACTGGCTCCAGGTCATCTATAAGTCTATGCTAGGTAAAGCTTCGTCTTATCTCAGCTCACTGGTCACGATAACAACACCCACCCGTAGCACACGCTCCAGCAGGTATATCTCACTGGTCATCCTCAAAGCCAACACCTCCTTTGGCCACCTTTCCTTCCAGTTCTCTGCCGCCAATGACTGGAACGAATTGCAAAAATCGCTGAAGCTGGACACTTATATTTCCCTTACTAACTTTAAACATCAGCTATCTGAGCAGCTAACCGATCGCTGCAGCTGTATATAGGCCATCTGTAAATAGCCCACCCAATCTACATACCTCATCCCCATATTGTTTTTATTTACTTTCTGCTCTTTTGCACACCAGTATTTCTACTTGCACATCATCATCTGCTCATCTATCACTCCAGTGTTAATTTGCTAAATTGTAATTACTTCGCTACTATGGCCTATTTATTGCCTTACCTCCTCACGCCATTTGCACACACTGTATATAGACTTTCTTTTTTTCTATTGTGTTATTGACTGTATGCTTGTTTATTCCATTTGTAACTCTGTGTTGTTGTTTGTGTCGCACTGCTTTGCTTTATCTTGGCCAGGTTGCAGTTCTCAATGAGAACTTGTTCTACACTAGTTTACCTGGTTAAATAAAGGTGAAATAAAATAAAATAAGAAACATTTTTTCTCTCTCCCAGAACGGGGATGTAGCTCAGTGGTAGAGCCCATGCTTTGCATGTATCAGGTCCTGGGTTCAATCCCCAGCTACTCCATTTAAAATTATTGCATTGACCCAACTCCTACTTTACAGAATGTTGAAATTCTAAGCAGGAAACAGAGATGTGCTAAATAATTTGGTCTTGTAATCTGAAAAACATCCCTTCAATCCCTGTTCGTACAATTATAGAACAGAAGTGGCATGATTGCCATCTTTTATGGCGTCATTTTCAAAAACTGAAGTTCATGGGTTCGATCCCAGTCTGTACCTGGTTTAAGAATTGCTGCTATCATTTCATTGTAGTTTCAATGGAGTGGAGTATATAAAAAGTACATTGTATTGATATTGCATTTTATCTGCAAATGAAATGGGATGGAAGCTCAGAGGGGGAGTGCATGCAAAATATGGATGAGGTCCTCGGTTCAATCCCAAGATTCTCCACTGAGTTTATTTGTGTGCCAAATTCACATTTACACAACTACTACTTTCCAGAATGTTGATATATCATTAACAGCGTAGAGTGGCATGGTGGCCAAGTGGTAAGGCGTCAGTCTCGTAAACCGAAGATCATGGGTTCAAATCCCATCCGTGCCTTTATGACAGACATCTGATATCATGGACCTGTGTTTTTATTGGAGGACTTTGCAGAAAAAGCAAGTTGTGTCAATATGGCAACACAGTTATTATAGTAAGGGGATGTATCTCTATGGTAGAGCCAGTACTTTACATGTATGCGGTCCAACGTTAATCCCCAACTTCTCTGTTGACTGTATTTACTTGTTAAATTAGCTTTTGCACAACTCCCACTTTCCAGAATGTTGACATTCTAAGAAGGAAATAGATATGCTAAATCATCTGTTTCTGTAAACTGAAGCACATGGGTTCAATCCTTGTTCGACGTTTATGGAAGATAGCTGATATTATGTAAATGTACTTTCATTAGAACAGTGTAAAGAAAAGGTAAATTGTATTGATATGACCACTGCGACCTGTATGCTCTAGTCGGCTGGCCCTCGCTACCTATTCGTCACCAGACCCACTGGCTCCAGGTCATCTATAAGTCTATGCTAGGTAAAGCTTCGTCTTATCTCAGCTCACTGGTCACGATAACAACACCCACCCGTAGCACGCGCTCCAGCAGGTATATCTCACTGGTCATCCTCAAAGCCAACACCTCCTTTGGCCACCTTTCCTTCCAGTTCTCTGCTGCCAATGACTGGAACGAATTGCAAAAATCGCTGAAGCTGGACACTTATATTTCCCTTACTAACTTTAAACATCAGCTATCTGAGCAGCTAACCGATCGCTGCAGCTGTATATAGGCCATCTGTAAATAGCCCACCCAATCTACCTACCTCATCCCCATATTGTTTTTATTTACTTTCTGCTCTTTTGCACACCAGTATTTCTACTTGCACATCATCATCTGCTCATCTATCACTCCAGTGTTAATTTGCTAAATTGTAATTACTTCGCTACTATGGCCTATTTATTGCCTTACCTCCTCACGCCATTTGCACACACTGAATATAGACTTTCTTTTTTTCTATTGTGTTATTGACTGTATGCTTGTTTATTCCATTTGTAACTCTATGTTGTTGTTTGTGTCGCACTGCTTTGCTTTATCTTGGCCAGGTTGCAGTTCTCAATGAGAACTTGTTCTCCACTAGTTTACCTGGTTAAATAAAGGTTAAATAAAATAAAATAAGAAAAAAAAAATCTCTTTTACAGAAAGGGGATGTAGCTCAGTGGTAGAGCGCATGCTTTGCATGTATGAGGTCCTGGGTTCAATCCCCAGCTTAGCCATTTAAAATTTTTGCATTGACCCAACTCCTACTTTACAGAATGTTGAAATTCTAAGCAGGAAACAGAGATGTGCTAAATAATTTGGTCTTGTAATCTGAAGAACATCCCTTCAATCCCTGTTCGTACAATTATAGAACAGAAGTGGCATGATTGCCATCTTTTATGGCGTCATTTTCAAAAACTGAAGTTCATGGGTTCGATCCCAGTCTGTACCTGGTTTAAGAATTGCTGCTATCATTTCATTGTAGTTTCAATGGAGTGGAGTATATAAAAAGTACATTGTATTGATATTGCATTTCATCTGCAAATGAAATGGGATGGAAGCTCAGAGGGGGAGTGCATGCAAAATATGGATGAGGTCCTCGGTTCAATCCCAAGATTCTCCACTGAGTTTATTTGTGTGCCAAATTCACATTTACACAACTACTACTTTCCAGAATGTTGATATATCATTAACAGTGTAGAGTGGCATGGTGGCCAAGTGTTAAGGCGTCGGTCTCGTAAACCGAAGATCATGGGTTCAAATCCCATCCGTGCCTTTATGAAAGACATCTGATATCATGCACCTGTGTTTTTATTGGAGGACTTTGCAGAAAAAGCAAGTTGTGTCAATATGGCAACACAGTTATTATAGTAAGGGGATGTATCTCTATGGAAGAGCCAGTACTTTACATGTATGCGGTCCAACGTTAATCCCCAACTTCTCTGTTGACTGTATTTACTTGTTAAATTAGCTTTTGCACAACTCCCACTTTCCAGAATGTTGACATTCTAAGAAGGAAATAGATATGCTAAATCATCTGTTTCTGTAAACTGAAGCACATGGGTTCTATCCTTGTTCGACGTTTATGGAAGATAGCTGATATTATAGAAATGTACTTTCATTAGAACAGTGTAAAGAAAAGGTCAATTGTATTGATATGACTACTGCGACCTGTATGGTCTAGTCGGCAGGCCCTCGCTACCTATTCGTCACCAGACCCACTGGCTCCAGGTCATCTATAAGTCTATGCTAGGTAAAGCTTCGTCTTATCTCAGCTCACTGGTCACGATAACAACACCCACCCGTAGCACGCGCTCCAGCAGGTATATCTCACTGGTCATCCTCAAAGCCAACACCTCCTTTGGCCACCTTTCCTTCCAGTTCTCTGCCGCCAATGACTGGAACGAATTGCAAAAATCGCTGAAGCTGGACACTTATATTTCCCTTACTAACTTTAAACATCAGCTATCTGAGCAGCTAACCGATCGCTGCAGCTGTATATAGACCATCTGTAAATAGCCCACCCAATCTACCTACCTCATCCCCATATTGTTTTTATTTACTTTCTGCTCTTTTGCACACCAGTATTTCTACTTGCACATCATCATCTGCTCATCTATCACTCCAGTGTTAATTTGCTAAATTGTAATTACTTCGCTACTATGGCCTATTTATTGCCTTACCTCCTCACGCCATTTGCACACACTGTATATAGACTTTCTTTTTTTCTATTGTGTTATTGACTGTATGCTTGTTTATTCCATTTGTAACTCTGTGTTGTTGTTTGTGTCGCACTGCTTTGCTTTATCTTGGCCAGGTTGCAGTTCTCAATGAGAACTTGTTCTACACTAGTTTACCTGGTTAAATAAAGGTGAAATAAAATAAAATAAGAAACATTTTTTCTCTCTCCCAGAACGGGGATGTAGCTCAGTGGTAGAGCCCATGCTTTGCATGTATCAGGTCCTGGGTTCAATCCCCAGCTACTCCATTTAAAATTATTGCATTGACCCAACTCCTACTTTACAGAATGTTGAAATTCTAAGCAGGAAACAGAGATGTGCTAAATAATTTGGTCTTGTAATCTGAAAAACATCCCTTCAATCCCTGTTCGTACAATTATAGAACAGAAGTGGCATGATTGCCATCTTTTATGGCGTCATTTTCAAAAACTGAAGTTCATGGGTTCGATCCCAGTCTGTACCTGGTTTAAGAATTGCTGCTATCATTTCATTGTAGTTTCAATGGAGTGGAGTATATAAAAAGTACATTGTATTGATATTGCATTTAATCTGCAAATGAAATGGGATGGAAGCTCAGAGGGGGAGTGCATGCAAAATATGGATGAGGTCCTCGGTTCAATCCCAAGATTCTCCACTGAGTTTATTTGTGTGCCAAATTCACATTTACACAACTACTACTTTCCAGAATGTTGATATATCATTAACAGCGTAGAGTGGCATGGTGGCCAAGTGGTAAGGCGTCAGTCTCGTAAACCGAAGATCATGGGTTCAAATCCCATCCGTGCCTTTATGACAGACATCTGATATCATGGACCTGTGTTTTTATTGGAGGACTTTGCAGAAAAAGCAAGTTGTGTCAATATGGCAACACAGTTATTATAGTAAGGGGATGTATCTCTATGGTAGAGCCAGTACTTTACATGTATGCGGTCCAACGTTAATCCCCAACTTCTCTGTTGACTGTATTTACTTGTTAAATTAGCTTTTGCACAACTCCCACTTTCCAGAATGTTGACATTCTAAGAAGGAAATAGATATGCTAAATTATCTGTTTCTGTAAACTGAAGCACATGGGTTCAATCCTTGTTCGACGTTTATGGAAGATAGCTGATATTATGTAAATGTACTTTCATTAGAACAGTGTAAAGAAAAGGTAAATTGTATTGATATGACCACTGCGACCTGTATGCTCTAGTCGGCTGGCCCTCGCTACCTATTCGTCACCAGACCCACTGGCTCCAGGTCATCTATAAGTCTATGCTAGGTAAAGCTTCGTCTTATCTCAGCTCACTGGTCACGATAACAACACCCACCCGTAGCACGCGCTCCAGCAGGTATATCTCACTGGTCATCCTCAAAGCCAACACCTCCTTTGGCCACCTTTCCTTCCAGTTCTCTGCTGCCAATGACTGGAACGAATTGCAAAAATCGCTGAAGCTGGACACTTATATTTCCCTTACTAACTTTAAACATCAGCTATCTGAGCAGCTAACCGATCGCTGCAGCTGTATATAGGCCATCTGTAAATAGCCCACCCAATCTACCTACCTCATCCCCATATTGTTTTTATTTACTTTCTGCTCTTTTGCACACCAGTATTTCTACTTGCACATCATCATCTGCTCATCTATCACTCCAGTGTTAATTTGCTAAATTGTAATTACTTCGCTACTATGGCCTATTTATTGCCTTACCTCCTCACGCCATTTGCACACACTGAATATAGACTTTCTTTTTTTCTATTGTGTTATTGACTGTATGCTTGTTTATTCCATTTGTAACTCTATGTTGTTGTTTGTGTCGCACTGCTTTGCTTTATCTTGGCCAGGTTGCAGTTCTCAATGAGAACTTGTTCTCCACTAGTTTACCTGGTTAAATAAAGGTTAAATAAAATAAAATAAGAAAAAAAAATTCTCTTTTACAGAAAGGGGATGTAGCTCAGTGGTAGAGCGCATGCTTTGCATGTATGAGGTCCTGGGTTCAATCCCCAGCTTAGCCATTTAAAATTTTTGCATTGACCCAACTCCTACTTTACAGAATGTTGAAATTCTAAGCAGGAAACAGAGATGTGCTAAATAATTTGGTCTTGTAATCTGAAGAACATCCCTTCAATCCCTGTTCGTACAATTATAGAACAGAAGTGGCATGATTGCCATCTTTTATGGCGTCATTTTCAAAAACTGAAGTTCATGGGTTCGATCCCAGTCTGTACCTGGTTTAAGAATTGCTGCTATCATTTCATTGTAGTTTCAATGGAGTGGAGTATATAAAAAGTACATTGTATTGATATTGCATTTCATCTGCAAATGAAATGGGATGGAAGCTCAGAGGGGGAGTGCATGCAAAATATGGATGAGGTCCTCGGTTCAATCCCAAGATTCTCCACTGAGTTTATTTGTGTGCCAAATTCACATTTACACAACTACTACTTTCCAGAATGTTGATATATCATTAACAGTGTAGAGTGGCATGGTGGCCAAGTGTTAAGGCGTCGGTCTCGTAAACCGAAGATCATGGGTTCAAATCCCATCCGTGCCTTTATGAAAGACATCTGATATCATGCACCTGTGTTTTTATTGGAGGACTTTGCAGAAAAAGCAAGTTGTGTCAATATGGCAACACAGTTATTATAGTAAGGGGATGTATCTCTATGGAAGAGCCAGTACTTTACATGTATGCGGTCCAACGTTAATCCCCAACTTCTCTGTTGACTGTATTTACTTGTTAAATTAGCTTTTGCACAACTCCCACTTTCCAGAATGTTGACATTCTAAGAAGGAAATAGATATGCTAAATCATCTGTTTCTGTAAACTGAAGCACATGGGTTCTATCCTTGTTCGACGTTTATGGAAGATAGCTGATATTATAGAAATGTACTTTCATTAGAACAGTGTAAAGAAAAGGTAAATTGTATTGATATGACTACTGCGACCTGTATGGTCTAGTCGGCAGGCCCTCGCTACCTATTCGTCACCAGACCCACTGGCTCCAGGTCATCTATAAGTCTATGCTAGGTAAAGCTTCGTCTTATCTCAGCTCACTGGTCACGATAACAACACCCACCCGTAGCACGCGCTCCAGCAGGTATATCTCACTGGTCATCCTCAAAGCCAACACCTCCTTTGGCCACCTTTCCTTCCAGTTCTCTGCCGCCAATGACTGGAACGAATTGCAAAAATCGCTGAAGCTGGACACTTATATTTCCCTTACTAACTTTAAACATCAGCTATCTGAGCAGCTAACCGATCGCTGCAGCTGTATATAGACCATCTGTAAATAGCCCACCCAATCTACCTACCTCATCCCCATATTGTTTTTATTTACTTTCTGCTCTTTTGCACACCAGTATTTCTACTTGCACATCATCATCTGCTCATCTATCACTCCAGTGTTAATTTGCTAAATTGTAATTACTTCGCTACTATGGCCTATTTATTGCCTTACCTCCTCACGCCATTTGCACACACTGTATATAGACTTTCTTTTTTTCTATTGTGTTATTGACTGTATGCTTGTTTATTCCATTTGTAACTCTGTGTTGTTGTTTGTGTCGCACTGCTTTGCTTTATCTTGGCCAGGTTGCAGTTCTCAATGAGAACTTGTTCTCCACTAGTTTACCTGGTTAAATAAAGGTGAAATAAAATAAAATAAGAAACATTTTTTCTCTTTCACAGAAAGGGGATGTAGCTCAGTGGTAGAGTGCATGCTTTGCATGTATGAGGTCCTGGGTTCAATCCCCAGCTTCTCCATTTAAAATTATTGCATTGACCCAAATCCTACTTTACAGAATGTTGAAATTCTAAGCAGGAAACAGAGATGTGCTAAATAATTTGGTCTTGTAATCTGAAGAACATCCCTTCAATCCCTGTTTGTACAATTATAGAACAGAAGTGGCATGATTGCCATCTTTTATGGCGTCATTTTCAAAAACTGAAGTTCATGGGTTCGATCCCAGTCTCTACCTGGTTTAAGAATTGCTGCTATCATTTCATTGTAGTTTCAATGGAGTGGAGTATATAAAAAGTACATTGTATTGATATTGCATTTTATCTGCAAATGAAATGGGATGGAAGCTCAGAGGGGGAGTGCATGCAAAATATGGATGAGGTCCTCGGTTCAATCCCAAGATTCTCCACTGAGTTTATTTGTGCGCCAAATTCACATTTACACAACTACTACTTTCCAGAATGTTGATATATCATTAACAGCGTAGAGTGGCATGGTGGCCAAGTGGTAAGGCGTCGTTCTCGTAAACCGAAGATCATGGGTTCAAATCCCATCCGTGCCTTTATGACAGACATCTGATATCATGGACCTGTGTTTTTATTGGAGGACTTTGCAGAAAAAGCAAGTTGTGTCAATATGGCAACACAGTTATTATAGTAAGGGGATGTATCTCTATGGTAGAGCCAGTACTTTACATGTATGCGGTCCAACGTTAATCCCCAACTTCTCTGTTGACTGTATTTACTTGTTAAATTAGCTTTTGCACAACTCCCACTTTCCAGAATGTTGACATTCTAAGAAGGAAATAGATATGCTAAATCATCTGTTTCTGTAAACTGAAGCACATGGGTTCAATCCTTGTTCGACGTTTATGGAAGATAGCTGATATTATGTAAATGTACTTTCATTAGAACAGTGTAAAGAAAAGGTCAATTGTATTGATATGACCACTGCGACCTGTATGGTCTAGTCGGCAGGCCCTCGCTACCTATTCGTCACCAGACCCACTGGCTCCAGGTCATCTATAAGTCTATGCTAGGTAAAGCTTCGTCTTATCTCAGCTCACTGGTCACGATAACAACACCCACCCGTAGCACGCGCTCCAGCAGGTATATCTCACTGGTCATCCTCAAAGCCAACACCTCCTTTGGCCACCTTTCCTTCCAGTTCTCTGCTGCCAATGACTGGAACGAATTGCAAAAATCGCTGAAGCTGGACACTTATATTTCCCTTACTAACTTTAAACATCAGCTATCTGAGCAGCTAACCGATCGCTGCAGCTGTATATAGGCCATCTGTAAATAGCCCACCCAATCTACTTACCTCACCCCATATTGTTTTTATTTACTTTCTGCTCTTTTGCACACCAGTATTTCTACTTGCACATCATCATCTGCTCATCTATCACTCCAGTGTTAATTTGCTAAATTGTAATTACTTCGCTACTATGGCCTATTTATTGCCTTACCTCCTCACGCCATTTGCACACACTGAATATAGACTTTCTTTTTTTCTATTGTGTTATTGACTGTATTCTTGTTTATTCCATTTGTAACTCTGTGTTGTTGTTTGTGTCGCACTGCTTTGCTTTATCTTGGCCAGGTCGCAGTTCTCAATGAGAACTTGTTCTCCACAAGCTTACCAGGTTAATTAAATAAAGGTGAAATAAAATAAAATAAGAAACATTTTTTATCTTTCCCAGAAAGGGGATGTAGCTCAGTGGTAGAGTGCTTGCTTTGCATGTATGAGGTCCTGGGTTCAATCCCCAGCTTCGCCATGTAAAATTATTGCATTGACCCAACTCCTACTTTACAGAATGTTGTAATTCTAAGCAGGAAACAGAGACGTGCTAAATAATTTGGTTTTGTAATCTGAAGAACATCCCTTCAATCCCTGTTCGTACAATTATAGAACAGAAGTGGCATGATTGCCATCTTTTATGGCGTCATTTTCAAAAACTGAAGTTCATGGGTTCGATCCCAGTCTGTACCTGGTTTAAGAATTGCTGCTATCATTTCATTGTAGTTTCAATGGAGTGGAGTATATAAAAAGTACATTGTATTGATATTGCATTTTATCTGCAAATGAAATGGGATGGAAGCTCAGAGGGGGAGTGCATGCAAAATATGGATGAGGTCCTCGGTTCAATCCCAAGATTCTCCACTGAGTTTATTTGTGTGCCAAATTCACATTTACACAACTACTACTTTCCAGAATGTTGATATATCATTAACAGCGTAGAGTGGCATGGTGGCCAAGTGGTAAGGCGTCGTTCTCGTAAACCGAAGATCATGGGTTCAAATCCCATCCGTGCCTTTATGACAGACATCTGATATCATGGACCTGTGTTTTTATTGGAGGACTTTGCAGAAAAAGCAAGTTGTGTCAATATGGCAACACAGTTATTATAGTAAGGGGATGTATCTCTATGGTAGAGCCAGTACTTTACATGTATGCGGTCCAACGTTAATCCCCAACTTCTCTGTTGACTGTATTTACTTGTTAAATTAGCTTTTGCACAACTCCCACTTTCCAGAATGTTGACATTCTAAGAAGGAAATAGATATGCTAAATCATCTGTTTCTGTAAACTGAAGCACATGGGTTCAATCCTTGTTCGACGTTTATGGAAGATAGCTGATATTATGTAAATGTACTTTCATTAGAACAGTGTAAAGAAAAGGTCAATTGTATTGATATGACCACTGCGACCTGTATGGTCTAGTCGGCAGGCCCTCGCTACCTATTCGTCACCAGACCCACTGGCTCCAGGTCATCTATAAGTCTATGCTAGGTAAAGCTTCGTCTTATCTCAGCTCACTGGTCACGATAACAACACCCACCCGTAGCACGCGCTCCAGCAGGTATATCTCACTGGTCATCCTCAAAGCCAACACCTCCTTTGGCCACCTTTCCTTCCAGTTCTCTGCTGCCAATGACTGGAACGAATTGCAAAAATCGCTGAAGCTGGACACTTATATTTCCCTTACTAACTTTAAACATCAGCTATCTGAGCAGCTAACCGATCGCTGCAGCTGTATATAGGCCATCTGTAAATAGCCCACCCAATCTACCTACCTCATCCCCATATTGTTTTTATTTACTTTCTGCTCTTTTGCACACCAGTATTTCTACTTGCACATCATCATCTGCTCATCTATCACTCCAGTGTTAATTTGCTAAATTGTAATTACTTCGCTACTATGGCCTATTTATTGCCTTACCTCCTCACGCCATTTGCACACACTGTATATAGACTTTCTTTTTTTCTATTGTGTTATTGACTGTATGCTTGTTTATTCCATTTGTAACTCTGTGTTGTTGTTTGTGTCGCACTGCTTTGCTTTATCTTGGCCAGGTTGCAGTTCTCAATGAGAACTTGTTCTCCACTAGTTTACCTGGTTAAATAAAGGTGAAATAAAATAAAATAAGAAACATTTTTTCTCTTTCACAGAAAGGGGATGTAGCTCAGTGGTAGAGCGCATGCTTTGCATGTATGAGGTCCTGGGTTCAATCCCCAGCTTCTCCATTTAAAATTATTGCATTGACCCAACTCCTACTTTACAGAATGTTGAAATTCTAAGCAGGAAACAGAGATGTGCTAAATAATTTGGTCTTGTAATCTGAAGAACATCCCTTCAATCCCTGTTTGTACAATTATAGAACAGAAGTGGCATGATTGCCATCTTTTATGGCGTCATTTTCAAAAACTGAAGTTCATGGGTTCGATCCCAGTCTGTACCTGGTTTAAGAATTGCTGCTATCATTTCATTGTAGTTTCAATGGAGTGGAGTATATAAAAAGTACATTGTATTGATATTGCATTTTATCTGCAAATGAAATGGGATGGAAGCTCAGAGGGGGAGTGCATGCAAAATATGGATGAGGTCCTCGGTTCAATCCCAAGATTCTCCACTGAGTTTATTTGTGTGCCAAATTCACATTTACACAACTACTACTTTCCAGAATGTTGATATATCATTAACAGCGTAGAGTGGCATGGTGGCCAAGTGGTAAGGCGTCGTTCTCGTAAACCGAAGATCATGGGTTCAAATCCCATCCGTGCCTTTATGACAGACATCTGATATCATGGACCTGTGTTTTTATTGGAGGACTTTGCAGAAAAAGCAAGTTGTGTCAATATGGCAACACAGTTATTATAGTAAGGGGATGTATCTCTATGGTAGAGCCAGTACTTTACATGTATGCGGTCCAACGTTAATCCCCAACTTCTCTGTTGACTGTATTTACTTGTTAAATTAGCTTTTGCACAACTCCCACTTTCCAGAATGTTGACATTCTAAGAAGGAAATAGATATGCTAAATCATCTGTTTCTGTAAACTGAAGCACATGGGTTCAATCCTTGTTCGACGTTTATGGAAGATAGCTGATATTATGTAAATGTACTTTCATTAGAACAGTGTAAAGAAAAGGTCAATTGTATTGATATGACCACTGCGACCTGTATGGTCTAGTCGGCAGGCCCTCGCTACCTATTCGTCACCAGACCCACTGGCTCCAGGTCATCTATAAGTCTATGCTAGGTAAAGCTTCGTCTTATCTCAGCTCACTGGTCACGATAACAACACCCACCCGTAGCACGCGCTCCAGCAGGTATATCTCACTGGTCATCCTCAAAGCCAACACCTCCTTTGGCCACCTTTCCTTCCAGTTCTCTGCTGCCAATGACTGGAACGAATTGCAAAAATCGCTGAAGCTGGACACTTATATTTCCCTTACTAACTTTAAACATCAGCTATCTGAGCAGCTAACCGATCGCTGCAGCTGTATATAGGCCATCTGTAAATAGCCCACCCAATCTACCTACCTCATCCCCATATTGTTTTTATTTACTTTCTGCTCTTTTGCACACCAGTATTTCTACTTGCACATCATCATCTGCTCATCTATCACTCCAGTGTTAATTTGCTAAATTGTAATTACTTCGCTACTATGGCCTATTTATTGCCTTACCTCCTCACGCCATTTGCACACACTGTATATAGACTTTCTTTTTTTCTATTGTGTTATTGACTGTATGCTTGTTTATTCCATTTGTAACTCTGTGTTGTTGTTTGTGTCGCACTGCTTTGCTTATCTTGGCCAGGTTGCAGTTCTCAATGAGAACTTGTTCTCCACTAGTTTACCTGGTTAAATAAAGGTGAAATAAAATAAAATAAGAAACATTTTTTCTCTTTCACAGAAAGGGGATGTAGCTCAGTGGTAGAGCGCATGCTTTGCATGTATGAGGTCCTGGGTTCAATCCCCAGCTTCTCCATTTAAAATTATTGCATTGACCCAACTCCTACTTTACAGAATGTTGAAATTCTAAGCAGGAAACAGAGATGTGCTAAATAATTTGGTCTTGTAATCTGAAGAACATCCCTTCAATCCCTGTTTGTACAATTATAGAACAGAAGTGGCATGATTGCCATCTTTTATGGCGTCATTTTCAAAAACTGAAGTTCATGGGTTCGATCCCAGTCTGTACCTGGTTTAAGAATTGCTGCTATCATTTCATTGTAGTTTCAATGGAGTGGAGTATATAAAAAGTACATTGTATTGATATTGCATTTTATCTGCAAATGAAATGGGATGGAAGCTCAGAGGGGGAGTGCATGCAAAATATGGATGAGGTCCTCGGTTCAATCCCAAGATTCTCCACTGAGTTTATTTGTGTGCCAAATTCACATTTACACAACTACTACTTTCCAGAATGTTGATATATCATTAACAGCGTAGAGTGGCATGGTGGCCAAGTGGTAAGGCGTCGTTCTCGTAAACCGAAGATCATGGGTTCAAATCCCATCCGTGCCTTTATGACAGACATCTGATATCATGGACCTGTGTTTTTATTGGAGGACTTTGCAGAAAAAGCAAGTTGTGTCAATATGGCAACACAGTTATTATAGTAAGGGGATGTATCTCTATGGTAGAGCCAGTACTTTACATGTATGCGGTCCAACGTTAATCCCCAACTTCTCTGTTGACTGTATTTACTTGTTAAATTAGCTTTTGCACAACTCCCACTTTCCAGAATGTTGACATTCTAAGAAGGAAATAGATATGCTAAATCATCTGTTTCTGTAAACTGAAGCACATGGGTTCAATCCTTGTTCGACGTTTATGGAAGATAGCTGATATTATGTAAATGTACTTTCATTAGAACAGTGTAAAGAAAAGGTCAATTGTATTGATATGACCACTGCGACCTGTATGGTCTAGTCGGCAGGCCCTCGCTACCTATTCGTCACCAGACCCACTGGCTCCAGGTCATCTATAAGTCTATGCTAGGTAAAGCTTCGTCTTATCTCAGCTCACTGGTCACGATAACAACACCCACCCGTAGCACGCGCTCCAGCAGGTATATCTCACTGGTCATCCTCAAAGCCAACACCTCCTTTGGCCACCTTTCCTTCCAGTTCTCTGCTGCCAATGACTGGAACGAATTGCAAAAATCGCTGAAGCTGGACACTTATATTTCCCTTACTAACTTTAAACATCAGCTATCTGAGCAGCTAACCGATCGCTGCAGCTGTATATAGGCCATCTGTAAATAGCCCACCCAATCTACCTACCTCATCCCCATATTGTTTTTATTTACTTTCTGCTCTTTTGCACACCAGTATTTCTACTTGCACATCATCATCTGCTCATCTATCACTCCAGTGTTAATTTGCTAAATTGTAATTACTTCGCTACTATGGCCTATTTATTGCCTTACCTCCTCACGCCATTTGCACACACTGTATATAGACTTTCTTTTTTTCTATTGTGTTATTGACTGTATGCTTGTTTATTCCATTTGTAACTCTGTGTTGTTGTTTGTGTCGCACTGCTTTGCTTTATCTTGGCCAGGTTGCAGTTCTCAATGAGAACTTGTTCTCCACTAGTTTACCTGGTTAAATAAAGGTGAAATAAAATAAAATAAGAAACATTTTTTCTCTTTCACAGAAAGGGGATGTAGCTCAGTGGTAGAGCGCATGCTTTGCATGTATGAGGTCCTGGGTTCAATCCCCAGCTTCTCCATTTAAAATTATTGCATTGACCCAACTCCTACTTTACAGAATGTTGAAATTCTAAGCAGGAAACAGAGATGTGCTAAATAATTTGGTCTTGTAATCTGAAGAACATCCCTTCAATCCCTGTTTGTACAATTATAGAACAGAAGTGGCATGATTGCCATCTTTTATGGCGTCATTTTCAAAAACTGAAGTTCATGGGTTCGATCCCAGTCTGTACCTGGTTTAAGAATTGCTGCTATCATTTCATTGTAGTTTCAATGGAGTGGAGTATATAAAAAGTACATTGTATTGATATTGCATTTTATCTGCAAATGAAATGGGATGGAAGCTCAGAGGGGGAGTGCATGCAAAATATGGATGAGGTCCTCGGTTCAATCCCAAGATTCTCCACTGAGTTTATTTGTGTGCCAAATTCACATTTACACAACTACTACTTTCCAGAATGTTGATATATCATTAACAGCGTAGAGTGGCATGGTGGCCAAGTGGTAAGGCGTCGTTCTCGTAAACCGAAGATCATGGGTTCAAATCCCATCCGTGCCTTTATGACAGACATCTGATATCATGGACCTGTGTTTTTATTGGAGGACTTTGCAGAAAAAGCAAGTTGTGTCAATATGGCAACACAGTTATTATAGTAAGGGGATGTATCTCTATGGTAGAGCCAGTACTTTACATGTATGCGGTCCAACGTTAATCCCCAACTTCTCTGTTGACTGTATTTACTTGTTAAATTAGCTTTTGCACAACTCCCACTTTCCAGAATGTTGACATTCTAAGAAGGAAATAGATATGCTAAATCATCTGTTTCTGTAAACTGAAGCACATGGGTTCAATCCTTGTTCGACGTTTATGGAAGATAGCTGATATTATGTAAATGTACTTTCATTAGAACAGTGTAAAGAAAAGGTAAATTATATTGATATGACCACTGCGACCTGTATGCTCTAGTCGGCTGGCCCTCGCTACCTATTCGTCACCAGACCCACTGGCTCCAGGTCATCTATAAGTCTATGCTAGGTAAAGCTTCGTCTTATCTCAGCTCACTGGTCACGATAACAACACCCACCCGTAGCACGCGCTCCAGCAGGTATATCTCACTGGTCATCCTCAAAGCCAACACCTCCTTTGGCCACCTTTCCTTCCAGTTCTCTGCTGCCAATGACTGGAACGAATTGCAAAAATCGCTGAAGCTGGACACTTATATTTCCCTTACTAACTTTAAACATCAGCTATCTGAGCAGCTAACCGATCGCTGCAGCTGTATATAGGCCATCTGTAAATAGCCCACCCAATCTACTTACCTCACCCCATATTGTTTTTATTTACTTTCTGCTCTTTTGCACACCAGTATTTCTACTTGCACATCATCATCTGCTCATCTATCACTCCAGTGTTAATTTGCTAAATTGTAATTACTTCGCTACTATGGCCTATTTATTGCCTTACCTCCTCACGCCATTTGCACACACTGAATATAGACTTTCTTTTTTTCTATTGTGTTATTGACTGTATTCTTGTTTATTCCATTTGTAACTCTGTGTTGTTGTTTGTGTCGCACTGCTTTGCTTTATCTTGGCCAGGTCGCAGTTCTCAATGAGAACTTGTTCTCCACTAGTTTACCTGGTTAAATAAAGGTGAAATAAAATAAAATAAGAAACATTTTTTCTCTTTCACAGAAAGGGGATGTAGCTCAGTGGTAGAGCGCATGCTTTGCATGTATGAGGTCCTGGGTTCAATCCCCAGCTTCTCCATTTAAAATTATTGCATTGACCCAACTCCTACTTTACAGAATGTTGAAATTCTAAGCAGGAAACAGAGATGTGCTAAATACTTTGGTCTTGTAATCTGAAGAACATCCCTTCAATCCCTGTTCGTACAATTATAGAACAGAAGTGGCATGATTGCCATCTTTTATGGCGTCATTTTCAAAAACTGAAGTTCATGGGTTCGATCCCAGTCTGTACCTGGTTTAAGAATTGCTGCTATCATTTCATTGTAGTTTCAATGGAGTGGAGTATATAAAAAGTACATTGTATTGATATTGCATTTTATCTGCAAATGAAATGGGATGGAAGCTCAGAGGGGGAGTGCATGCAAAATATGGATGAGGTCCTCGGTTCAATCCCAAGATTCTCCACTGAGTTTATTTGTGTGCCAAATTCACATTTACACAACTACTACTTTCCAGAATGTTGATATATCATTAACAGCGTAGAGTGGCATGGTGGCCAAGTGGTAAGGCGTCGTTCTCGTAAACCGAAGATCATGGGTTCAAATCCCATCCGTGCCTTTATGACAGACATCTGATATCATGGACCTGTGTTTTTATTGGAGGACTTTGCAGAAAAAGCAAGTTGTGTCAATATGGCAACACAGTTATTATAGTAAGGGGATGTATCTCTATGGTAGAGCCAGTACTTTACATGTATGCGGTCCAACGTTAATCCCCAACTTCTCTGTTGACTGTATTTACTTGTTAAATTAGCTTTTGCACAACTCCCACTTTCCAGAATGTTGACATTCTAAGAAGGAAATAGATATGCTAAATCATCTGTTTCTGTAAACTGAAGCACATGGGTTCAATCCTTGTTCGACGTTTATGGAAGATAGCTGATATTATGTAAATGTACTTTCATTAGAACAGTGTAAAGAAAAGGTAAATTATATTGATATGACCACTGCGACCTGTATGCTCTAGTCGGCTGGCCCTCGCTACCTATTCGTCACCAGACCCACTGGCTCCAGGTCATCTATAAGTCTATGCTAGGTAAAGCTTCGTCTTATCTCAGCTCACTGGTCACGATAACAACACCCACCCGTAGCACGCGCTCCAGCAGGTATATCTCACTGGTCATCCTCAAAGCCAACACCTCCTTTGGCCACCTTTCCTTCCAGTTCTCTGCTGCCAATGACTGGAACGAATTGCAAAAATCGCTGAAGCTGGACACTTATATTTCCCTTACTAACTTTAAACATCAGCTATCTGAGCAGCTAACCGATCGCTGCAGCTGTATATAGGCCATCTGTAAATAGCCCACCCAATCTACTTACCTCACCCCATATTGTTTTTATTTACTTTCTGCTCTTTTGCACACCAGTATTTCTACTTGCACATCATCATCTGCTCATCTATCACTCCAGTGTTAATTTGCTAAATTGTAATTACTTCGCTACTATGGCCTATTTATTGCCTTACCTCCTCACGCCATTTGCACACACTGAATATAGACTTTCTTTTTTTCTATTGTGTTATTGACTGTATTCTTGTTTATTCCATTTGTAACTCTGTGTTGTTGTTTGTGTCGCACTGCTTTGCTTTATCTTGGCCAGGTCGCAGTTCTCAATGAGAACTTGTTCTCCACTAGTTTACCTGGTTAAATAAAGGTGAAATAAAATAAAATAAGAAACATTTTTTCTCTTTCACAGAAAGGGGATGTAGCTCAGTGGTAGAGCGCATGCTTTGCATGTATGAGGTCCTGGGTTCAATCCCCAGCTTCTCCATTTAAAATTATTGCATTGACCCAACTCCTACTTTACAGAATGTTGAAATTCTAAGCAGGAAACAGAGATGTGCTAAATACTTTGGTCTTGTAATCTGAAGAACATCCCTTCAATCCCTGTTCGTACAATTATAGAACAGAAGTGGCATGATTGCCATCTTTTATGGCGTCATTTTCAAAAACTGAAGTTCATGGGTTCCATCCCAGTCTGTACCTGGTTTAAGAATTGCTGCTATCATTTCATTGTAGTTTCAATGGAGTGGAGTATATAAAAAGTACATTGTATTGATATTGCATTTTATCTGCAAATGAAATGGGATGGAAGCTCAGAGGGGGAGTGCATGCAAAATATGGATGAGGTCCTCGGTTCAATCCCAAGATTCTCCACTGAGTTTATTTGTGTGCCAAATTCACATTTACACAACTACTACTTTCCAGAATGTTGATATATCATTAACAGTGTAGAGTGGCATGGTGGCCAAGTGTTAAGGCGTTGGTCTCGTAAACCGAAGATCATGGGTTCAAATCCCATCCGTGCCTTTATGACAGACATCTGATATCATGGACCTGTGTTATTATTGGAGGACTTTGCAGAAAAAGCAAGTTGTGTCAATATGGCAACACAGTTATTATAGTAAGGGGATGTATCTCTATGGTAGAGCCAGTACTTTACATGTATGCGGTCCAACGTTAATCCCCAACTTCTCTGTTGACTGTATTTACTTGTTAAATTAGCTTTTGCACAACTCCCACTTTCCAGAATGTTGACATTCTAAGAAGGAAATAGATATGCTAAATCATCTGTTTCTGTAAACTGAAGCACATGGGTTCAATCCTTGTTCGACGTTTATGGAAGATAGCTGATATTATGTAAATGTACTTTCATTAGAACAGTGTAAAGAAAAGGTAAATTGTATTGATATGACTACTGCGACCTGTATGGTCTAGTCGGCAGGCCCTCGCTACCTATTCGTCACCAGACCCACTGGCTCCAGGTCATCTATAAGTCTATGCTAGGTAAAGCTTCGTCTTATCTCAGCTCACTGGTCACGATAACAACACCCACCCGTAGCACGCGCTCCAGCAGGTATATCTCACTGGTCATCCTCAAAGCCAACACCTCCTTTGGCCACCTTTCCTTCCAGTTCTCTGCCGCCAATGACTGGAACGAATTGCAAAAATCGCTGAAGCTGGACACTTATATTTCCCTTACTAACTTTAAACATCAGCTATCTGAGCAGCTAACCGATCGCTGCAGCTGTATATAGGCCATCTGTAAATAGCCCACCTAATCTACCTACCTCATCCCCATATTGTTTTTATTTACTTTCTGCTCTTTTGCACACCAGTATTTCTACTTGCACATCATCATCTGCTCATCTATCACTCCAGTGTTAATTTGCTAAATTGTAATTACTTCGCTACTATGGCCTATTTATTGCCTTACCTGCTCACGCCATTTGCACGCACTGTATATAGACTTTCTTTTTTTCTATTGTTTTATTGACTGTATTCTTGTTTATTCCATTTGTAACTCTGTGTTGTTGTTTGTGTCGCACTGCTTTTCTTTATCTTGGCCAGGTCGCAGTTCTCAATGAGAACTTGTTCTCCACAAGCTTACCAGGTTAAATAAAGGTGAAATAAAATAAAATAAGAAACATTTTTTATCTTTCCCAGAAAGGGGATGTAGCTCAGTGGTAGAGCGCTTGCTTCGCATGTATGAGGTCCTGGGTTCAATCCCCAGCTTCTCCATTTAAAATTTTTGCATTGACCCAACTCCTACTTTACAGAATGTTGAAATTCTAAGCAGGAAACAGAGATGTGCTAAATAATTTGGTCTTGTAATCTGAAGAACATCCCTTCAATCCCTGTTCGTACAATTATAGAACAGAAGTGGCATGATTGCCATCTTTTATGGCGTCATTTTCAAAAACTGAAGTTCATGGGTTCGATCCCAGTCTGTACCTGGTTTAAGAATTGCTGCTATCATTTCATTGTAGTTTCAATGGAGTGGAGTATATAAAAAGTACATTGTATTGATATTGCATTTCATCTGCAAATGAAATGGGATGGAAGCTCAGAGGGGGAGTGCATGCAAAATATGGATGAGGTCCTCGGTTCAATCCCAAGATTCTCCACTGAGTTTATTTGTGTGCCAAATTCACATTTACACAACTACTACTTTCCAGAATGTTGATATATCATTAACAGTGTAGAGTGGCATGGTGGCCAAGTGTTAAGGCGTTGGTCTCGTAAACCGAAGATCATGGGTTCAAATCCCATCCGTGCCTTTATGAAAGACATCTGATATCATGGACCTGTGTTTTTATTGGAGGACTTTGCAGAAAAAGCAAGTTGTGTCAATATGGCAACACAGTTATTATAGTAAGGGGATGTATCTCTATGGAAGAGCCAGTACTTTACATGTATGCGGTCCAACGTTAATCCCCAACTTCTCTGTTGACTGTATTTACTTGTTAAATTAGCTTTTGCACAACTCCCACTTTCCAGAATGTTGACATTCTAAGAAGGAAATAGATATGCTAAATCATCTGTTTCTGTAAACTGAAGCACATGGGTTCAATCCTTGTTCGACGTTTATGGAAGATAGCTGATATTATGTAAATGTACTTTCATTAGAACAGTGTAAAGAAAAGGTAAATTGTATTGATATGACTACTGCGACCTGTATGGTCTAGTCGGCAGGCCCTCGCTACCTATTCGTCACCAGACCCACTGGCTCCAGGTCATCTATAAGTCTATGCTAGGTAAAGCTTCGTCTTATCTCAGCTCACTGGTCACGATAACAACACCCACCCGTAGCACGCACTCCAGCAGGTATATCTCACTGGTCATCCTCAAAGCCAACACCTCCTTTGGCCACCTTTCCTTCCAGTTCTCTGCCGCCAATGACTGGAACGAATTGCAAAAATCGCTGAAGCTGGACACTTATATTTCCCTTACTAACTTTAAACATCAGCTATCTGAGCAGCTAACCGATCGCTGCAGCTGTATATAGACCATCTGTAAATAGCCCACCCAATCTACCTACCTCATCCCCATATTGTTTTTATTTACTTTCTGCTCTTTTGCACACCAGTATTTCTACTTGCACATCATCATCTGCTCATCTATCACTCCAGTGTTAATTTGCTAAATTGTAATTACTTCGCTACTATGGCCTATTTATTGCCTTACCTCCTCACGCCATTTGCACACACTGTATATAGACTTTCTTTTTTTCTATTGTTTTATTGACTGTATTCTTGTTTATTCCATTTGTAACTCTGTGTTGTTGTTTGTGTCGCACTGCTTTTCTTTATCTTGGCCAGGTCGCAGTTCTCAATGAGAACTTGTTCTCCACAAGCTTACCAGGTTAAATAAAGGTGAAATAAAATAAAATAAGAAACATTTTTTATCTTTCCCAGAAAGGGGATGTAGCTCAGTGGTAGAGCGCTTGCTTCGCATGTATGAGGTCCTGGGTTCAATCCCCAGCTTCTCCATTTAAAAGTTTTGCATTGACCCAACTCCTACTTTACAGAATGTTGAAATTCTAAGCAGGAAACAGAGATGTGCTAAATAATTTGGTCTTGTAATCTGAAGAACATCCCTTCAATCCCTGTTCGTACAATTATAGAACAGAAGTGGCATGATTGCCATCTTTTATGGCGTCATTTTCAAAAACTGAAGTTCATGGGTTCGATCCCAGTCTGTACCTGGTTTAAGAATTGCTGCTATCATTTCATTGTAGTTTCAATGGAGTGGAGTATATAAAAAGTACATTGTATTGATATTGCATTTCATCTGCAAATGAAATGGGATGGAAGCTCAGAGGGGGAGTGCATGCAAAATATGGATGAGGTCCTCGGTTCAATCCCAAGATTCTCCACTGAGTTTATTTGTGTGCCAAATTCACATTTACACAACTACTACTTTCCAGAATGTTGATATATCATTAACAGTGTAGAGTGGCATGGTGGCCAAGTGTTAAGGCGTCGGTCTCGTAAACCGAAGATCATGGGTTCAAATCCCATCCGTGCCTTTATGAAAGACATCTGATGTCATGGACCTGTGTTTTTATTGGAGGACTTTGCAGAAAAAGCAAGTTGTGTCAATATGGCAACACAGTTATTATAGTAAGGGGATGTATCTCTATGGAAGAGCCAGTACTTTACATGTATGCGGTCCAACGTTAATCCCCAACTTCTCTGTTGACTGTATTTACTTGTTAAATTAGCTTTTGCACAACTCCCACTTTCCAGAATGTTGACATTCTAAGAAGGAAATAGATATGCTAAATCATCTGTTTCTGTAAACTGAAGCACATGGGTTCAATCCTTGTTCGACGTTTATGGAAGATAGCTGATATTATGTAAATGTACTTTCATTAGAACAGTGTAAAGAAAAGGTAAATTGTATTGATATGACTACTGCGACCTGTATGGTCTAGTCGGCAGGCCCTCGCTACCTATTCGTCACCAGACCCACTGGCTCCAGGTCATCTATAAGTCTATGCTAGGTAAAGCTTCGTCTTATCTCAGCTCACTGGTCACGATAACAACACCCACCCGTAGCACGCACTCCAGCAGGTATATCTCACTGGTCATCCTCAAAGCCAACACCTCCTTTGGCCACCTTTCCTTCCAGTTCTCTGCCGCCAATGACTGGAACGAATTGCAAAAATCGCTGAAGCTGGACACTTATATTTCCCTTACTAACTTTAAACATCAGCTATCTGAGCAGCTAACCGATCGCTGCAGCTGTATATAGACCATCTGTAAATAGCCCACCCAATCTACCTACCTCATCCCCATATTGTTTTTATTTACTTTCTGCTCTTTTGCACACCAGTATTTCTACTTGCACATCATCATCTGCTCATCTATCACTCCAGTGTTAATTTGCTAAATTGTAATTACTTCGCTACTATGGCCTATTTATTACCTTACCTCCTCACGCCATTTGCACACATTGTATATAGACTTTCTTTTTTTCTATTGTGTTATTGACTCTATTCTTGGTTATTCCATTTGTAACTCTATGTTGTTGTTTGTGTCGCACTGCTTTGCTTTATCTTGGCCAGGTCGCAGTTCTCAATGAGAACTTGTTCTCCACAAGCTTACCAGGTTAATTAAATAAAGGTGAAATAAAATAAAATAAGAAACATTTTTTATCTTTCCCAGAAAGGGGATGTAGCTCAGTGGTAGAGTGCTTGCTTTGCATGTATGAGGTCCAGGGTTCAATCCCCAGCTTTGCCATTTAAAATTATTGCATTGACCCAACTCCTACTTTACAGAATTTTGAAATTCTAAGCAGGAAACAGAGATGTGCTAAATAATTTGGTCTTGTAATCTGAAGAACATCCCTTCAATCCCTGTTCGTACAATTATAGAACAGAAGTGGCATGATTGCCATCTTTTATGGCGTCATTTTCAAAAACTGAAGTTCATGGGTTCGATCCCAGTCTGTACCTGGTTTAAGAATTGCTGCTATCATTTCATTGTAGTTTCAATGGAGTGGAGTATATAAAAAGTACATTGTATTGATATTGCATTTTATCTGCAAATGAAATGGGATGGAAGCTCAGAGGGGGAGTGCATGCAAAATATGGATGAGGTCCTCGGTTCAATCCCAAGATTCTCCACTGAGTTTATTTGTGTGCCAAATTCACATTTACACAACTACTACTTTCCAGAATGTTGATATATCATTAACACCGTAGAGTGGCATGGTGGCCAAGTGGTAAGGTGTCAGTCTCGTAAACCGAAGATCATGGGTTCAAATCCCATCCGTGCCTTTATGACAGACATCTGATATCATGGACCTGTGTTTTTATTGGAGGACTTTGCAGAAAAAGCAAGTTGTGTCAATATGGCAACACAGTTATTATAGTAAGGGGATGTATCTCTATGGTAGAGCCAGTACTTTACATGTATGCGGTCCAACGTTAATCCCCAACTTCTCTGTTGACTGTATTTACTTGTTAAATTAGATTTTGCACAACTCCCACTTTCCAGAATGTTGACATTCTAAGAAGGAAATAGATATGCTAAATCATCTGTTTCTGTAAACTGAAGCACATGGGTTCAATCCTTGTTCGACGTTTATGGAAGATAGCTGATATTATGTAAATGTACTTTCATTAGAACAGTGTAAAGAAAAGGTAAATTGTATTGATATGACTACTGCGACCTGTATGGTCTAGTCGGCAGGCCCTCGCTACCTATTCGTCACCAGACCCACTGGCTCCAGGTCATCTATAAGTCTATGCTAGGTAAAGCTTCGTCTTATCTCAGCTCACTGGTCACGATAACAACACCCACCCGTAGCACGCGCTCCAGCAGGTATAGCTCACTGGTCATCCTCAAAGCCAACACCTCCTTTGGCCACCTTTCCTTCCAGTTCTCTGCCGCCAATGACTGGAACGAATTGCAAAAATCGCTGAAGCTGGACACTTATATTTCCCTTACTAACTTTAAACATCAGCTATCTGAGCAGCTAACCGATCGCTGCAGCTGTATATAGGCCATCTGTAAATAGCCCACCCAATCTACCTACCTCATCCCCATATTGTTTTTATTTACTTTCTGCTCTTTTGCACACCAGTATTTGTACTTGCACATCATCATCTGCTCATCTATCACTCCAGTGTTAATTTGCTAAATTGTAATTACTTCGCTACTATGGCCTATTTATTGCCTTACCTCCTCACGCCATTTGCACACACTGTATATAGACTTTCTTTTTTTCTATTGTGTTATTGACTGTATGCTTGTTTATTCCATTTGTAACTCTGTGTTGTTGTTTGTGTCGCACTGCTTTGCTTTATCTTGGCCAGGTCGCAGTTCTCAATGAGAACTTGTTCTCCACTAGCTTACCTGGTTAAATAAAGGAGAAATAAAATAAAATAAGAATTTTTTTTTATCTTTCCCAGAAAGGGGATGTAGCTCAGTGGTAGAGCGCGTGCTTCGCATGTATGAGGTCCTGGGTTCAATCCCCAGCTTCTCCATTTAAAATTATTGCATTGACCCAACTCCTACTTTACAGAATGTTGAAATTCTAAGCAGGAAACAGAGATGTGCTAAATAATTTGGTTTTGTAATCTGAAGAACATCCCTTCAATCCCTGTTCGTACAATTATAGAACAGAAGTGGCATGATTGCCATCTTTTATGGCGTCATTTTCAAAAACTGAAGTTCATGGGTTCGATCCCAGTCTGTACCTGGTTTAAGAATTGCTGCTATCATTTCATTGTAGTTTCAATGGAGTGGAGTATATAAAAAGTACATTGTATTGATATTGCATTTTATCTGCAAATGAAATGGGATGGAAGCTCAGAGGGGGAGTGCATGCAAAATATGGATGAGGTCCTCGGTTCAATCCCAAGATTCTCCACTGAGTTTATTTGTGTGCCAAATTCACATTTACACAACTACTACTTTTCAGAATGTTGATATATCATTAACAGCGTAGAGTGGCATGGTGGCCGAGTGGTAAGGCGTCGGTCTCGTAAACCGAAGGTCATGGGTTCAAATCCCATCCGTGCCTTTATGACAGACTGATATCATGGACCTGTGTTTTTATTGGAGGACTTTGCAGAAAAAGCAAGTTGTGTCAATATGGCAACACAGTTATTATAGTAAGGGGATGTATCTCTATGGTAGAGCCAGTACTTTACATGTATGCGGTCCAACGTTAATCCCCAACTTCTCTGTTGACTGTATTTACTTGTTAAATTAGCTTTTGCACAACTTCCACTTTCCAGAATGTTGACATTCTAAGAAGGAAATAGATATGCTAAATCATCTGTTTCTGTAAACTGAAGCACATGGGTTCAATCCTTGTTCGACGTTTATGGAAGATAGCTGATATTATGTAAATGTACTTTCATTAGAACAGTGTAAAGAAAAGGTCAATTGTATTGATATGACCACTGCGACCTGTATGGTCTAGTCGGCTGGCCCTCGCTACCTATTCGTCACCAGACCCACTGGCTCCAGGTCATCTATAAGTCTATGCTAGGTAAAGCTCCGCCTTATCTCAACTCACTGGTCACGATAACAACACCCACCCGTAGCACTCGCTCCAGCAGGTATATCTCACTGGTCATCCTCAAAGCCAACACCTCCTTTGGCTGCCTTTCCTTCCAGTTCTCTGCTGCCAATGACTGGAACGAATTGCAAAAATCGCTGAACCTGGACACTTATATTTCCCTCACTAACTTTAAACATCAGCTATCTGAGCAGCTAACCGATCGCTGCAGCTGTACATAGGCCATCTGTAAATTGCCCACCCAATCTACCTACCTCATCCCCAAATTGTTTTTATTTACTTTCTGCTCTTTTGCACACCAGTATTTGTACTTGCACATCATCATCTGCTCATCTGTCACTCCAGTGTTAATTTGCTAAATTGTAATTACCTCACTACCATGGCCTATTTATTACCTTATACCTCCTCATGCCATTTGCACACACTGAATATAGACTTTATTTTTTTCTATTGTGTTATTGACTGTACGCTTGTTTATTCCATTTGTAACTCTATGTTGTGGTTTGTGTCGCACTGCTTTGCTTTATCTTGGCCAGGTTGCAGTTCTCAATGAGAACTTGTTCTCCACTAGCTTACCTGGTTAAATAAAGGTGAAATAAAATAAAATAAGATACATTTTTAATCTTTCCCAGAACGGGGATGTAGCTCAGTGGTAGAGCGCATGCTTCGCATGTATGAGATCCTGAGTTCAATCCCCAGCATCTCCATTTAAAATTACTGCATTGACCCAACCAACTCCTACTTTACAGAATGTTGTAATTCTAAGCAGGAAACAGAGATGTGCTAAATAATTTGCTTTTGTAATCTGAAGAACATTCCTTCAATCCCTGTTCGTACAATTATAGAACAGAAGTGGCATGATTGCCATCTTTTATGGCGTCATTTTCAAAAACTGAAGTTTATGGGTTCGATCCCAGTCTGTACCTGGTTTAAGAATTGCTGCTATCATTTCCTTGTAGTTTCAATGGAGTGGTGTATATAAAAAGTACATTGTATTGATATTGCATTTTATCTGCAAATGAAATGGGATGGAAGCTCAGAGGGGGAGTGCATGCAAAATATGTATGAGGTCCTCGGTTCAATCCCAAGATTCTCCACTGAGTTTATTTGTGGGCCAAATTCACATTTACACAACTACTACTTTCCTGAATGTTGATATATAATTCAGAGTGTAGAGTGGCATGGTGGCCAAGTGGTAAGGTGTTGGTCTTGTAAACCGAAGATCATGGATTCAAATCCCTTCTGTGACGTCATGAAAGAGATCGGATATCATGGACCTGTGCTTTAATTGGAAGACTTTGCAGAAAATCAAGTTGTATCAATGCTGCAACACAGCTATTATAGTAAGGGGATGAATCTCTATGGTAGAGCCAGTACTTTACATGAATGCGGTCCAACGTTAATCCCCAACTTCTCTGTTGAGTGTAATTAGTTGTTAAATTAGCTTTTGCACAACTCCCACTTTCCAGAATGTTGACATTCTAAGAAGGAAATAGATATGCTAAATCATCTGTTTCTGTAAACTGAAGCACATGGGTTCAAACCTTGTTTGACGTTTATGGAAGATAGCTGATATTATGGAAATGTACTTTCATTAGAACAGTGTAAAGAAAAGGTAAGTTGTATTGATATGACCACTGCGACCTGTATGGTCTAGTCGGCTGGCCCTCGCTACCTATTCGTCACCAGACCCACTGGCTCCAGGTCAGCTATAAGTCTATGCTTGGTAAAGCTCCGCCTTATCTCAACTCACTGGTCACGATAACAACACCCACCCGTAGCACTCGCTCCAGCAGGTATATCTCACTGGTCATCCTCAAAGCCAACACCTCCTTTGGCTGCCTTTCCTTCCAGTTCTCTGCTGCCAATGACTGGAACGAATTGCAAAAATCGCTGAACCTGGACACTTATATTTCCCTCACTAACTTTAAACATCAGCTATCTGAGCAGCTAACCGATCGCTGCAGCTGTACATAGGCCATCTGTAAATTGCCCACCCAATCTACCTACCTCATCCCCAAATTGTTTTTATTTACTTTCTGCTCTTTTGCACACCAGTATTTGTACTTGCACATCATCATCTGCTCATCTGTCACTCCAGTGTTAATTTGCTAAATTGTAATTACCTCACTACCATGGCCTATTTATTACCTTATACCTCCTCATGCCATTTGCACACACTGAATATAGACTTTATTTTTTTCTATTGTGTTATTGACTGTACGCTTGTTTATTCCATTTGTAACTCTATGTTGTGGTTTGTGTCGCACTGCTTTGCTTTATCTTGGCCAGGTTGCAGTTCTCAATGAGAACTTGTTCTCCACTAGCTTACCTGGTTAAATAAAGGTGAAATAAAATAAAATAAGATACATTTTTAATCTTTCCCAGAACGGGGATGTAGCTCAGTGGTAGAGCGCATGCTTCGCATGTATGAGATCCTGGGTTCAATCCCCAGCATCTCCATTTAAAATTACTGCATTGACCCAACCAACTCCTACTTTACAGAATGTTGTAATTCTAAGCAGGAAACAGAGATGTGCTAAATAATTTGCTTTTGTAATCTGAAGAACATTCCTTCAATCCCTGTTCGTACAATTATAGAACAGAAGTGGCATGATTGCCATCTTTTATGGCGTCATTTTCAAAAACTGAAGTTTATGGGTTCGATCCCAGTCTGTACCTGGTTTAAGAATTGCTGCTATCATTTCCTTGTAGTTTCAATGGAGTGGTGTATATAAAAAGTACATTGTATTGATATTGCATTTTATCTGCAAATGAAATGGGATGGAAGCTCAGAGGGGGAGTGCATGCAAAATATGTATGAGGTCCTCGGTTCAATCCCAAGATTCTCCACTGAGTTTATTTGTGGGCCAAATTCACATTTACACAACTACTACTTTCCTGAATGTTGATATATAATTCAGAGTGTAGAGTGGCATGGTGGCCAAGTGGTAAGGTGTTGGTCTTGTAAACCGAAGATCATGGATTCAAATCCCTTCTGTGACGTCATGAAAGAGATCGGATATCATGGACCTGTGCTTTAATTGGAAGACTTTGCAGAAAATCAAGTTGTATCAATGCTGCAACACAGCTATTATAGTAAGGGGATGAATCTCTATGGTAGAGCCAGTACTTTACATGAATGCGGTCCAACGTTAATCCCCAACTTCTCTGTTGAGTGTAATTAGTTGTTAAATTAGCTTTTGCACAACTCCCACTTTCCAGAATGTTGACATTCTAAGAAGGAAATAGATATGCTAAATCATCTGTTTCTGTAAACTGAAGCACATGGGTTCAAACCTTGTTTGACGTTTATGGAAGATAGCTGATATTATGGAAATGTACTTTCATTAGAACAGTGTAAAGAAAAGGTAAGTTGTATTGATATGACCACTGCGACCTGTATGGTCTAGTCGGCTGGCCCTCGCTACCTATTCGTCACCAGACCCACTGGCTCCAGGTCAGCTATAAGTCTATGCTTGGTAAAGCTCCGCCTTATCTCAACTCACTGGTCACGATAAAAACACCCACCCGTAGCACTCGCTCCAGCAGATATATCTCACTGGTCATCCCCAAAGCCAACACCTCCTTTGGCTGCCTTTCCTTCCAGTTCTCTGCTGCCAATGACTGGAACGAATTGCAAAAATCGCTGAACCTGGACACTTATATTTCCCTCACTAACTTTAAACATCAGCTATCTGAGCAGCTAACCGATCGCTGCAGCTGTACATAGGCCATCTGTAAATAGCCCACCCAATCTACCTACCTCATCCCCATATTGTTTTTATTTACTTTCTGCTCTTTTGCACACCAGTATTTGTACTTGCACATCATCATCTGCTCATCTGTCACTCCAGTGTTAATTTGCTAAATTGTAATTACCTCACTACCATGGCCTATTTATTACCTTACCTCCTCATGCCATTTGCACACACTGAATATAGACTTTCTTTTTTTCTATTGTGTTATTGACTGTACGCTTGTTTATTCCATTTGTAACTCTATGTTGTTGTTTGTGTCGCACTGCTTTGCTTTATCTTGGCCAGGTTGCAGTTCTCAATGAGAACTTGTTCTCCACTAGCTTACCTGGTTAAATAAAGGTGAAATAAAATAAAATAAGATACATTTATAATGTTTCCCAGAACGGGGATGTAGCTCAGTGGTAGAGCGCATGCTTTGCATGTATGAGGTCCTGGGTTCAATCCCCAGCATCTCCATTTAAAGTTATTGCATTGACCCAACTCCTACTTTACAGAATGTTGTAATTCTAAGCAGGAAACAGAGATGTGCTAAATAATTTGGTTTTGTAATCTGAAGAACATTCCTTCAATCCCTGTTCGTACAATTATAGAACAGAAGTGGCATGATTGCCATCTTTTATGGCGTCATTTTCAACAACTGAAGTTTATGGGTTCGATCCCAGTCTGTACCTGGTTTAAGAATTGCTGCTATCATTTCCTTGTAGTTTCAATGGAGTGGTGTATATAAAAAGTACATTGTATTGATATTGCATTTTATCTGCAAATGAAATGGGATGGAAGCTCAGAGGGGGAGTGCATGCAAAATATGTATGAGGTCCTCGGTTCAATCCCAAGATTCTCCACTGAGTTTATTTGTGTGCCAAATTCACATTTACACAACTACTACTTTCCTGATTGTTGATATATAATACAGAGTGTAGAGTGGCATGGTGACCAAGTGGTAAGGCGTTGGTCTTATAAACTGAAGATCATGGGTTCAAATCCCTTCTGTGCCTTTATGAAAGACATCTGATATCATAGACCTGTGCTTTACTTGGAGGACTTTGCAGAAAATCAAGTTGTATCAATATTGCAACACAGCTATTATAGTAAGGGGATGTATCTCTATGGTAGAGCCAGTACTTTACATGAATGCGGTCCAACGTTAATCCCCAACTTCTCTGTTGAGTGTAATTAGTTGTTAAATTAGCTTTTGCACAACTCCCACTTTCCAGAATGTTGACATTCTAAGAAGGAAATAGATATGCTAAATCATCTGTTTCTGTAAACTGAAGCACATGGGTTCAATCCTTGTTTGACGTTTATGGAAGATAGCTGATATTATAGAAATGTACTTTCATTAGAACAGTGTAAAGAAAAGGTAAATTGTATTGATATGACCACTGCGACCTGTATGCTCTAGTCGGCTGGCCCTCGCTACCTATTCGTCACCAGACCCACTGGCTCCAGGTCATCTATAAGTCTATGCTAGGTAAAGCTCCGCCTTATCTCAACTCACTGGTCACGATAAAAACACCCACCCGTAGCACTCGCTCCAGCAGATATATCTCACTGGTCATCCCCAAAGCCAACACCTCCTTTGGCTGCCTTTCCTTCCAGTTCTCTGCTGCCAATGACTGGAACGAATTGCAAAAATCGCTGAACCTGGACACTTATATTTCCCTCACTAACTTTAAACATCAGCTATCTGAGCAGCTAACCGATCGCTGCAGCTGTACATAGGCCATCTGTAAATAGCCCACCCAATCTACCTACCTCATCCCCATATTGTTTTTATTTACTTTCTGCTCTTTTGCACACCAGTATTTGTACTTGCACATCATCATCTGCTCATCTGTCACTCCAGTGTTAATTTGCTAAATTGTAATTACCTCACTACCATGGCCTATTTATTACCTTACCTCCTCATGCCATTTGCACACACTGAATATAGACTTTCTTTTTTTCTATTGTGTTATTGACTGTACGCTTGTTTATTCCATTTGTAACGCTATGTTGTTGTTTGTGTCGCACTGCTTTGCTTTATCTTGGCCAGGTTGCAGTTCTCAATGAGAACTTGTTCTCCACTAGCTTACCTGGTTAAATAAAGGTGAAATAAAATAAAATAAGATACATTTTTAATGTTTCCCAGAACGGGGATCTAGCTCAGTGGTAGAGCGAATGCTTTGCATGTATGAGGTCCTGCGTTCAATCCCCAGCTTCTCCATTTAAAATTATTGCATTGACCCAACTCCTACTTTACAGAATGTTGTAATTCTAAGCAGGAAACAGAGATGTGCTAAATAATTTAGTTTTGTAATCTGAAGAACATTCCTTCAATCCCTGTTCGTACAATTATAGAACAGAAGTTGCATGATTGCCATCTTTTATGGCGTCATTTTCAAAAACTGAAGTTTATGGGTTCGATCCCAGTCTGTACCTGGTTTAAGAATTGCTGCTATCATTTCCTTGTAGTTTCAATGGAGTGGTGTATATAAATAGTACATTGTATTGATATTGCATTTTATCTGCAAATGAAATGGGATGGAAGCTCAGAGGGGGAGTGCATGCAAAATATGTATGAGGTCCTCGGTTCAATCCCAAGATTCTCCACTGAGTTTATTTGTGTGCCAAATTCACATTTACACAACTACTACTTTCCTGAATGTTGATATATAATACAGAGCATAGAGTGGCATGGTGGCCAAGTGGTAAGGCGTTGGTCTTGTAAACTGAAGATCATGGGTTCAAATCCCTTCTGTGCCTTTATGAAAGACGTCTGATATCATAGACCTGTGCTTTACTTGGAAGACTTTGCAGAAAATCAAGTTGTATCAATATTGCAACACAGCTATTATAGTAAGGGGATGAATCTCTATGTTAGAGCCAGTACTTTACATGAATGCGGTCTAACGTTAATCCCCAACTTCTCTGTTGAGTGTAATTAGTTGTTAAATTAGCTTTTGCACAACTCCCACTTTCCAGAATGTTGACATTCTAAGAAGGAAATAGATATGCTAAATCATCTGTTTCTGTAAACTGAAGCACATGGGTTCAAGCCTTGTTTGACGTTTATGGAAGATAGCTGATATTATGGAAATGTACTTTCATTAGAACAGTGTAAAGAAAAGGTAATTTGTATTGATATGACCACTGCGACCTGTATGCTCTAGTCGGCTGGCCCTCGCTACCTATTCGTCACCAGACCCACTGGCTCCAGGTCATCTATAAGTCTATGCTAGGTAAAGCTCCGCCTTATCTCAACTCACTGGTCACGATAAAAACACCCACCCGTAGCACTCGCTCCAGCAGATATATCTCACTGGTCATCCCCAAAGCCAACACCTCCTTTGGCTGCCTTTCCTTCCAGTTCTCTGCTGCCAATGACTGGAACGAATTGCAAAAATCGCTGAACCTGGACACTTATATTTCCCTCACTAACTTTAAACATCAGCTATCTGAGCAGCTAACCGATCGCTGCAGCTGTACATAGGCCATCTGTAAATAGCCCACCCAATCTACCTACCTCATCCCCATATTGTTTTTATTTACTTTCTGCTCTTTTGCACATCAGTATTTGTACTTGCACATCATCATCTGCTCATCTATCACTCCAGTGTTAATTTGCTAAATTGTAATTACCTCACTACCATGGCCTATTTATTACATTACCTCCTCATGCCATTTGCACACACTGAATATAGACTTTCTTTTTTTCTATTGTGTTATTGACTGTACGCTTGTTTATTCCATTTGTAACTCTATGTTGTTGTTTGTGTCGCACTGCTTTGCTTTATCTTGGCCAGGTTGCAGTTCTCAATGAGAACTTGTTCTCCACTAGCTTACCTGGTTAAATAAAGGTGAAATAAAATAAAATAAGATACATTTTTAATCTTTCCCAGAACGGGGATGTAGCTCAGTGGCAGAGCGCATGCTTCGCATGTATGAGGTCCTGGGTTCAATCCCCAGCATCTCCATTTAAAATTACTGCATTGACCCAACCAACTCCTACTTTACAGAATGTTGTAATTCTAAGCAGGAAACAGAGACGTGCTAAATAATTTGGTTTTGTAATCTGAAGAACATTCCTTCAATCCCTGTTCGTACAATTATAGAACAGAAGTGGCATGATTGCCATCTTTTATGGCGTCATTTTCAAAAACTGAAGTTTATGGGTTCGATCCCAGTCTGTACCTGGTTTTAGAATTGCTGCTATCATTTCCTTGTAGTTTCAATGGAGTGGTGTATATAAAAAGTACATTGTATTGATATTGCATTTTATCTGCAAATGAAATGGGATGGAAGCTCAGAGGGGGAGTGCATGCAAAATATGTATGAGGTCCTCGGTTCAATCCCAAGATTCTCCACTGAGTTTATTTGCGTGCCAAATTCACATTTACACAACTACTACTTTCCTGAATGTTGATATATAATTCAGAACGTAGAGTGGCATGGTGGCCAAGTGGTAAGGCGTTGGTCTTGTAAACCGAAGATCATGGGTTCAAATCCCTTCTGTGCCTTTATGAAAGACATCTGATATCGTGGACCTGTGCATTAATTGGAGGACTTTGCAGAAAATCAAGTTGTATCCATATTGCAACACAGCTATGATAGTAAGTGGATGAATCTCTATGGTAGAGCCAGTACTTTACATGAATGCGGTCCAATGTTAATCCCCAACTTCTATGTTGAGTGTAATTAGTTGTTAAATTAGCTTTTGTACAACTCCCACTTTCCAGAATGTTGACATTCTAAGAAGGAAATAGATATGCTAAATCATCTGTTTCTGTAAACTGAAGCACATGGGTTCATCCTTGTTTGATGTTTATGGAAGATAGCTGATATTATGGAAATGTACTTTCATTAGAACAGTGTAAAGAAAAGGTCAATTGTATTGATATGACCACTGCGACCTGTATGCTCTAGTCGGCTGGCCCTCGCTACCTATTCGTCACCAGACCCACTGGCTCCAGGTCATCTATAAGTCTATGCTAGGTAAAGCTCCGCCTTATCTCAACTCACTGGTCACGATAAAAACACCCACCCGTAGCACTCGCTCCAGCAGATATATCTCACTGGTCATCCCCAAAGCCAACACCTCCTTTGGCTGCCTTTCCTTCCAGTTCTCTGCTGCCAATGACTGGAACGAATTGCAAAAATCGCTGAACCTGGACACTTATATTTCCCTCACTAACTTTAAACATCAGCTATCTGAGCAGCTAACCGATCGCTGCAGCTGTACATAGGCCATCTGTAAATAGCCCACCCAATCTACCTACCTCATCCCCATATTGTTTTTATTTACTTTCTGCTCTTTTGCACATCAGTATTTGTACTTGCACATCATCATCTGCTCATCTATCACTCCAGTGTTAATTTGCTAAATTGTAATTACCTCACTACCATGGCCTATTTATTACATTACCTCCTCATGCCATTTGCACACACTGAATATAGACTTTCTTTTTTTCTATTGTGTTATTGACTGTACGCTTGTTTATTCCATTTGTAACTCTATGTTGTTGTTTGTGTCGCACTGCTTTGCTTTATCTTGGCCAGGTTGCAGTTCTCAATGAGAACTTGTTCTCCACTAGCTTACCTGGTTAAATAAAGGTGAAATAAAATAAAATAAGATACATTTTTAATCTTTCCCAGAACGGGGATGTAGCTCAGTGGCAGAGCGCATGCTTCGCATGTATGAGGTCCTGGGTTCAATCCCCAGCATCTCCATTTAAAATTACTGCATTGACCCAACCAACTCCTACTTTACAGAATGTTGTAATTCTAAGCAGGAAACAGAGACGTGCTAAATAATTTGGTTTTGTAATCTGAAGAACATTCCTTCAATCCCTGTTCGTACAATTATAGAACAGAAGTGGCATGATTGCCATCTTTTATGGCGTCATTTTCAAAAACTGAAGTTTATGGGTTCGATCCCAGTCTGTACCTGGTTTTAGAATTGCTGCTATCATTTCCTTGTAGTTTCAATGGAGTGGTGTATATAAAAAGTACATTGTATTGATATTGCATTTTATCTGCAAATGAAATGGGATGGAAGCTCAGAGGGGGAGTGCATGCAAAATATGTATGAGGTCCTCGGTTCAATCCCAAGATTCTCCACTGAGTTTATTTGCGTGCCAAATTCACATTTACACAACTACTACTTTCCTGAATGTTGATATATAATTCAGAACGTAGAGTGGCATGGTGGCCAAGTGGTAAGGCGTTGGTCTTGTAAACCGAAGATCATGGGTTCAAATCCCTTCTGTGCCTTTATGAAAGACATCTGATATCGTGGACCTGTGCATTAATTGGAGGACTTTGCAGAAAATCAAGTTGTATCCATATTGCAACACAGCTATGATAGTAAGTGGATGAATCTCTATGGTAGAGCCAGTACTTTACATGAATGCGGTCCAATGTTAATCCCCAACTTCTATGTTGAGTGTAATTAGTTGTTAAATTAGCTTTTGTACAACTCCCACTTTCCAGAATGTTGACATTCTAAGAAGGAAATAGATATGCTAAATCATCTGTTTCTGTAAACTGAAGCACATGGGTTCATCCTTGTTTGACGTTTATGGAAGATAGCTGATATTATGGAAATGTACTTTCATTAGAACAGTGTAAAGAAAAGGTCAATTGTATTGATATGACCACTGCGACCTGTATGCTCTAGTCGGCTGGCCCTCGCTACCTATTCGTCACCAGACCCACTGGCTCCAGGTCATCTATAAGTCTATGCTAGGTAAAGCTCCGCCTTATCTCAACTCACTGGTCACGATAAAAACACCCACCCGTAGCACTCGCTCCAGCAGATATATCTCACTGGTCATCCCCAAAGCCAACACCTCCTTTGGCTGCCTTTCCTTCCAGTTCTCTGCTGCCAATGACTGGAACGAATTGCAAAAATCGCTGAACCTGGACACTTATATTTCCCTCACTAACTTTAAACATCAGCTATCTGAGCAGCTAACCGATCGCTGCAGCTGTACATAGGCCATCTGTAAATAGCCCACCCAATCTACCTACCTCATCCCCATATTGTTTTTATTTACTTTCTGCTGTTTTGCACACCAGTATTTGTACTTGCACATCATCATCTGCTCATCTATCACTCCAGTGTTAATTTGCTAAATTGTAATTACCTCACTACCATGGCCTATTTATTACCTTACCTCCTCATGCCATTTGCACACACTGAATATAGACTTTCTTTTTTTCTATTGTGTTATTGACTGTACGCTTGTTTATTCCATTTGTAACTCTATGTTGTTGTTTGTGTCGCACTGCTTTGCTTTATCTTGGCCAGGTTGCAGTTCTCAATGAGAACTTGTTCTCCACTTGCTTACCTGGTTAAATAAAGGTGAAATAAAATAAAATAAGATACATTTTTAATCTTTCCCAGAACGGGGATGTAGCTCAGTGGTAGAGCGCATGCTTCGCATGTATGAGGTCCTGGGTTCAATCCCCAGCATCTCAATTTAAAATTACTGCATTGACCCAACTCCTATTTTACAGAATGTTGTAATTCTAAGCAGGAAACAGAGACGTGCTAAATAATTTGGTTTTGTAATCTGAAGAACATTCCTTCAATCCCTGTTCGTACAATTATAGAACAGAAGTGGCATGATTGACATCTTTTATGGCGTCATTTTCAAAAACTGAAGTTTATGGGTTCGATCCTAGTCTGTACCTGGTTTAAGAATTGCTGCTATCATTTCCTTGTAGTTTCAATGGAGTGGTGTATATAAAAAGTACATTGTATTGATATTGCATTTTATCTGCAAATGAAATGGGATTGAATCTCAGAGGGGGAGTGCATGCAAAATATGTATGAGGTCCTCGGTTCAATCCCAAGATTCTCCACTGAGTTTATTTGTGTGCCAAATTCACATTTACACAACTACTACTTTCCAGAATGTTGATAAATAAGTTACACCTTAGAGTGGCATGGTGGCCAAGTGGCAAGGTGTCGGTCTCGTAAACCGACACCGACTTTTATTGGAGGACTTTGCAGAAAAAGCAAGTTGTGTCAATATGGCAACACAGTTATTATAGTAAGGGGATGTATCTCTATGGTAGAGCCAGTACTTTACATGTATGCGGTCCAACGTTAATCCCCAACTTCTCTGTTGACTGTATTTACTTGTTAAATTAGCTTTTGTACAATTCCCACTTTCCAGAATGTTGACATTCTAAGAAGGAAATAGATATGCTAAATCATCTGTTTCTGTAAACTGAAGCACATGGGTTCATCCTTGTTCGACGTTTATGGAAGATAGCTGATATTATGTAAATGTACTTTCATTAGAACAGTGTAAAGAAAAGGTACATTGTATTGATATGACCAATGCGACCTGTATGGACTCGTCGGCTGGCCCTCGCTACCTATTCGTCACCAGACCCACTGGCTCCAGGTCATCTATAAGTCTATGCTAGGTAAAGCTCCGCCTTATCTCAGCTCACTGGTCACGATAACAACACCCACCCATAGCACTCGCTCCAGCAGGAATATCTCACTGATCATCCCCAAAGCCAACACCTATTTTGGCCGCCTTTCCTTCCAGTTCTCTGCTGCCAATGACTGGAACGAATTGCAAAAATCGCTGAAGCTGGACACTTATATTTCCCTCACTAACTTTACACATCAGCTATCTGAGCAGCTAACCGATCGCTGCAGCTGTACATAGCACATCTGTAAATAGCCCACCCAATCTACCTACCTCATCCCTATATTGTTTTTATTTACTTTCTGCTCGTTTGCACACCAGTATTTCTACTTGCACATCATCATCTGCTCATCTATCAATCCAATGTTAATTTGCTAAATTGTAATTACTTCGCTACTATGGCCTATTTATTGCCTTACCTCCTCACGCCATTTGCACACATTGTATTTTGACTTTCTTTTTTTCTATTGTGTTATTGACTGTACGCTTGTTTATTCCATTTGTAACTCTATGTTGTTGTTTGTGTTGCACTGCTTTGCTTTATCTTGGCCAGGTTGCAGTTCTCAATGAGAACTTGTTCTCCACTTGCTTACCCGGTTAAATAAAGGTGAAATAAAATAAAATAAGATTTTTTTTTTCTCTCTCCCAGAACAGGGATGGAGCTCAGTGGTAGAGTGCATGCTTCACATGTATGAGGTCCTTGGTTCAATCCCCAGCATCTCCATTTGAAATTATTGCATTGACCCAACTCCTACTTTACAGAATGTTGAAATTCTAAGCAGGAAACAGAGATGTGCTAAATAATTTGGTCTTGTTATCTGAAGAACATGCGTTCAATCCCTGTTCGTACATTTATAGAACAGAAGTGGCATTGTTGCCAACTTTTATAGCGTCATTTTCAAAAACTGAAGTTCATGGGTTCGATCCCTGTCTGTACCTGTTTTAAGAATTGCTGCTATCATTTCATTGTAGTTTCAATGGAGTGGTGTATCTAAAAATACATTGTATTGATATTGCATTTTATCTGCAAATGAAATGGGATGGAAGCTCAGAGGGGGAGTGCATGCAAAATATTGTTAGGGTTTAACCAACTATTTGTTTGCATAACCTATATAATAAAATTAGTTGTGGTGCATAACTTATGAATACTAATGCTAAACATGAGAGGTTTATATTGTATTAACATAGATTGAGCGACATATAATAGACATGACTAACTGGAGGGTTGCTGGCTAGTAGTGTAGGCTGAGTAGACTCGTGACACACACACACAATGCCTGGTTGTGGGGCCGCTCATGGACATGTGAGGAACTGATAGAGGGGAGAATGGCTGTGGCACAAGAACAGGCACTGTCCTTGGGTGTTTGACTCTCGGGTACACACACGAAGATAAGCTAGAAGACAACTATGCTTGGCAACAAAGATGCGTCTAGAGGCTGGGACCAGCCTGCACGCCAACAATAGGCTGGAGTAAGTCTAAACCACACCCAAGCCTCTACTATGACAGGCCCTCAGGGAGAGGGAACTATGTCTGTCAAGAAGTATTTAAGGAAGAACTTATGATGTCATTTCAGTTCTCTGTCTGCCCTGCGAGGTGTTACAGTAAACCCGTATATTCGAACATTGCATTTATCACTATTTACTTAGCTTAATAAACAGCTGTGAAACAGTACTAGAGTCCAGAGTTTCTCTTTGTCCTGACACCAGATTCGAATTGACGCAACCTAACATGATGACCCCGACGTGATCTGCTGTAGGGACTTCGCTGGAACTTGTCCGGCCAATTGGCCATCGCTGTCGTCGGACGGTGTGTTTCACAAATCCTGACCGGTCAACTAAAAAGGTAAGCAGACACCTATTGTGAATAACTGAAGTTCTGCACATTGGCTATTTCCAAATTTATTTTTGTGAGACACCTGTTTGATGTAAGTGACCAATTTTTATTTTAACATATACAAATTGGTTGAAGTATGTATTAAACATTTGGAGTTTGATTAAGTGATAAATGCATTGTTGACAACCGGTTAAACAGTAATGCACGTGACCTATTAAGAACTGTGATGAATGATATGTATTAGGTAATATGATGTGTGTGTGTGGTTAACCTCTTACAAGGACCCTTACGAGGACCTGTAGATATTGATCATATTTCAGGCTAGGGTTCGGGTACTAGATACTAGGTATCGGTTTGAATGTGGTTGATAAATCTGACTATCAACGGGACTATGTGAAGTTTGGGAGGCCAACCCAATCGTGTGAATGTAGTACATTGGATATTAGACAGCGATCTGAATATCTGGTTTGAGTGTTTAATATATCGGTTATCCAGTAATGCTTTACAGGGTTGATCATCTTATAGAGAAGGTTCAGGATTAGTTCGATTCCCAGGACGAGGTCCTTTACGAGCTCCTATACAAAGAGGTATAGGCTAGGTTTTAGGCTAGGTTCCAGGTTATATTTGGGGGTTTACCGTGTGAGTGTATTTTGATTCCCTGGACGAGGTCCTTTACGAGGTCCTATACAAAAAGGGTATGGGCTAGGTTCTAGGCTAGGTTCCAGGTTATATTGGATTTTACCGGGTGGGCATAATACATTGTTAAAACAGGTCTAGAAATTAGCGGGGTAAAATAGATCATAGGAAGGGAGACATAATTCCTCTGTGGAAAAGGTAACGTGAGAATGGGGGATATTGAACCAGAACAGGTGTTGAAAACTTTGAAAGCGACTCTCGAAAGGAATGGTGGTCGCGATGGGAAAGAATGGAAGAGGAGAGGCAAAAAATGATATAAGGGATGGCTAAAATAAGGTAGTATTAATGCACCCAACGGACTCCCAGTCGACGGGGAGCCCGGTAGAATATTGGAAACGCTAAAACGAAAAACAGACACAACCTGTTCCGAGTGGAAGCAGGAGGGGGAAGCGCGTAAAGGAGGTGCAGGAATTTACGGGAGATGAGCGATACATGGAGTTAATTTTATTTTACAGGGACAATGCACATTAAACACAGTTGTGTATAATGGCAGGGTATTCCTAGCAAACAGAATGGGCCTGTTTGCAGACAAACTGAAGGGGTTTTAAGGTTTTAAGCAATCTTGGGTCAAATTAGTCAAATAGTACATTAAAATATGGGGTTTCATAGATTGGAAGTAAAATATTTTATCCAAGGGTAGTGTATGTTCAATTAAAGTACCCAGAACCGTTGAGGAAGTTTAAAACAAATTATTAATGATTTGAGGAAGTACAGTGGAGTTATTATTAGGTTTTGTTTGTGGCTAACGTTTGGGTTTCTGAATCGGTGTAGTATAAGGAATGATGACCAAATGTTCGTGGTTATTTTATGGAAAAAGGAGCGCTTAGCTTTTTGGGAAAAATACCTAGGGACAGGATATCTTAAAGGGGTATACACACATGGCATTTTGGAAGTTTGGTTTTCTGAGTTTTAATAAACACATGAAATTATTTTGATAGGGAATGTTCTGGGAACCTGGGATACAAAATGTAGATACAGTTCTTAGCTTTAATTTGTTTAATGTAGTAAGAAACACGGTTCTGAAAGGGTGGTATGACTTTTGACCCCTCTGGTGACTTTTCCTGTGTGGTCTGATCAGCCACATTGAAAAGCCATTTGGATGGTGAATTTAAGGTCATTGGTGATATTGATTGTAAGGGAATTTGTAGAACTGATAATTATGATGGAGTTAAAGTTCTTAGACACAATTGATAATTTGAACCAATGAGAAGACTAAAAGGGCAAAGCCTTAGACTAAGGGTAGGCTTCCTTAAGTCTATTTCCGTAGAACAATAAGGGTACAATAATGTTTCTTGGTGGAGTAAATCAGATTAGTCATTTTGATCTGATTATGTTATTTGAAAATATTTTGACCAGTAGCAGGGGTATTATTTACATGATCTAGATACGTTTATTTTTCCTTAGGAAGTCAGCTGTGGTTGAAAGCAGTGTAAGAGATTTAACAAAACAAGGCTGTGGAATTGATATAATAGTATTATATTTTGTTGTGAATAAGTTTAATAATGGTAGACTTAGGTCAACAGGACAGGGATATATGACATCTGTAGGTGATCTAGGATCATTGAGGGTATTGTGATACATTTAAGTAGATATGCAATATCTAGACAGGTAGATTTTTCTAAAGTTCAGGAGTGCAACCAAGGAGACAATGAGACATTTAGTCAATATTTGGAAACAACCCAGATTTGATACTTTCTGTTATGAGAAAAAGCTGGAGACAGACGGAGAGATCCTCCCCTGCACTGCTGAAACCTTGAGTGTTGGGGAGTAGCAGGAAGAAAGGAGGGGGGCCAGCAGGAGTAGATAGGAAGAGAATTTGGTTCACTAAGCTCTAGGATATTAATTCATGGAGAGACTATCGGCTTCGTTGGCAGGCATGTATTTTAGTTTTGATTTTAAGTTTATGTTTGGTAAATTCGCTAGGAGGAGATATGATCATTTTGTTGAAAGTAATTGTTACCCTAACTAAAAGGACAATGAAAGCTTAGTTGGTTTCAGGTGTTAGACACTGAACCATTGCCCAGACACTATTCTGCACAGTAGGCCGAAATAGTAGCATTGACTCGAACCGGTGAAATAAGAAAGGAGAGAAAAGTTACTATTTACACAGACAAGCACATAGACATTTAAAACCATACAAAACAGCACAGATACATCTTAAAGAAGATAAAACACTTGACAGAGAATTGTTACAGAATAGCCGAGGATGAAGGCCCCAGGGAGAATTGGACATGTGGAAAATAAAAGGGGGCAATCCTACAAGAGAAGGGCTGACATAAGGATAATTTGTTTAGATATGCAGCAATATTGATACATGGCTTGAGCCATGTATAAATAGGGGGAGTATGGTAGAGCAGACGATAGAACATGTTAGGATAATTACTTAAACAAAAACATTTTTTGTAGAATATCCATTCCAATATTTGGAAATGGACTTAGTGAACTATTCCAAATTGAGGGGAAGAAGGGGTGTTTAACAATAATAGATAAGTATAGCAAATGGGTAGAAGCATTCCCAACTTACTTGGTGGACATGATTATGGTAGCTAGAATATTAGGTCAAGATATTATCCCTAGAGTTGGTTTACTAGGATCTATCTCTTTAAAGGATGGATGACATTTTAGCTAATCAGGTAGAGCCTATAGAATGCCAGAGTTAGAGATACCAGAACAGGTAGACATAGACGTTGAAGTAATACTAACAGAACACATGAGAATACTGTTTCTTAACCAAACCCGTATGTCCAAGAATTTGTGTCCAACAGGTGAATTAGAGGAGAAGGTGATTCACTCAATCCAACCAGGAGACTGGGTGTGGATCCAGTCCCGGAGGAGAAAAGACGGGAAGCAGCCCTGTTGGGAAGGCCCATACCAGGTTCTGTTAAACCATTGCCTTTGCCATTAGAAAAGCTGAGAGAGTCACTTGGGTCCACGTTATCCACTGCAAGAAGGTATGTACACATATGAGCACTGCTGATCACACACAGAGTTAGGAGAAGAACCGAGTACCAACAGGGTCCGGGAGTTACTTCCTTAACCTCTTACATCTAGACGTTCCGCTAGCGGAACACCTGCTCCAATATCCAATGATTGGCGTGGCGCGAATTACAAATTCCTCAAAAAAACCCAAACTTCCATTTTTCAAACATATGACTATTTTACACCATTTTAAAGACAAGACTCTCCTTTATCTAACCACACTGTCCGATTTCAACAAGGCTTTACAGCGAAAGCAAAACATTAGATTATGTCAGCAGAGTACCAAGCCAGAAATAATCAGACACCCATTTTTCAAGCTAGCATATAATGTCACATAAAACAAAACCACAGCTAAATGCAGCACTAACCTTTGATGATCTTCATCAGATGACACGCCTACGACATTATGTTATACAATACATGCATGTTTTGTTCAATCAAGTTCATATTTATATCAAAAACCAGCTTTTTACATTAGCATGTGACGTTCAGAACTAGCATTCCCACCGAACACTTCCGGTGAATTTACTAAATGACTCACGATAAACGTCCACAAAAAACATAACAATTATTTTAAGAATTATAGATACAGAACTCCTTTGTGCAATCGAGGTGTCCGATTTTAAAATAGGTTTTCGGTGAAAGCACATTTTGCAATATTCTCAGTAGATGTAAAAAGCTGGTATTTGATATAAATATGAACTTGATTAAACAAAACATGCATGCATTGTATAACATCATGTCCTAGGGTTGTCATCTGATGAAGATCATCAAAGGTTAGTGCTGTTTACTCCCAGCACTTTTGTTTACTCCCAGCACTTTAATAAAATCCTTTGCGCTCTTGAATGGAATCTCACACCCGTTTACATTGATATCCCCAACAAACATTATTTCAGTCTTCTCTATATTAACTTTAGCACCCGATGCCTTGCCATATATATCTATGATCCCCATAATGCTTCCAATACTTTCTATATCCTTCACAGTACAAGTAGTGTCATCAGCGTACTGATGTACAACACTGACACCACCACCTGGGATTCCAACACCCCTTACTTCTTTATTACTATTTATCAATGTAGCTAACGGTTCTGTAGAAACACTGTACAGCAGAGCTGACAAAGGACAGCCCTGCCTTACTGACCTCTCCACAGGGAAAGTATCTGTTAACACTCCGTTACATTTAACACAACTTTTAGCCCCACTATACAACAGGTTGATCCAAGATACAAACTTTGGCCCAAACCCAAACCTCTCCAAAGTCTGTAATAAAAAGCTGTGCTCCACTCTATCGAAAGCTTTGTTAAAGTCCAAACTTAAAACTATACCACCTTCATTTTTCATTTGATTAACAACATCCCTAATTGTACAAATGACATCTGCAATATCTCTTCCAGGTATGCCGTAGGCTTGTGTTGATTCAATAATACTCCCAATCACCTTTTTCATCCTATTCGCTAACACTTTAGTCAGTATCTTATAATCCGAATTTAGAAGGCTAATAGGCCTATAATTTTCTAACTTTAATCTACTGCCCCTATTTTTGAATAAGATCGTTAACATTCCAGTTGACATAGACTCAGGGATTTCCTTATTCTCTTCCATATAATGAAACACCCTCACTAAAATGGGTGCCAAAATATCTACAAAGACTTTATAGAACTCATTTGTTAAACCATCCAAACCCGGACTTTTATTACCTTGCGTGCTAACAATTGCTTCCTTGATTTCCATAATCGAAATCTCTTCATCACACATCATTCTATCTGCCTGCGATACTTTGGCACTAATTGTATCCAACACTTTTACAACACACACTTTATCTACATCATTCTTTTTGTAAAGATTTCTGTAAAAGGTTTCAACTGTCTCTAAGATCCCAACAAAATCGTTTACCTTTACACCTCTTTCATCTTCCAACTCTACAATGTAACTCTTAGTTTGTTTTCTTTTTTCCAGACCCAAAAAAAAGGATGTACATTTCTCTCCCTCCAAAGCGTACTGTGCCCTGCTCCTAACAATAGCACCCAAACATTTATTTTTTTCATAACGACCCAGCTCTGCATGGATTTTCAAATAATTCACAACATCATAGTCTGGATCCGTATCAGCCTTTTCAAGTTCATGCAACATCCTATTCCTAAGCATTATTTCTTTCTGCTTATCTAAACGGTTATGATTTTTTGCGTACCTAATACTCCTATTTTTTACTTTTACTTTCACTTCCTCCCACCATAAACACACATTCTCTTTTAACAGTACATTAGACATTTCATCATTAATACATTCAACAATTTCATTTCTATATCCTTCCTCCTTTAACAGACTGGCATTTAAACACCAGACACCTCCCCCTCTCCTCTCCACACCAAAACCCATTTGAAATGACATTACTGCATGATCACTATATGCTGTAAAGGTATATGACACCTTCTTAACATTCTGCACCAATTCTTGTTTTGCTAGACATAAATCAATTCTGCTTTGTTTTAATTCCTTTAGAACCACCTGCCTTCTAGAGAATACTCTTCTGTTTGGATTTTCAGCCCTCCATATATCTACTAGATTCTCCTCATTCATAAGTTTCCATAATGCATTTCTAGAAGAGTCATATCTGAATTTAGCACAACTAGAGGCATCCATTCTACTACACCTCACATTAAAATCTCCTATCAGTATACAGTTTTCTGAGCACAGTGTTTTTAATTTGTGAAACATTTCTCTCCTTTCAGATTCAATGTTTGAAGCATAAACATTAATTAAACGAAAAACTACATTTTGAACTTCAAATTCAATTACAATAAGTCTGCCATCATTGTCAGCATATATTTCTTTTACATTTTGCACCACATCATTTTTTATCAAAATAGCCACACCACATGTTTTATCCCCTCCATGACTACAAAAAATTAAATCTGACCATTTACTCTTAATCTCCTGCATTTTGGAGTCTGTCCAATTGGTCTCTTGAAAACACAACATGTCTGCCTTAACAGACACTAATACCTGCTCAAATTTGCTCATGTTTCTCAAACTGTTACCATTTAGGGATGCGACTGTAATCATTATGAATGTGTGCAGAAGTGAAATCAGAGCCAAACAAGTCCTTAAAAATCCTACTTTTTCTTTTTTCCAAAACCCATCATCTCCCTGGTTTTCGACAATGACCTCTTATTTTTTACAAACAACTGAAGATCCTCACTATCTATTTCATCATCCGTCTCTTTATTTGGATTTTTGGGGGGATCGGCGGGGAAGCCTTTTGAAAAGTGCGCTTTAACAGTGCCCGTGACTTCAGTGGACCCAGCCCACTCTTTGGTGTAATTTTTACACAGGCTTAAAGCTGGCTCAGGCACCTGAGAAGCACCTTGCACCATCTCTACCTGTGTATGTCTTTCACCCATCATGTGCTGCTGTTCCACCTTGTCAGCAGCAGAGACTAAAACGGCGTCTCGTGCTTTGCCAGGAGACATTACAGGCTCTTCAAGCTTATCTGCCACTGTCTCTGGAGTCACACTCTCCATGTCACTCTCATCCTCCCTCTCCATAGGCACACTCCCCTCTTCCTCAGACGTGAGGTCCATTGTTTGCAAAAGTAAGTGATTTTCTCCCTTATTACAGCTACATCTAACTTTAGGTCTGTCACACATTTTGCACACATTTCCTATGTTCCGACATTCTCTGGCATAATGCCCTTGTTCACTACATTTGTGGCATGTGAATTCCGGACATTCCTTAAGTATGTGCCCCGGCTGAATACATAATCTACATACCTTCACTTGATTGTCGTGGATTACACGAAAATATTCAAATCCCTCGACAGTGTTAAATTTTGTAGAATATGGCAAGGATTGCACATTGTCTGTAAACTTTACCTTGCAAAATCTTGTCCCATCTACAATGTCCGTTCCTGGCCACATCCTCCTCTTGATTGGCGTGGTCGCCTTCACCTTCCAGCCTTTTAGTTTCTCTTCTATCTCCTCATCCGTAATGTATGCGGGCAAGTTCAAAAAGGACACCACCAGCTCATCGTTCCCTAGTTCTTTAGCCATGATTTGACAGTTCTTTATCTTTAGCCCGTCTATTAGTCTTTCTTTTCCATTTACATGAGACATTGTTACTTCATACTTATTCCCGTCTTTCATTCGACATCCCAGTATTGTTCCGCAAACTTCCTTTATTCCTCTCAGCAATTCCATCGTTGTTATTTTCCCTTCTCCACTTATTTCCACGTTCACCGTCAGTTCCTTCTCATATGTTCTTTTTTTCAGTTCTTCGTTTAACATTCTGATTTCACTGTTGTCCTTTCTCGTCGTCGTTTGTATTCTTGATGTCGAAGCCATGTTGTCCGTCCGGTTATTTTAAGCAATATCCCCCAAACAGCTCACGCTGATGGGGGACAATAGCAAAAACGTTTCACAGAAACTTCACTACAGTCACTCACAAACTTTCAAACTTATAAGTCAACTAGACCTCCAAAAAAAACGATATTCTCTCTCAAGCACTCAGACACCTGCTTCTCTTCCACTTCCTGAAACTCCAAAAAGGGGCGTGTGAAGCGAACGTGATAACCACTACACTACAGAAACTTCTGCTTGATTTTCCTGCAAGAAGTAAACTGAATTTTACAGATATTCAGGGCACGTATTCGAATTTCCAAAATAAAGAATTCATGAAATTTTCTGTTACCACTACGGTAAATCACAATGTGTCAATGAGTGTTGTTTCCGCCCGGTTTCGAACCAGGGACCTTTCGCGTGTGAAGCAAACGTGATAACCACTACACTACAGAAACTGCTGCTACATTTAGCTGCGAGGAGTAAACCGAATTTTACAGATATTCATGGCACGTATTCGAATTTCCAAAATACAGAATTCATGAAAATAACAATTCTTTGTTGAAAGTACAGTACCTACTGCACGTGTCAAAGAGCTCTGTTTCCGCCCGGTTTCGAACCGAGGACCTTTCGCGTGTTAAGCGAACGTGATAACCACTACACTACAGAAACTTCTGCAACAAGTATCTGCAAGGAGTAAACCGAATTTTACAGATATTCATGGCACGCGTTCAAATTTCCAAAATTAGGCATTTATGAAAATAACTATTCTCTGTTAATAGTACAGTACCTACTGCACGTGTCAAAGAGCACTGTTTCCTCCCAGTTTCAAACTGAGGACCTTTCACGTGTAAAGAGAACGTGATAACCACTACACTACAGAAACTGCTGCTTGATTTTTCTGCAAGGAGTAAACCGAATTTTAAAAATATTCATGGCACGTATTCGAATTTCCAAAATAAAGAATTCATGAAATTTTCTGTTACCACTATGGTACTTCAGAATGTGTCAATGAGCGTTGTTTCCGCCCGGTTTCGAACCAGGGACCTTTCGCGTGTGAAGCAAACGTGATAACCACTAGACCACAAAAACTACTGCTACAATTAGCTGCGAGGAGTAAATCGAATTTTACAGATATTCATGGCACGTATTCGAATTTCCAAAATACAGAATTCATGAAAATAACAATTCTTTGTTGAAAGTACAGTACCTACTGCACGTGTCAAAGAGCTCTGTTTCCGCCCGGTTTCAAACCGAGGACCTTTCGCGTGTTAAGCAAACGTGATAACCGCTACACTACAGAAACTGCTTCAACAATTATCTGCAAGGAGTAAACCGAATTTTACAGATATTCATGGCACGTGTTCAAATTTCCAAAATTAGGCATTTATGAAAATAACTATTCTCTGTTAATAGTACAGTACCTACTGCACATGTCAAAGAGCACTGTTTCCTCCCGGTTTCAAACTGAGGACCTTTCACGTGTAAAGCGAACGTGATAACCACTACACTACAGACACTGCTGCTACATTCAGCTGCAAGGAGTAAACCGAATTTTACAGATATTCATGGCACGTGTTGAAATTTCCAAATTTAGGCATTTATGAAAATAACTATTCTCTTTTAAAAGTACTGTACCTACTGCACGTGTCAAAGAGCACTGTTTCCGCCCGGTTTCGAACCGAGGACCTTTCGCGTGTAAAGCGAACGTGATAACCACTACAGTACAGAAACTGCTGCTTGATTTTCCTGCAAGAAGTAAACCGAATTTTACAGATATTCAGGGCACGTATTCGAATTTCCAAAATACAGAATTTATGAAAATAACTATTCTTTGTTGAAAGTACAGTACCTACTGCACGTGTCAAAGAGCTCTGTTTCCACCCGGTTTCGTAAACCAAATTTTAAAAATATTCATGTCACGTATTCAAATTTCCAAAACAAGGGATTAATGAAATTCTTTGTTAACACTATGGTACTTCTTGAATGTGTCAATGAGCGTTGTTTCCGCCTGGTTTCGAACCAGGGACCTTTCGCGTGTGAAGCGAACTTGATAACCACTACACTAAAGAAACTGCTGTAACACTTAACTGCAAGGAGTAAAACGAATTTTACTGATATTCATGGCACGTGTTGAAATTTCCAAAATTAGGCATTTATGAAAATAACTATTCTCTTTTAAAAGTACTGTACGTGTCAAAGAGCACTGTTTCCGCCCGGTTTCGAACCAAGGACCTTTCGCGTGTTAAGCGTACGTGATAACCACTACACTACAGAAACTGCTTCAACAATTATCTGCAAGGAGTAAATCGAATTTTACAGATATTCATGGCACGTGTTCGAATTTCCAAAATAAGGCATTTATGAAAATAACTATTCTCTGTTAATAGTACAGTACCTACTGCACATGTCAAAGAGCACTGTTTCCTCCCGGTTTCAAACTGAGGACCTTTCACGTGTAAAGCGAACGTGATAACCACTACACTACAGAAACTGCTGCTTGATTTTTCTGCAAGGAGTAAACCGAATTTTACCGATATTCATGGCACGTATTCGAATTTCCAAAATAAAGAATTAATTACATTTTCTGTTACCACTATGGTACTTCAGAATGTGTCAATGAGCGTTGTTTCCGCCCGGTTTCGAACCAGGGACCTTTCGCGTGTGAAGCAAACGTGATAACCACTAGACCACAAAAACTACTGCTACAATTAGCTGCGAGGAGTAAATCGAATTTTACAGATATTCATGGCACGTATTCGAATTTCCAAAATACAGAATTCATGAAAATAACAATTCTTTGTTGAAAGTACAGTACCTACTGCACGTGTCAAAGAGCTCTGTTTCCGCCCGGTTTCAAACCGAGGACCTTTCGCGTGTTAAGCAAACGTGATAACCGCTACACTACAGAAACTGCTTCAACAATTATCTGCAAGGAGTAAACCGAATTTTACAGATATTCATGGCACGTGTTCAAATTTCCAAAATTAGGCATTTATGAAAATAACTATTCTCTGTTAATAGTACAGTACCTACTGCACATGTCAAAGAGCACTGTTTCCTCCCGGTTTCAAACTGAGGACCTTTCACGTGTAAAGCGAACGTGATAACCACTACACTACAGACACTGCTGCTACATTCAGCTGCAAGGAGTAAACCGAATTTTACAGATATTCATGGCACGTGTTGAAATTTCCAAATTTAGGCATTTATGAAAATAACTATTCTCTTTTAAAAGTACTGTACCTACTGCACGTGTCAAAGAGCACTGTTTCCGCCCGGTTTCGAACCGAGGACCTTTCGCGTGTAAAGCGAACGTGATAACCACTACAGTACAGAAACTGCTGCTTGATTTTCCTGCAAGAAGTAAACCGAATTTTACAGATATTCAGGGCACGTATTCGAATTTCCAAAATACAGAATTTATGAAAATAACTATTCTTTGTTGAAAGTACAGTACCTACTGCACGTGTCAAAGAGCTCTGTTTCCACCCGGTTTCGTAAACCAAATTTTAAAAATATTCATGTCACGTATTCAAATTTCCAAAACAAGGGATTAATGAAATTCTTTGTTAACACTATGGTACTTCTTGAATGTGTCAATGAGCGTTGTTTCCGCCTGGTTTCGAACCAGGGACCTTTCGCGTGTGAAGCGAACTTGATAACCACTACACTAAAGAAACTGCTGTAACACTTAACTGCAAGGAGTAAAACGAATTTTACTGATATTCATGGCACGTGTTGAAATTTCCAAAATTAGGCATTTATGAAAATAACTATTCTCTTTTAAAAGTACTGTACGTGTCAAAGAGCACTGTTTCCGCCCGGTTTCGAACCAAGGACCTTTCGCGTGTTAAGCGTACGTGATAACCACTACACTACAGAAACTGCTTCAACAATTATCTGCAAGGAGTAAATCGAATTTTACAGATATTCATGGCACGTGTTCGAATTTCCAAAATAAGGCATTTATGAAAATAACTATTCTCTGTTAATAGTACAGTACCTACTGCACATGTCAAAGAGCACTGTTTCCTCCCGGTTTCAAACTGAGGACCTTTCACGTGTAAAGCGAACGTGATAACCACTACACTACAGAAACTGCTGCTTGATTTTTCTGCAAGGAGTAAACCGAATTTTACCGATATTCATGGCACGTATTCGAATTTCCAAAATAAAGAATTAATTACATTTTCTGTTACCACTATGGTACTTCAGAATGTGTCAATGAGCGTTGTTTCCGCCTGGTTTCGAACCAGGGACCTTTCGCGTGTGAAGCGAACTTGATAACCACTACACTACAGAAACTGCTGTAACACTTATCTGCAAGGAGTAAAACGAATTTTACTGATATTCATGGCACGTGTTCAAATTTCCAAAATTAGGCATTTATGAAAATAACTATTCTCTTTTAAAATTACTGTACGTGTCAAAGAGCACTGTTTCCGCCCGGTTTCGAACGAAGGACCTTTCGCGTGTTAAGCGTACGTGATAACCACTACACTACAGAAACTGCTTCAACAATTATCTGCAAGGAGTAAATCGAATTTTACAGATATTCATGGCACGTGTTCAAATTTCCAAAATTAGGCATTTATGAAAATAACTATTCTCTGTTAATAGTACAGTACCTACCACACATGTCAAAGAGCACTGTTTCCTCCCGGTTTCAAACTGAGGACCTTTCACGTGTAAAGCGAACGTGATAACCACTACACTACAGAAACTGCTGCTTGATTTTCCTGCAAGAAGTAAACCGAATTTTACAGATATTCATGGCACGTATTCGAATTTCCAAAATAAGGCATTTATGAAAATAACTATTCTCTGTTAATAGTACAGTATCCACCGCACATGTCAAAGAGCACTGTTTCCTCCCGGTTTCAAACTGAGGACCTTTCGCGTATAAAGCGAACGTGATAACCACTACACTACAGAAACTGCTGTAACACTTATCTGCAAGGAGTAAAACGAATTTTACTGATATTCATGGCACGTGTTCAAATTTCCAAAATTAGGCATTTATGAAAATAACTATTCTCTTTTAAAAGTACTGTACGTGTCAAAGACACTGTTTCCGCCCGGTTTCGAACGAAGGACCTTTCGCGTGTTAAGCGTACGTGATAACCACTACACTACAGAAACTGCTTCAACAATTATCTGCAAGGAGTAAATCGAATTTTACAGATATTCATGGCACGTGTTCAAATTTCCAAAATTAGGCATTTATGAAAATAACTATTGTCTGTTAATAGTACAGTACCTACTGCACATGTCAAAGAGCACTGTTTCCTCCCGGTTTCAAACTGAGGACCTTTCACGTGTAAAGCGAACGTGATAACCACTACACTACAGAAACTGCTGCTTGATTTTCCTGCAAGAAGTAAACCGAATTTTACAGATATTCATGGCACGTATTCGAATTTCCAAAATAAGGCATTCATGAAATTTTCTGTTACCACTATGGTACTTCAGAATGTGTCAATGAGCGTTGTTTCCGCCCGGTTTCGAACCAGGGACCTTTCGCGTGTGAAGCGAACGTGATAACCACTACACATCAGAAACTACTGCTACAATTAGCTGCAAGGAGTAAACCAAATTTTAAAAATATTCATGTCACGTATTCAAATTTCCAAAACAAGGGATTAATGAAATTCTTTGTTAACACTATGGTACTTCTTGAATGTGTCAATGAGCGTTGTTTCCGCCTGGTTTCGAACCAGGGACCTTTCGCGTGTGAAGCGAACTTGATAACCACTACACTAAAGAAACTGCTGTAACACTTAACTGCAAGGAGTAAAACGAATTTTACTGATATTCATGGCACGTGTTCAAATTTCCAAAATTAGGCATTTATGAAAATAACTATTCTCTTTTAAAAGTACTGTACGTGTCAAAGAGCACTGTTTCCGCCCGGTTTCGAACCAAGGACCTTTCGCGTGTTAAGCGTACGTGATAACCACTACACTACAGAAACTGCTTCAACAATTATCTGCAAGGAGTAAATCGAATTTTACAGATATTCATGGCACATGTTCGAATTTCCAAAATAAGGCATTTATGAAAATAACTATTCTCTGTTAATAGTACAGTACCTACTGCACATGTCAAAGAGCACTGTTTCCTCCCGGTTTCAAACTGAGGACCTTTCACGTGTAAAGCGAACGTGATAACCACTACACTACAGAAACTGCTGCTTGATTTTCCTGCAAGAAGTAAACCGAATTTTACAGATATTCATGGCACGTATTCGATTTTCCAAAATAAGGCATTCATGAAATTTTCTGTTACCACTATGGTACTTCAGAATGTGTCAATGAGCGTTGTTTCCGCCCGGTTTCGAACCAGGGACCTTTCGCGTGTGAAGCGAACGTGATAACCACTACACATCAGAAACTACTGCTACAATTAGCTGCAAGGAGTAAACCAAATTTTAAAAATATTCATGTCACGTATTCAAATTTCCAAAACAAGGGATTAATGAAATTCTTTGTTAACACTATGGTACTTCTTGAATGTGTCAATGAGTGTTGTTTCCGCCTGGTTTCGAACCAGGGACCTTTCGCGTGTGAAGCGAACTTGATAACCACTACACTACAGAAACTGCTTCAACAATTATCTGCAAGGAGTAAATCGAATTTTACAGATATTCATGGCACGTGTTCGAATTTCCAAAATAAGGCATTTATGAAAATAACTATTCTCTGTTAATAGTACAGTACCTATTGCACATGTCAAAGGGCACTGTTTCCTCCCGGTTTCAAACTGAGGACCTTTCACGTGTAAAGCGAACGTGATAACCACTACACTACAGAAACTGCTGCTTGATTTTTCTGCAAGGAGTAAACCGAATTTTACCGATATTCATGGCACGTATTCGATTTTCCAAAATAAAGAATTAATTAAATTTTCTGTTACCACTATGGTACTTCAGAATGTGTCAATGAGCGTTGTTTCCGCCTGGTTTCGAACCAGGGACCTTTCGCGTGTGAAGCGAACTTGATAACCACTACACTACAGAAACTGCTGTAACACTTATCTGCAAGGAGTAAAACGAATTTTACTGATATTCATGGCACGTGTTCAAATTTCCAAAATTAGGCAGTTATGAAAATAACTATTCTCTTTTAAAAGTACTGTACCTACTGCACGTGTCAAAGAGCACTGTTTCCGCCCGGTTTCAAACTGAGGACCTTTCACGTGTAAAGCGAACGTGATAACCACTACACTACAGAAACTGCTGTAACACTTATCTGCAAGGAGTAAAACGAATTTTACTGATATTCATGGCACGTGTTCAAATTTCCAAAATTAGGCATTTATGAAAATAACTATTCTCTTTTAAAAGTACTGTACGTGTCAAAGAGCACTGTTTCCGCCCGTTTTCGAACCAAGGACCTTTCGCGTGTTAAGCGTACGTGATAACCACTACACTACAGAAACTGCTTCAACAATTATCTGCAAGGAATAAATCGAATTTTACAGATATTCATGGCACGTGTTCAAATTTCCAAAATTAGGCATTTATGAAAATAACTATTCTCTTTTAAAAGTACTGTACCTACTGCACGTGTCAAAGAGCACTGTTTCCGCCTGGTTTCGAACCGAGGACCTTTCGCGTGTTAAGCGAACGTGATACCCACTACACTACAGACACTGCTTCAACAATTATCTGCAAGGAGTAAATCGAATTTTACAGATATTCATGGCACGTGTTCAAATTTCCAAAATTAGGCATTTATGAAAATAACTATTCTCTGTTAATAGTACAGTACCTACCGCACATGTCAAAGAGCACTGTTTCCTCCCGGTTTCAAACTGAGGACCTTTCACGTGTAAAGCGAACGTGATAACCACTACACTACAGAAACTGCTGCTTGATTTTCCTGCAAGAAGTAAACCGAATTTTACAGATATTCATGGCACGTATTCGAATTTCCAAAATAAGGCATTAATGAAAATAACTATTCTCTGTTAATAGTACAGTATCCACCGCACATGTCAAAGAGCACTGTTTCCTCCCGGTTTCAAACTGAGGACCTTTCGCGTATAAAGCAAACGTGATAACCACTACACTACAGAAACTGCTGTAACACTTATCTGCAAGGAGTAAAACGAATTTTACTGATATTCATGGCACGTGTTCAAATTTCCAAAATTAGGCATTTATGAAAATAACTATTCTCTTTTAAAAGTACTGTACGTGTCAAAGAGCACTGTTTCCGCCCGGTTTCGAACGAAGGACCTTTCGCGTGTTAAGCGTACGTGATAACCACTACACTACAGAAACTGCTTCAACAATTATCTGCAAGGAGTAAATCGAATTTTACAGATATTCATGGCACGTGTTCAAATTTCCAAAATTAGGCATTTATGAAAATAACTATTCTCTGTTAATAGTACAGTACCTACCACACATGTCAAAGAGCACTGTTTCCTCCCGGTTTCAAACTGAGGACCTTTCACGTGTAAAGCGAACGTGATAACCACTACACTACAGAAACTGCTGCTTGATTTTCCTGCAAGAAGTAAACCGAATTTTACAGATATTCATGGCACGTATTCGAATTTCCAAAATAAGGCATTCATGAAATTTTCTGTTACCACTATGGTACTTCAGAATGTGTCAATGAGCGTTGTTTCCGCCCGGTTTCGAACCAGGGACCTTTCGCGTGTGAAGCGAACGTGATAACCACTACACATCAGAAACTACTGCTACAATTAGCTGCAAGGAGTAAACCAAATTTTAAAAATATTCATGTCACGTATTCAAATTTCCAAAACAAGGGATTAATGAAATTCTTTGTTAACACTATGGTACTTCTTGAATGTGTCAATGAGTGTTGTTTCCGCCTGGTTTCGAACCAGGGACCTTTCGCGTGTGAAGCGAACTTGATAACCACTACACTAAAGAAACTGCTGTAACACTTAACTGCAAGGAGTAAAACGAATTTTACTGATATTCATGTCACGTGTTCAAATTTCCAAAATTAGGCATTTATGAAAATAACTATTCTCTTTTAAAAGTACTGTACGTGTCAAAGAGCACTGTTTCCGCCCGGTTTCGAACCGAGGACCTTTCGCGTGTTAAGCGAACGTGATACCCACTACACTACAGACACTGCTTCAACAATTATCTGCAAGGAGTAAATCGAATTTTACAGATATTCATGGCACGTGTTCAAATTTCCAAAATTAGGCATTTATGAAAATATCTATTCTCTGTTAATAGTACAGTACCCACCGCACATGTCAAAGCGCACTGTTTCCTCCCGGTTTCAAACTGAGGACCTTTCACGTGTAAAGCGAACGTGATAACCACTACACTACAGAAACTGCTGTAACACTTATCTGCAAGGAGTAAAACGAATTTTACTGATATTCATGGCACGTGTTCAAATTTCCAAAATTAGGCATTTATGAAAATAACTATTCTCTTTTAAAAGTACTGTACTTGTCAAAGAGCACTGTTTCCGCCCGGTTTCGAACCAAGGACCTTTCGCGTGTTAAGCGTACGTGATAACCACTACACTACAGAAACTGCTTCAACAATTATCTGCAAGGAATAAATCGAATTTTACAGATATTCATGGCACGTGTTCAAATTTCCAAAATTAGGCATTTATGAAAATAACTATTCTCTTTTAAAAGTACTGTACCTACTGCACGTGTCAAAGAGCACTGTTTCCGCCCGGTTTCGAACCGAGGACCTTTCGCGTGTTAAGCGAACGTGATACCCACTACACTACAGACACTGCTTCAACAATTATCTGCAAGGAGTAAATCGAATTTTACAGATATTCATGGCACGTGTTCAAATTTCCAAAATTAGGCATTTATGAAAATATCTATTCTCTGTTAATAGTACAGTACCCACCGCACATGTCAAAGCGCACTGTTTCCTCCCGGTTTCAAACTGAGGACCTTTCACGTGTAAAGCGAACGTGATAACCACTACACTACAGAAACTGCTGTAACACTTATCTGCAAGGAGTAAAACGAATTTTACTGATATTCATGGCACGTGTTCAAATTTCCAAAATTAGGCATTTATGAAAATAACTATTCTCTTTTAAAAGTACTGTACGTGTCAAAGAGCACTGTTTCCGTCCGGTTTCGAACCAAGGACCTTTCGCGTGTTAAGCGTACGTGATAACCACTACACTACAGACACTGCTTCAACAATTATCTGCAAGGAGTAAATCGAATTTTACAGATATTCATGGCACGTGTTCAAATTTCCAAAATTAGGCATTTATGAAAATATCTATTCTCTGTTAATAGTACAGTACCCACCGCACATGTCAAAGCGCACTGTTTCCTCCCGGTTTCAAACTGAGGACCTTTCACGTGTAAAGCGAACGTGATAACCACTACACTACAGAAACTGCTGTAACACTTATCTGCAAGGAGTAAAACGAATTTTACTGATATTCATGGCACGTGTTCAAATTTCCAAAATTAGGCATTTATGAAAATAACTATTCTCTTTTAAAAGTACTGTACGTGTCAAAGAGCACTGTTTCCGCCCGGTTTCGAACCAAGGACCTTTCGCGTGTTAAGCGTACGTGATAACCACTACACTACAGAAACTGCTTCAACAATTATCTGCAAGGAATAAATCGAATTTTACAGATATTCATGGCACGTGTTCAAATTTCCAAAATTAGGCATTTATGAAAATAACTATTCTCTGTTATTAGTACAGTACCTACTGCACATGTCAAAGAGCACTGTTTCCTCCCGGTTTCAAACTGAGGACCTTTCACGTGTAAAGCGAACGTGATAACCACTACACTACAGAAACTGCTGCTTGATTTTCTTGCAAGAAGTAAACCGAATTTTACAGATATTCATGGCACGTATTCGAATTTCCAAAATAAGGCATTCATGAAATTTTCTGTTACCACTATGGTACTTCAGAATGTGTCAATGAGCGTTGTTTCCGCCCGGTTTCGAACCAGGGACCTTTCGCGTGTGAAGCGAACGTGATAACCACTACACATCAGAAACTACTGCTACAATTAGCTGCAAGGAGTAAACCGAATTTTAAAAATATTCATGTCACGTATTCAAATTTCCAAAACAAGGGATTAATGAAATTCTTTGTTAACACTATGGTACTTCTTGAATGTGTCAATGAGCGTTGTTTCCGCCTGGTTTCGAACCAGGGACCTTTCGCGTGTGAAGCGAACTTGATAACCACTACACTACAGAAACTGCTGTAACACTTAACTGCAAGGAGTAAAACGAATTTTACTGATATTCATGGCACGTGTTCAAATTTCCAAAATTAGGCATTTATGAAAATAACTATTCTCTTTTAAAAGTACTGTACCTACTGCACGTGTCAAAGAGCACTGTTTCCACCCGGTTTCGAAACGAGGACCTTTCGCATGTTAAGCGAACGTGATAACCACTACACTACAGAAACTGCTTCAACAATTATCTGCAAGGAGTAAATCGAATTTTACAGATATTCATGGCACGTGTTCAAATTTCCAAAATTAGGCATTTATGAAAATAACTATTCTCTGTTAACCTGTTGGGGCTAGGGGGCAGTATTTTCACGGCTGGATAAAAAAAACGTACCCGATTTAATCTGGTTACTAATCCTACCCAGTAACTAGAATATGCATATACTTATTATATATGGATAGAAAACACCCTAAAGTTTCTAAAACTGTTTGAATGGTGTCTGTGAGTATAACAGAACTCATTTGGCAGGCAAAACCCTGAGACATTTTCTGACAGGAAGTGGATACCTGATGTGTTGAATTACCTTTAAGCCTATGCCATTGAAACACACAGGGGTTGATTAATGTTTTGGCACTTCCTATTGCTTCCACTAGATGTCACCAGCCTTTACAAAGTGTTTTGAGTCTTTTACTGTGAGATCTGACCGAACAAGAGCCTTGGAACGGTGATGGCCGATTAGACTTTGGCGCGCGAGTTCATGTTGGGTACCCTCGTTCCAATACGTTATAAAAGAGAATGCATTCGTCCACCTTGAATATTATTCATGTTCTGGTTAAAAAAGGCACTAATGATTTATGCTATACAACGTTTGACATGTTTGAATGAACGTAAATATATTTTTTCCCCTCGTTCATGACGAGAAGTCCGGCTGGCTTAGATCATGTGCTAACAACACGGAGCTTTTTGGACATAAATGATGAGCTTTTTTGAACAAAACTACATTCGTTATGGACCTGGGATTCCTGGAAGTGACATCTGATGAAGAGAATCAAAGGTAATGGATTATTTACATAGTATTTTCGATTTTAGATCTCTCCAACATGGCCGTTTGTCTGTATAGCAAAGCGTATTTTTCTGGGCGCAGTGCTTAGATTATTGCAAAGTGGGATTTCCCAGTAAGGTTATTTTTAAATCTGGCAAGTTGATTGCGTTCAAGAGATGTAAATCTATAATTCTTTAAATGACAATATAATATTTTACCAATGTTTTCTAATTTTAATTATTTAATTTGTGGTGCTGACTTGACTGCCGGTTATTGGAGGGAAACGATTTCCTGAACATCAATGCCATAGTAAACCGCTGTTTTTGGATATAAATATGAACTTGATAGAACTAAAAATGCATTTATTGTCTAACATAATGTCCTAGGAGTGTCATCTGATGGAGATTGTTAAAGGTTAGTGCATCATTTTAGCTGGTTTTATGGTTTTGGTGACGCCTGTCTTTGAATTGACAAAACATTACACACAGCTATTGTCAATGTACTCTCCTAACATAATCTAACTTTATGCTTTCGCCGTAAAACCTTTTTGAAATCGGACAACGTGGTTAGATTAAGGAGATGTTTATCTTTCAAAGGGTGTAAGATAGTTGTATGTTTGAAAAATTTGAATTTTGACATTTATTTGGTTTCAAATTTGCCGCTCTTGAAATGCACCTGCTGTTGATAGGGTGCACCACGGGTGGCACGCTAGCGTCCCACATAGCCCCAAGAAGTTAAAAGTAGAAAGTTTGCAGCCATCCACTTCTTTATGTCTGAAACACAGGCTTCTAGCGAGGGCAATTTTGGGGCTTCACCATGTTTCATTGAAATGTACAGCTGTGTGTCGTCCGCATAGCAGTGAAATTTAACATTATGTTTTCGAATGACATCCCCAAGAGGTAAAATATATAGTGAAAACAATAGTGGTCCTAAAACGGAACCTTGAGGAACACCGAAATTTACAATTGATTTGTCAGAGGACAAACCATTCACAGAGACAAACTGATATCTTTCCGACAGATAAGATCTAAACCAGGCCAGAACTTGTCCATGTAGACCAATTTGGGTTTCCAATCTCTCCAAAAGAATGTGGTGATCGATGGTATCAAAAGCGGCACTAAGATCTAGGAGCACGAGGACAGATGCAGAGCCTCGGTCTGACGTCATTAACCTCTATGGGCTAGGTGGGACGCTAGCGTGCCACCCGTGGTGCACTCCATCAACAGCAGGTGCATTTCAAGAGCGGCAAATTTGAATCCAAATAAATGTCAAAATTCAAATTTTTCAAAAATACAACTATTTTACACCATTTGAAAGATAAACATCTCCTTAATCTAACCACGTTTTACGATTTCAAAAAGGTTTTACGGCGAAAGCATAAATTTAGAGTATGTTAGGACAGTACATTTACAAGAGTTGTGTGTAATGTTTTGTCAAGTCAAAGACAGGGTCACCAAAACCATAAAACCAGCTAAAATGATGCACTAACCTTTTACAATCTCCATCAGATGACACTCCTAGGACATTATGTTAGACAATGCATGCATTTTTAGTTCTATCAAGTTCATATTTATATCCAAAAACAGCGTTTTACTATGGCATTGATGTTGAGGAAATCGTTTCCCTCCAATAACCGGCAGTCAAGTCAGCGTCACAAATTAAATAATTAAAATTAGAAAACATTGGTAAAATATTATATTGTCATTTAAAGAATTATAGATTTACATCTCTTGAACGCAATCAACTTGCCAGATTTAAAAATAACCTTACTGGGAAATCACACTTTGCAATAATCTGAGCACTGCGCCCAGAAAAATACGCGTTGCGATACAGACTAGACGTCATGTTGGGGAGATCTAAAATCGAAAATACTATGTAAATAATCCATTACCTTTGATTCTCTTCATCAGATGTCACTTCCAGGTATCACAGGTCCATAACGAATGTAGTTTTGTTCAAAAAAGCTCATCATTTATGTCCAAAAATCTCCGTCTTGTTAGCACATGATCTAAGCCAGCCGGACTTCTCGTCATGAACGAGGGGAAAAAATATATTTACGTTCGTTCAAACATGTCAAACGTTGTATAGCATAAATCATTAGGGCCTTTTTTAACCAGAACATGAATAATATTCAAGGTGGACGAATGCATACTCTTTTATAACGTATTGGAACGAGGGTACCCAACATGAACTCGCGCGCCAGGTGTCTAATGGGACATCATCGTTCCATGGCTCTTGTTCGGTCAGATCTCCCTCCAGAAGACTCAAAACACTTTGTAAAGGCTGGTGACATCTAGTGGAAGCAATAGGAAGTGCCAAAATATTCCTCAGCCCCTGTGTTTTTCAATGGGATAGGTTTAAAGTCAATACAATACATCAGGTATCCACTTCCTGTCAGAAAATGTCTCAGGGTTTTGCCTGCCAAATGAGTTCTGTTATACTCACAGACACCATTCAAACAGTTTTAGAAACTTTAGAGTGTTTTCTATCCATATATAATAAGTATATGCATATTCTAGTTACTGGGTAGGATTAGTAACCAGATTAAATTGGGTACGTTTTTTTATCCAGACGTGCAAATGCTGCCCCCTAGCCCTAACAGGTTAAAAGGTCATTTACCACCTTCACAAGTGCAGTCTCAGTGCTATGATGGGGTCTAAAACCAGACTGAAGCGTTTCCTATACATTGTTTGTCTTCAGGAAGGCAGTGAGTTGCTGTGCAACAGCTTTTTCTAAAATTTGAGAGGAATGGAAGATTCGATATAGGCCGATAGTTTTTTATAATTTCTGGATCAAGATTCGGCTTTTTCAAGAGAGGCTTTATTACTGCCACTTTTAGTGAGCTTGGTACACATCCGGTGGATAGAGAGCCGTTTATTATGTTCAACATAGGAGGGCCAAGCACAGGAAGCAGCTCTTTCAGTAGTTTAGTTGGAATAGGGTCCAGTATGCAGCTTGAGGGTTTGGAGGCCATGATTATTTTCATCATTGTGTCAAGAGATATAGTACTAAAACACATTAGTATCTCCCTTGATCCTAGGTCCTGGCAGAGTTGTGTAGACTCAGGACAATGGAGCTTTGGAGGAATACCCAGATTTAAAGAGGAGTCTGTAATCTGCTTTCTAATGATCATGATCTTTTCCTCAAAGAAGTTCATAAATGTATTACTGCTGAAGTGAAAGCCATCCTCCATTTGCGAAGGCTGCTTTTTGAATCAAAGTAAACTAATGTAAAAAATACCTATTCAAATCGATCAGTTTTCAACTAGAGAGATTGAGACGCATCGTATCTGTCTCAAGCCTCCATAATTGTTTATCTTACACCTCCACATCTGCAATGAAAGGTGATGGAGCTAGAGCGGTGTTTGTCAAACCATGACACATACCTATAATCGGTCTTCTCACAAAAACATCTGTAGCTTCTGAACCGTTTGACCTACAAAATCGTATGACCTCACCCTGGAAAGAGGAGACCCTCATGAACACGGCGGTGTTCTCAATTTTTCTCTACGTCCCCCACAAGTGTCAGGGGACTCGTCTGAAGTCGGATCCCTCTATGTGCCAACTTCTGTTTGTAGAATCCAAAATCTTTGGGCTACAAACTAATGTGACCCCACTTGTCACAATGTTCTCAGTTTTGCCCTACGTTTCCCACAAGTGTCAAGGGACTAATCTGAAGGTAACAGGTACTGATTAAAATGATAGATTTTTTAACCTCTATGGGCTAGGTGGGACGCTTGCATCCCACCTACTCAACAGCCAGTGTAATCCCGTGGCGCGATATTCAAATACCTTAGAAATGCTATTACTTCAATTTCTCAAACATATGACTATTTTACACCATTTTAAAGACAAGACTTTCCTTTATCTAACCACACTGTCCGATTTCAAAAAGGCTTTACAGCGAAAGCAAAACATTAGATTATGTCAGCAGAGTACCCAGCCAGAAATAATCAGACACCCATTTTTCAAGCTAGCATATAATGTCACAAAAAACAAAACCACAGCTAAATGCAGCACTAACCTTTGATGATCTTCATCAGATGACAACCCTAGGACATTATGTTATACAATGCATGCATGTTTTGTTCAATCAAGTTCATATTTATATCAAAAACCAGCTTTTTACATTAGCATGTGACGTTCAGAACTAGCATACCCCCCGCAAACATCCGGTGAATTTACTAAATTACTCACGATAAACGTTCACAAAAACATAACAATTATTTTAAGAATTATAGATACAGAACTCCTCTATGCACTCGATATGTCCGATTTTAAAATAGCTTTTCGGTGAAAGCACATTTTACAATATTCTCAGTAGATAGCCCAGCCATCACGGCTAGCCATTTAGACACCGACCAAGTTTAGCCCTGATCAAACTCCGATTTACTATTACAAAAGTTTCATTACCTTTGTTGTCTTCGTCAGAATGCACTACCAGGACTGCTACTTCATTAACCTGTTAGGGCTAGGGGGCAGCATTTGCACGTCTGGATAAAAAAAATGTACCCAATTTAATCTGGTTACTAATCCTACCCAGTAACTAGAATATGCATATACTTATTATATATGGATAGAAAACACTCTAAAGTTTCTAAAACTGTTTGAATGGTGTCTGTGAGTATAACAGAACTCATTTGGCAGGCAAAACCCTGAGACATTTTCTGACAGGAAGTGGATACCTGATGTGTTGTATTGACTTTAAACCTATCCCATTGAAAAACACAGGGGCTGAGGAATATTTTGGCACTTCCTATTGCTTCCACTAGATGTCACCAGCCTTTACAAAGTGTTTTGAGTCTTCTGGAGGGAGATCTGACCGAACAAGAGCCATGGAACGATGATGTCCCATTAGACACCTGGCGCGCGAGTTCATGTTGGGTACCCTCGTTCCAATACGTTATAAAAGAGTATGCATTCGTCCACCTTGAATATTATTCATGTTCTGGTTAAAAAAGGCCCTAATGATTTATGCTATACAACGTTTGACATGTTTGAACGAACGTAAATATATTTTTTCCCCTCGTTCATGACGAGAAGTCCGGCTGGCTTAGATCATGTGCTAACAAGACGGAGATTTTTGGACATAAATGATGAGCTTTTTTGAACAAAACTACATTCGTTATGGACCTGTGATACCTGGAAGTGACATCTGATGAAGAGAATCAAAGGTAATGGATTATTTACATAGTATTTTCGATTTTAGATCTCCCCAACATGACGTCTAGTCTGTATCGCAACGCGTATTTTTCTGGGCGCAGTGCTCAGATTATTGCAAAGTGTGATTTCCCAGTAAGGTTATTTTTAAATCTGGCAAGTTGATTGCGTTCAAGAGATGTAAATCTATAATTCTTTAAATGACAATATAATATTTTACCAATGTTTTCTAATTTTAATTATTTAATTTGTGACGCTGACTTGACTGCCGGTTATTGGAGGGAAACGATTTCCTCAACATCAATGCCATAGTAAAACGCTGTTTTTGGATATAAATATGAACTTGATAGAACTAAAAATGCATGCATTGTCTAACATAATGTCCTAGGAGTGTCATCTGATGGAGATTGTAAAAGGTTAGTGCATCATTTTAGCTGGTTTTATGGTTTTGGTGACCCTGTCTTTGACTTGACAAAACATTACACACAACTCTTGTAAATGTACTGTCCTAACATACTCTAAATTTATGCTTTCGCCGTAAAACCTTTTTGAAATCGTAAAACGTGGTTAGATTAAGGAGATGTTTATCTTTCAAATGGTGTAAAATAGTTGTATTTTTGAAAAATTTGAATTTTGACATTTATTTGGATTCAAATTTGCCGCTCTTGAAATGCACCTGCTGTTGATGGAGTGCACCACGGGTGGCACGCTAGCGTCCCACCTAGCCCATAGAGGTTAACAAATGTTGGTTTGGTCCAAAATAATCCATCGTTATATCCGAATAGCGGCGTTTTGTTCGTGCGTTCCAGACACTATCCGAAATGGTAAAGAAGGGTCGTGCGCATGGCGCAATTCGTGACAAAAAAATTCTAAATATTCCATGACCGTACTTCGAAGCATGTCAACCGCTGTTTAAAATCAATTTTTATGCCATTTTTCTCGTAGAAAAGCGATAATATTCCGACCGGGAATCTCCTTTTCGGCAAACAGAGGAAAAAAATCACAAAGACGGGGGCGACCAGGTCACGCGCCTGAGCCCAGAGTCCCTTGATCGGCCACTTGAGAAAGGCGATAATGTGTTTCAGCCTGGGGCTGGGATGACGACATTCAGGTTTTTCCCGGGCTCTGAGCACCTATGGACGACGTAGGAAGTGTCACGTTAGAGCAGAGATCCTTAGTAAAAGATAGAGATGGCAAAGAAGTTCCAGAAATGGTCAGACAGGCCACTTCCTGTAAAGGAATCTCTCAGGTTTTGACCTGCCATTTGAGTTCTGTTATACTCACAGACACCATTCAAACAGTTTTAGAAACTTTAGGGTGTTTTCTATCCATATATAATAAGTATATGCATATTCTAGTTACTGGGTAGGATTAGTAACCAGATTAAATCGGGTACGTTTTTTATCCAGCCGTGAAAATACTGCCCCCTAGCCATAAGAGGTTAATGAGCCATTCGCAGTTTCACTGTACCGGCCGTGTGTACTTAGACTTGCATGGCTTAATCTTGCAGACAAGCATATGCTACTGGCAGGATCAACCAGGTAGCCACTCACAACATAGAGGTTGTACCCGGGCACACTAAGCGGAGAACAGCCAGGGACCACTCCTATCCCGTGAGGGGAGGAGGCCCTAGGTCAATCCACCGTGCGCCCAGCGGGAGGCCCTGAATTGCCCGTGGCCGGAGCCACAGGTGCCGGGGCACCGCTTAATCAGGTATCTTGTCTTAGCTGGAGGGTTTATTCGGAACGCCATCAACGTGGATAAAAGACAGGGTTTGAGAAATACATGCGTTTCTGGCGCCGGTACGGCATGGTTGAACGTCATCCGCAGGCATCGCTACCTGGGTACTCCACTCCCCGAACCAGAACACCAATGTAGGGCCACTGAGACAGACGGGTCGGCTAGATCTCGCACGAATGGAGCGCGGCTGAAGCTTGTCATCAAGGCGGGGATAACCGTCTCCGACAGGGGCTCCCCCGATAGAGGCAATTCCACGTGGGGCGGGAGGAACCGTCCGTCTGAACACCGACCAAAGGCCGGCCGACAGGGGCCCTCCCAGGTGGAAATAGAATGCAAATTGGTCAGAAGATGTAAAACAGGCTCGACAACAGAGGACAACCATGGATACGCAACGTGTGGCAAGCTGGGACAAGAACCATGGTCATGGAGGACCCAAACCCACAAGGTGATAGCTGGGATAGAGCACCTGCCCAGGACAGAGCTCAATATCCTCCCACCACCAAGCTGGGAAAATTGGAGCAATACTTAGGACCAATTGGGCGCCGGAGGGATTGTAACCCTCAAAAGTGTCCATAAAGCTCTCCCTATTCGGTATGAGTAGTAGCCATCAATCGGTCGCCGAAGGGATATGGACCGAACTACCATGCTACCACACTACTACTCAGAAGTGTCCGTTTCGCATTTATTATATCGGACTAGTAGTTTGCCACTATCCCTGAGCTTCTAGGCCATGGAAGTCTTGTTGTCAAAAACCAGGTTTCTGATTTCGCGCCGGTACCTGTCTGCCCCACACGGGCATGACTGTGTAAAGACGGGAATACAGAAACTACCGATCTCCACTGTGTTACTCACACAGTATATTTTTTCCCCCGTATGAAAATCCGGACCACAAAAAAAAACTAAAAACTTGAATAAATCGAAAAGTACAACTCCAATCCGGATGGGGTTTTTTTTGCACGAAAGGGCACATAAACGAACATTTCCATATAATTTAAACCGTTTTTCCATCAAAATGTATAATAGAAAAGCGAGTTAAGTTTTTGAAAAAGAGTTCCCGGAACCGAAAAAATTATTTCCTATGCATGCAAAATTTTATAAACAGGGGCTAATTGTTACCCATCACGAGAGAGGGTATGAGCCAAAATTTGGGAACTCTAGCCCCTCAGGAAGTATTTTTAATCATTATTAGAACATTTCAGAAATTGGTCGTAAAAGTTACAAAGTGCCCACTTTTCATTTTGCTCCAGAGACTAAGTCCAAACGTGCACCTGGTTTTATTTTGGGTTACCAGGTCTAAATTTTAAAAACTGTTTTAAATACTTAAAGGGTATACAGACCTACATACCCACCCTGAGAGCACCCTACTACAGGCCCAACTCAATGGGGGCCGGCCTGGCTGATTTATGGAAGTTCAAAAAAATTCTCAGAAAAATGACTAAGTCCAAAAATCTCTGAATATCGGCTATGTTTCACTTCTCAGAAATTGCACTGTTTTATTTTTGGGTTACCAGGGGAGCTCCATATCTCCATTCCTCTGGGCTTACTCTCTCTACCCTGCCTGCCCACCTGCCTGCCCTCTATCATACATTCTCAACCATGACCAAATGACACACAAAGACATGGGTGAGTTTCAAATAAAAATTCTTTATTTATCAGTGAATCATGGGTTGATTTGTCCCTCAATTAGTGTCCGCGCTCGGCTGGCGTTACGAGGCAAATTATGGTACCGGTAGTACCGTGCCTGCGTTTCCAGAGAATGACACATATGGTCAGCCACAGTTCCCCGGTCTGTAACCGAGCCTTGATTAAAGTTCAATGTAGCAACGCTTTGTCGAATTGTACCGAAGGTAACTTTACTTCCAATGTCAAATTCTTCAAATAGCTGGCCCACATACTCACAGAGATTGCCGTACGGTTGACCGCAGGACGTGAAAAAGAAGAGTGTTGTGTCTGAGGTGATTCCACTCAGATTAGGCCTGATCTGATGGAATCGTTTAAGCCAAGTGTATTCCTGCCCAGATAGAACAATTCTGCACTCACCGAAGCTATAGTTCGTTTTGTGGCTTGAAATAGACATCTGATAACCCCCACTTTCCAGGGTTATTTCAGTAAAATCCCTCTCACAGAAGATGGTGACTGGGGATCGTCGAGTGCCATTAAAGATGGCCAACCGGCTGGACATGAGAGCCGCAAACCTACGTCTATCAGCGCAGGTGGCTCGGACCTCCAGCCTACTGAGAACCGAAGGAATAGCTTGATTACTTAGCTCAACAAACCGGCTTAACTCCGCAGCGCTGAGCACCTCGTCCCTGCACCGTTTGCGGAATTTTGCCCTGTGTGTTGCCTGGCTCTGCCGCGAATCCCTGTCCATCTTTGCCAAGCAGAGTAACACCTTTCGAATTCCACTGGCTTTAGCCTAAAGACCTTTTGGCCGGAAATGAATAAGATAATTCAAGAAACTTCGAACATCGGATCGGTATATTTTTAATGTGGATGGTGCCAAACAACGGTCTTCACATTGACCGTACCACTCAGACACACGTCTGTAGTTATCCAGAGAACACAGTCCTTCATCGGCCTTGCCCTCTGACATATAGCGGAGGAATTGCCGTATTCGGGATAGACTGGTGCGACTATTCTCAATTCGTTTAACTGAAGGGTTTTTACCCATAGCAAAGTGTTCATATTCAGTCAAAATTACATTCCTCCAACCTTCAATTCTGGACTCCACACCGCCGCCTTCATCACTCTCGCTCTCCGTGGAAGTCGCCACCACGCAGCCTTGCTCCCTCGGTTCCGAGTATGGTTCACCACCGATCTGACTGGTTGACTGCACCGGCGCAGTCGCCACCGCCTGCTCACTCTTGTCCAACAGCTGCTGATCCATGGACAACTCACTTTCAACACACTGCAAATACACAGGGTTCTCACAGGGCTCCAGCCGCGGTGCAACACCGCTGTTAGCCTGCATACACTGCCATGATTCGGGCTGATGTCTCTCAGTTGAAAGCCGGCAAGATTGCATGGCACGCTTCCATTTAATAGTAGCAGGCTTAAGTGCATGGACAGACTTGAAATGTCGGTCTATCTGCACGATTTTCAGCTTGGAACATAACCCACAATCACGTCTTAGTCTGCTGCTCATAGCTTCTCTCTCCTGCCTTCCCGAGTGCGTGTGTGTCTCTTTGTGTGCTCCACCAAACTACAACCTAACCCTAACCCATTGTGCAGACCGACAGGCCAACAATCTCAACCCCGCCAAATGAGGGCTCACGTACCGCGCTGGACGACTACCTACCCCAGTTTAGAATTTGATTGGTAGTATGTCCAGTAGCGCGTGTTTACTTCGTGTGGGTAGAGTTCTTTTAAGTTAACCTTTTAGGGCTAGGGGGCAGTATTTACACGGCCGGATAAAAAAACGTACCCGATTTAATCTGGTTATTACTACTGCCCAGAAACTAGAATATGCATATAATTATTGGCTTTGGATAGAAAACACCCTAAAGTTTCTAAAACTGTTTGAATGGTGTCTGAGTATAACAGAACTATTATGGCAGGCAAAAACCTGAGAAGATTCCTTACAGGAAGTGGCCTGTCTGACAAGTTCTTGTTCTTCTTGACTCTCTTTATTGAAAACTGAGGATCCTTGCTGTAACATGACACTTCCTACGGCTCCCATAGGCTCTCAGAACCCGGGAAAAAGCTGAATGATGTAATTCCAGCCCCTGGCTGAAAAACATTAGCGCCTTTGGTAAGTGGTCTATCAGAGGACAATGAGACTGAGGCGCGTGCACGAGGCGACCCCATGTTTTTATTTTCTCTCTCTTTGTATTAAAACACAGATTCCCGGTTGTAATATTATCGCTTTTTTTACGAGAAAAATGGCATAAAAATTGATTTTAAACAGCAGTTGACATGCTTCGAAGTACGGTAATGGAATATTTAGAAATTTCTTGTCACGAAACGCGTCGGGCGCGTCACCCTTCTTTACCCTTTCGGATAGTGTCTTGAACGCACAAACAAAACGCCGCTATTTGGATATAACAATGGATTATTTGGGACCAAACCAACATTTGTTATTGAAGTAGAAGTCCTGGGAGTGCATTCTGACGAAGAACAGCAAAGGTAATAACATTTTTCTTATAGTAAATCTGACTTTGGTGAGTGCTAAACTTGCTGGGTGTCTAAATAGCTAGCCCTGTGATGCCGGGCTATCTACTGAGAATATTGCAAAATGTGCTTTCACCGAAAAGCTATTTTAAAATCGGACATAGCGAGTGCATAGAGGAGTTCTGTATCTATAATTCTTAAAATAATTGTTATGTTTTTTGTGAACGTTTATTGTGAGTAATTTAGTAAATTCACCGGAAGTTTGCGGGGGGGTATGCTAGTTCTGAACGTCACATGCTAATGTAAAAAGCTGGTTTTTGATATAAATATGAACTTGATTGAACAAAACATGCATGTATTGTATAACATAATGTCCTAAGATTGTCATCTGATGAAGATCATCAAAGGTTAGTGCTGCATTTAGCTGTGGTCTGGGTTTATGTGACATTATATGCTAGCTTGAAAAATGGGTGTCTGATTATTTCTGGCTTGGTACTCTGCTGACATAATTTAATGTTTTGCTTTCGTTGTAAAGCCTTTTTGAAATCGGGCAGTGTGGTTAGATTAACGAGAGTCTTGTCCTTAAAATGGTGTAAAATAGTCAAATGTTTGAGAAATGGAAGTAATAGCATTTCTAAGGTATTTGAATAACGCGCCACGGGATTCCACTGGCTGTTACGAAATCGTCCCACTGGCCCTAGAGAAGTTAAGGTAAAATGGTGCTTTGGGAGGTGGGCGGTGCCGCTGGAATTATCCCCGGGCCGGGAGATCCCTGGGGTGCCCAGATGTCTGGCGGAGCGTTTCATCCCACAAAACAATTTTTCACTGGGGGAGACCTCGCCCCGCCGTACTCAGCCTGGACAACCGAAACACTTTTTGACCTTTTTGACTCCGATAAAATTCACTGTCTAGGGATGACATACCACTGGCACACTACGATCCTGGAAGGGAGTAGCCCAATTGGTCACTGCCACCCGAACCACCGGATGACCCAGGACTACAATTGGGGCGGATGCACGACAACTGGGAGGTTTCCTCCTTGAGGGTTTCTTTGTCTGCTGAAACTCACAAGTATGACAGACTGACATGGCTGGTATGGAAACATGGCAACCAATCCGAGAAACCGGACCCTCATACAGTACGCGACTATGGGGTTTTGCCTGATCCTTAACCTATCATGTATCTACAAGGACGCTGGACGGAACTCCAAGGGCGGATGCATGACAACCGTAAAGAGGGCTTGCCCTTTGGGTTTTTGTCTGCTCAAACCATTGGAAGTTCAATGACTTACCACTCGACAGGGACACATGGCAACCAACTGAGGGCCGGACCTACATAAGGTACGCAACTCGAGGGCCTTTGCCTGATCCTACACCGAGTATACCCAAAACAGACCAGCTGGATTTGACTAGACATGGGTTGATTGGGAGTGAGGATCCTGGAAGGGAATAACTCTTAATTATACCAATGATTGAAAACATCCAGGACAAAAAGACAGACGGACACGGAAGTAAATACATAGACAACGTGGAGAAAAAAAGAAGGATCAGATGGGGAGTAACTCCTAGGTTGAACTATGCTTTCCACTTCCGTGGACAAACAGACCTTGAAGACTCACCTTAACTAACCCTAACCTTAACCCTTATCCTTACCCTAACCCTAACCCTAACCCTAACCTTAACCCTAACCTTAACCCTAACCTTAACCCTAACCTTAACCCTAACCTTAACCACTCTAACCCCTACCCTAACCTTAACCCTAACCTTAACCATCCCTTAACCCGACGGACGGACGGTTCTAAGCCCAACCAACGCAACCCAGGGCACTTCTACAAGTGGGCAACCATGGGGTCTACAACTTTGGCCGGGTGCGCCCAGACCCCTCTGGCCAGCGCGTCAATGCTGTGGAGTGCACCCATTCCCTTTGCCCCCCTTCGGCTTCCACGTGTCAGAGATGGAAGTGGATCAACCGACTCAAAACTAGAAACCTAACCCCAAACCCAACCCAACCCTAATCCCTGAACCTTAACCCAACCCTAATCCCTGAACCTTGAACCCAACCGTAATCCCTGAACCTTGACCCCAACTCAATCCCTGAACCTTGACCCCGATACCAACCCTAAGTTGAACTCAAGCCTCAAATCTAATCTTAACCCTAAGCCTAACCCCCTGGGACTCAAAAAGTGGATATCAGGAATCCCACAGGCCTGAAACAAAAGTATGAGAGCCTAATTTTAACCTTGACACTGACAATCTTAAATCGGTACTTTAAATTATAACCCTGGCTTCGTAAAGATGTATTCTGAGGAGCCTGGGAATTAGAAAGTATGTATTGTTTGGGTAGTGTCTGGGTGTTTATCCTCTTAGAGGATAATGTTACTCTTATCTGTTCTTTTTCCAGGTACAAACCATAACATCTCCCAATTTCCTGTAGGATTATGATGTATCAATAGGAGAAATAGAATTAGAGAACATGTGCCCGTGTATTTGGTCCTCCTGAAGGGCAATTTTCTCTTAACCCTAACCACAACCCCAACCCCAACCCTAACCACAACCCTAATCCTAACCTCCAGACTTTCCCTAGAAACCCTATTCCCACATTGGGTATGGGGCCGGAACCCAAGAGGCTACCAATCATCAGCACCTATTCCCACATAAACCAACGCATACACTCAAGACTGAAAAGCGCATTTTCTAAACACACAACATACCTTCCCCCCACTACAACCATTCCGACCCATTTCAGCATACAGGAGGAACCCCAATCTGAAGGACCTCCTAGTCAATGCAACATTTTCAAACAGGCCCTCTCCCCCAGTACCCACTGAAAGCCACTACTACAGACAACTGACAAACATACACAACCCATACGCACACACCGGTAGCCAAATCACACAACTGATGAACATAAACAGCACTAACAGTTTATGCAATCACCTGTGCATTATGCAAAAAAATCTATGTGGGGGAAACTGGATCGACAATTTTAACACGTCTCAAACAACATCTATATACAATTACCAATAATAAACTGTCCAGACATTTAGTTACACACTTCCAAACACACCATATTATACACCTCAACATCACTGGGCTAGAAACTGTCTCTATGTCACGTCCTGACCAGTATAGGGGTTATTTGATATTGTAGTTTGGTCAGGACGTGACAGGGGGTATTTGGTTTATGTGGTTCAGGGTGTGTGTCTATGTAGAGGGGTGTTTGATTTATGTATTCCAGGGTTTTTGGGCACTGTTCTATGTTAGTGTATTTCTATGTTCTGTCTAGTCTAGTCTATTTCTATGTTTAGTTTACTGGGGTTGGACCTTCAATTGGAAGCAGCTGGTTATCGTTGCTTCTGATTGAAGGTCCTATAAGTAGGAGTTAGTTTTCATGGGTTTTTTGTGGGAGATTGTGCTGTGTATAGCTTTGTGCCTTACCGGCCTGTTATTCGTCGTTGTGTATGTGTTTGTTTTGGTTTACCTTCTTTGTCCATTTAATAAAAGAAGATGAGTGCACATATTCCTGCTGTGTTTTTGTCCACTCTACCCTACGACAACCGTGACACTCTACCTGGACCATAGCCCAGAGAAAGGCCACAGAATCCAAGTGGATAGCCAACCTTAGATCTCTGGCTCCACTTGGATTAAATGGCAAAATATAAGTAGGGAAACTATTCATACATTTCACATATTCACACACACAACCCTCCCAATAAACACCAGACTGGAAACAATAAGAGACCACAATAGGCCAGTGCAATGCAAGGTGAAAAACCACAAACGGAATTTATCATAACCCTAACCCTTATACCCCCGTATCCAACCCCAACCCTCATACCCCCTTATCTAACCCTCATACCCCCTTATCTAACCCTAACACTTGGAGCCAACATACCTAACTCCACCCCTAGACTCTCATACCCAACCCTAATTTCTGGTCTATTATTTTGACCTCCTGGCTTTTATTCCTTTGGATTGTATCCCTGGTTGTTAACCCAGGGTTTATATTTTATATTATGATCCGGGTCCTCTTTTTATTATTCCTTCCCCCCCCCCCTTTTCTTTTTTTAGTAATTAAGGTATTTTATACCATGGTTTTACCATTTATTTAAAAAAGTTGCCAGTGCATATCAGATTCATCTGTTATCCCCAAACCTAACCTAGCCCGTGCCTGGCATTTTATACAGTATTTGGGTTTTAAAAGACTTCTTAGACTTGATTGTTTTAGTGTGTTCGTTGTTTTAATTTGTTTGTTGAGTAGTTCACAACAATTGAACACCAAACCCAATTGGGACTGTTGGAGGAGAATGAGCGGACTGATGGAGGACTAAGTAATTGACATGGTTTGGGAAGGATGGTTCCGCCCCTTTAATTATCCAGATTAACACAGGTGTCATTGACTACTCATTAACTGGTTTGTTGAGCAGCACATAATGATTGAACACCAACCCCTATCGGGACTGTGGATTGGAGGAGAATGGGAAGATTGACGGAGGACTGAGCAATAGACATGTTCTGGGAGGTATGGAGCCGCCCTCTCAGCTCCCCATATTAACACAGGTGTTAGTGACTACTCATTACCTCTGAAGAAAGCTATCAGGCTGAAACGTCAGGTCTTTTGTTTGTTCCTTGTTTTAAATTTCTGAAAGTTCCCTTAATGGGTTCTTAAACTGTTTTAATTCCTTTTTTGGATTGAAGGATTTGAAATTGTTTGAAACCCCTTTTTTTGGTTCACTGACTATTTGAATGCAACAACACCATGGAATCTAACATATGAAGGCATCTTGGATTATAAAACTCACTCAAAGAAGCTCCAATGAGAACAAGATGCCTGGAAAAAGACTAAGGTGAAGGATTTTTTTTTCTTACCCCTGAATATTGCTGATGCACTGGACAAACTGTTCTGGTTAGTGAACCATCACCAAATAATTCTTTGGTAGGACAATATTAAGGGACCTTCATGATTTTAATTGTTTATGTTGTCTTTTATGAAAATGTTGTGATTTTCTTTTAAATTTCTTCTTTCTCTCCCCCCTTTCTTTTTTGTTTTTGACTCCAGAACGACTGTGGGGCGGTGGAGATTTAGTTGGTATAATATTGTGGATTAAAACTCTTTTATGGTAGGTGAAAATGACGCTTCCCAGGAGAAAATTGGTTTGAGCCTTTGGTGCAGCCGATAGCCTTGGGGGAATATACTCACTAAGTTTGGATAGCCCTAAAACCTCTTGATCTTAAACTGACTAAGCAGTACTTCAAATTATTACAAGCCATTCACCATGCAGATATTCTAGCAGAATTGCAAATGAAAAGGTCTTTCCCGCCTGGCATGATGAAACAGGTTGTGAGACTTACGGCTTTTATCAAACCTTCCTCACCCAATCCCACCGTTTTGGAGCTGGTTAAGCAGAAAACGGACCACTGGATGGACACTATGTGCATCTTAGTGGACCACTATGATTCAGTTCTGGCAGCAGGGTTATAGGAGGTGGGGAGATTTGATATTAATTCCTTTGATCGAGCTGTTGCTTGGGCAAGGGCAAGATATAGACGTAAGTTTACCCAATCATCAGTGGCAACGTTACAGGCTATGCTTCCAAAGGCAAGTGCTAGTGAGGTGGTAGGTCCAGGCCAATTGACCATGGAGGCTTTTCCCGCTCTTGTCGGGTGTCCTGTCTCCAGCTCCCAGTAATGTGGTGGGAGTGGGAAACAGCAGTCCGGCCAGTGGGTTAGTTAAGGGTGGGTTTAAAAACAGACCTAAGAGGAGCCCCCCTAGGAGGTCTCCAAGTCTATCAGCTCTAGAGCTGGATTTGGTCCCCCGGGGGGGGAAACTATTTTGGTTACGGCTGAAACACATTCCCCTAGACCCCAAGCTCTTGCTGGAGATCCATTAACCACAGAGTTGGTCTCAGGGGGGGTGGATATTTGGAAACAAACACAGGTGAGGCCTGCTCTTCTTCATAGTCCTAAGAGGTCCTTATACAGTAATGTTGTCCTACAATGTAGTAATACTATTGCTTCTGACTCTGGCCAGGAGGAACCCGGAGTTGGAGGGGAGCGGGACCCATGTGCGGCTGCCCTTGGGACCCGAGAGGGGGGGGGGAGAAATGATAAGTGACGACAAAACGGAACTTTTCCTGAATACGTCCTTGTCTGAGCCCCCAGGAGGGCCCCACGTTGCCGCCGCTCCAGTTCCCCGGCTGCTACTCCCTTCGTGGGACTTCCCCTCTTGGTTCAGGTCGGAGTAAAACAGTGGAATTTATACCAGCTGAGGCCTACACGGGGGTTTCCTTTTCTACCCCGGTGATTAATTTACCTGTCAGGAGGCCTATATCCACCTGCCTTGAAACAGTTAGGCACCCAAATTCTACCAGGAAAATTTTGGAATGGGAACTTACAATTAGAAAACCAATTGTTATAATTGGAGACTCCAATATTTCACGGATACCTGGGTTTACCGATTCTAGAGTGCAAGCAGATAGCTTCCCTGGCGCTACGTTCCACCATCTAAAAGGAGTAGTAGAAAAACTAGAACAACATCCAACAGTGGAGAAGGTGGTGTTATCAGGAGGGCTAAACAACTGCCTGTTGAAACAGCTGGCGTTGACCTCCTGGAAGCAACTACAACAACTGCTGAAAGTGGCAGAAAGTACATTTCCTAATGCTACACTCTATGTGCCTATTATTAACTACTCAGATAGATTGGAAAAACAGCAACAGTCACTCTTGGATCAACTTAATCGAAAGATTTTAGAGCAATGTAATTACTTACCTGAGATCAGTAAACTTAGGTTTCACACATTGCCACGGGACCCAGTACATTGGACACCTGAAACAGGAAATACCATCTTAAACTTTTGGTTGGATAATTTAAACATGTAAGGGGAGAACAGTGCTTTGATACAGCTCCATATTCAAATATTACTAATCTCTCACACTCATATATGCTTTCTGAGATAGAAAGAAATGTATTGGAACGGGGATTGTCTTTTATCCCCACTCCCGGAATTTTAGACCGGATGGAGCTTCGTAGGGACCTACACACATATCATAGAAGGCTGAAATTGTTGGATCATTTTAATTATGATACTGACATTCCTTTTGTACCGTTTACAGATCCCTCAGTTTGGGAACCCAGAATACAATCAATATCTCAATCCATCCAAACATTGATTAGGAAGGATCTCGAGGCATTTAGGTGCTTCCGACCTGGGCAGGTAACTGGGGGGAATATGACGGTATTGGAGTCAGAAACCATCAAATTGTTGGGGTCAAACCGGAATATAGTTATTAAGCCGGCAGATAAAGGATCACAGATTGTAATCATGGATAGAGTACAGTACTTATTGGAGGCTAATAGACAACTGAATAACCCTAAAAATTATGTCGCATTAGATCACTCTATTCAATCTGAGACCAAAAACATGATTAAGATATTGTTGGAATTACTTGAAAAAAAAGTTTATTATTCCAAAGCAATATACCTATCTTCTGGGCCCAGATGTACCAAGACCGCGACAATTCTATCTCCTCCCAAAAATCCATAAACCTTTGGAAGAGTGGTCGGTGCCATTTCAGATCCCGAGTGGACGCCCAATTGTTAGTGACTGTGGATCGGAATCATACCGAATTGCTGAATATATTGATTATTTCATCAATCCACTATCACAGAAGCATGCTTCCTATGTAAAAGACACATATGATTTTGTTGGTAAACTTAAAGGTCTTGAACTACCATTGGGGGCGTTCTTATTTTCAATAGACATCAACTCACTATATACAAATATTGATACCCCTTTGGGACTGCGGGCAGTTAAACGGGCCTTTGATAGGTTTCCTGACCCTCAGCGCCCGGATAAAGAAATCTTAGAGTTGCTGGAGTTGAGTTTATTGAGGAATGATTTTAATTTTAATGATAAGTTTTACCTTCAGATCCATGGAACGGCCATGGGGAAGAAGTTTGCTCCAGCCTTTGCCAACCTATATATGTGTTTTTGGGAGGAGACAGTGTTTGTGAAGTGTCAGACCCTTCCCTCTTTGTATCTTAGGTATTTGGATGACATCTTTGGGATTTGGGTGAATTCTATGAGGGAGTTTGAGTGTTTCTTGGAATCCCTAAATACACATCATCCTGCAATTACAATATCCCACAATATACAAAGAGAAAAACTAGAGTTTTTAGACACTCAGGTTTTCTTTGTACCTTCGGAGGGGCAGACTAAATCATTGGCTACTAAAGTCTTCTTTAAGGAGACAGATAGGCATGCTCTGCTACATAAGGCAAGTTATCATCCAAAACATACCTTTAGAGGGATAATTAAATCCCAGTTGATCCGGTTCAACAGAATTTGTACATTGGGTGAGCATGTGGAGGAGGCAACAACCATTCTCTTTGGAGCTTTGGGGCCACGGGGATATTCAAAACGTTTCCTTAGGGAGATAAAAGCAGAGGTAGGAGAATTATTTGGAAGGGAAGAGGGTTATAACAAAACAGCAGAAACACATAATCTGATACCATTTGTTGCTACATACTCTGGGAGTCTGGGTGGACTTAGCAGGACGTTGAGGTCTAACTTCCGGGAAGCGCAACAAGCGGTGGAGGGGCTGTTGAATTGTAGAATAATCTCAGCATATAGGAAAAATAAAAACCTTGGGGATAAATTAGTCCACTCTGCCTTCCGGCAGAAAGAGGTACCTAACAAATTGGAAAAATATCTGGAGAGACCAAAATATATTACTAATGCCTTCTCGGGTTTGGGGTTTCCTATAAGACAGAGAATCGAATTGTCAACGACAAACTTGATTTATGTAATCAAGTGCAAATTGTGCCAAAAAATGTATATAGGAGAAACCAAGAATGCACTACAGGCTAGACTAAAACAACACCTATACAATATGGCAAAAAGTAATAAGAGCACGGGGTTGTATTTACATTTTAGCCTTCATGCCAGTGATAATTTGAAAATCTTTGGTCTGGAGACAAACGGGGGCTGGTCTAGGAAACAACGACAGGGGATGGAAAGAATTTGGATTGGGCGCCTCCAAACAATAGATCCCAAGGGCCTGAATGAAAAATATTAAATTTATTCTGGCTTACTTACCTGATGAGAGGTGCCATCTCCAGTGGGATTGGATGAGTGGGGTTCGCTTATGGATGGGATGGTGGGGGGCTGTGGGAGAACCGCCCAGGATAAATGTTCGTTTATCAAATAATTTAATAATTTATTTATTTTTACATATATTTTCTAGCACTTATGATCAATATTATGGCACTTATTTTATTTATAGGATTATATTTATGTTATTATTATTTATTTAGTGTGGTGTGGTTTTATCTTTCTATATATACCCCCATAGCACTTATTTTGAGTTTAAAGCACTTGCATATTTAGCGGGGTATGTTTGTTTATCTTATTTATTTATTTATTTATCAAAGCACTTATTTTTATATGTACGTCTTTTTTTAATTGTTTATTTATGATTTACGTTTATTTTTATATGTTTTTTTAATATTTATGATGATATTTATTTTATGTACATTAATTTTTTGCATCTTTTAGTGTGGTGTGGTTTTATTTGACTTTCTTTGGCATATATTTTTTGAGCACTTATCTTAATTCAATAGCACTTATTTTTACACTCAGTGTGGGACGTTGATCCGTCTATTGTGGTCTTGCCTTTGTGTAGTAGCACTTATTATTGCCCTGTATCGGTACTTTTTATTTGTGTGTTTGTCGGGCGGTTCCCCACTCCTGAAATTCTACTCCTCGAAATCCTGATCCCCTATCCTAGACCCTTATATTCAACCCTAATTCTAAAATCCTAATTATCTACCCTAATTTATAGATCCTCATGCCTAACCTTAACCCCTAGACCCTAGATCTAAACCTGATTCTTGGATTGATCCTAACTTTAACCCCAACCCCTGGTTATTAGGTCCCAACCCTTATTTTTCCATTTTCACCTCAATCTCTGCACCTTTCTTACCTAACCCCTACCCGAACCCTCATATCCCTTTATCTAATCCTCATACCCCTCTAGTTCTGATCTTAACCTTTATATCCCCTTATCTAACCCTAACCTTTACACCTGCTTACCTAATCCTAACCTTGATACCCCGTTATCTAACCCTAACCCTTATACTCCCTTATAATCCTAACCTTAACCTTTTGTATCCCTTTATGTAACCTTTATATCCCCTTAGCTCTAACCTTAACCTTATACCCCTTATCTAACCCTAACCCTTATACCTGCTTATCTAATCCTAACCTTGATACCCCCTTACCTACCCAAACCTTTACATCCCCTTATCTAACCCTCAGTTTACCCTTTATATTTCTTTATTAACCTCTTGGGGCTAGGTGGGACGCTAGCGTGCCACCTGTGGTGCACTCCATCAACAGCAGGTGCATTTCAAGAGCGGCAAATTTGAATCCAAATAAATGTCAAAATTCAAATTTTTCAAAAATACAACTATGTTACACCATTTGAAAGATAAACATCTCCTTAATCTAACCACGTTTTACGATTTCAAAAAGGTTTTACGGCGAAAGCATAAATTTAGAGTATGTTAGGACAGTACATTTACAAGAGTTGTGTGTAATGTTTTGTCAAGTCAAAGACAGGGTCACCAAAACCATAAAACCAGCTAAAATGATACACTAACCTTTTACAATCTCCATCAGATGACACTCCTAGGACATTATGTTAGACAATGCATGCATTTTTAGTTCTATCAAGTTCATATTTATATACAAAAACAGCGTTTTACTATGGCATTGATGTTGAGGAAATCGTTTCCCTCCAATAACCGGCAGTCAAGTCAGCGTCACAAATTAAATAATTAAAATTAGAAAACATTGGTAAAATATTATATTGTCATTTAAAGAATTATAGATTTACATCTTTTGAACGCAATCAACTTGCCAGATTTAAAAATAACCTTACTGGGAAATCACACTTTGCAATAATCTGAGCACTGTGCCCAGAAAAATACGCGTTGCGATACAGACTAGACGTCATGTTGGGGAGATCTAAAATCGAAAATACTATGTAAATAATCCATTACCTTTGATTCTCTTCATCAGATGTCACTTCCAGGTATCACAGGTCCATAACGAATGTAGTTTTGTTCAAAAAAGCTCATCATTTATGTCCAAAAATCTCCGTCTCGTTAGCACATGATGTAAGCCAGCCGGACTTCTCGTCATGAACGAGGGGAAAAAATATATTTCCGTTCGTTCAAACATGTCAAACGTTGTATAGCATAAATCATTAGGGCCTTTTTTAACCAGAACATGAATAATATTCAAGGTGGACGAATGCATAGCCTTTTATAACGTATTGGAACGAGGGTACCCAACATGAAGTAGCGCGCCAGGTGTCTAATGGGACATCACCGTTCCATGGCTCTTGTTCGGTCAGATCTCCCTCCAGAAGACTCAAAACACTTTGTAAAGGCTGGTGACATCTAGTGGAAGCAATAGGAAGTGCCAAAATATTCCTAAACCCCTGTGTTTTTCAATGGGATAGGTTTAAAGTCAATACAACACATCAGGTATCCACTTCCTGTCAGAAAATGTCTCAGGGTTTTGCCTGCCAAATGAGTTCTGTTATACTCACAGACACCATTCAAACAGTTTTGGAAACTTTAGAGTGTTTTCTATCCATATATAATAAGTATATGCATATTCTAGTTACTGGGTAGGATTAGTAACCAGATTAAATCGGGTACATTTTTTTTATCCAGACGTGCAAATGCTGCCCCCTAGACCCAACAGGTTAAACCTTTACATCCCCTTAGTTCTAACCTTAACCCTTATACCCTTTTATCTAACCTTAACCTTTATACCTTCTTATCTAATCCTAACCCTTATACCCCCTTATCTAACTTTCATATCCCCTCATCTAATTCTAACCCTTATACCCTCTTGACCCTTATATCACCCCGTTTGGCCCTAACTCTTGGAGCTGGTGTGCCGTATTTCAACCCCTGTATGTCTATGACTATCCTAATTTCAGGCTGGTGGTCTTGACCTTGGGTTTTGGCTTCTATCCTTTAGGGATTGCATCTTGGGTTGCAAACCTAGGTTTATCTTCCGGGTAATCTGTTTGTAAATATTTTTTATTTTCCTTCTTTCCTTCCTCCCCCTTCCCCCCCCCTCTTTTTTTCTTTTTTCCCTCCCCTGTTCTTAATTAAGGTATTTTATACTAGGTTTTTACCATTTATTTAAAGTTTTGCCTGTGCCAGTGCATATCAGATTCGTCTGTTTTTTTTCAAACCTAACCCTAACCCCAACCCTAACCCCAACCCTAACCCTAACCCTCTAACCCTAACCCTCTAACCCTAACCCTCTAACCCTAACCCCAACCCCAACCCTAACCCCAACCCCAACCCCTAACCCCACCCCCAACCCCAACCCCAACCCTAACCCCAACCCTAACCCTAACCCTAATCCTAACCTTGATACCCCGTTATCTAACCCTAACCCTTATACTCCCTTATAATCCTAACCTTAACCTTTTGTATCCCTTTATGTAACCTTTATATCCCCTTAGCTCTAACCTTAACCTTATACCCCATATCTAACCCTAACCCTTATACCTGCTTATCTAACCCTAACCTTGATACCCCCTTACCTACCCAAACCTTTACATCCCCTTATCTAACCCTCAGTTTACCCTTTATATTTCTTTATTAAACCTTTACATCCCCTTAGTTCTAACCTTAACCCTTATACCCTTTTATCTAACCTTAACCTTTATACCTTCTTATCTAACCCTAACCCTTATACCCCCTTATCTAACTTTCATACCCCCTCATCTAATTCTAACCCTTATACCCTCTTGACCCTTATATCACCCCGTTTGGCCCTAACTCTTGGAGCTGGTGTGCCGAACTTCAACCCCTGTATGTCTATGACCATCCTAATTTCAGGTTGGTGGTCTTGACCTTGGGTTTTGGCTTCTATCCCTTAGGGATTGCATCTTGGGTTGCAAACCTAGGTTTTATCTTCCGGGTAATCTGTTTATAAATATTTTTTCTTTTCCTTCTTTCCCCCCCCCCTCTTTTTTTCTTTTTTCCCTCCCCTGTTCTTAATTAAGGTATTTTATACTAGGTTTTTACCATTTATTTAAAGTTTTGCCTGTGCCAGTGCATATCAGATTCGTCTGTTTTTTTTCAAACCTAACCCTAACCCCAACCCCAACCCTAACCCTAACCCTAACCACCCGACAAACCTAGATCCAGTAATGTGGCGGTGTACTCTGACTTGAACATCTCAGGTCCACCCAGCCCAGACACTAACATCTCTACTTCTGTTTCCACAGAGACCCAAGCAAACATACCCATAAACCCCACTGAGGTGGGGGATAAGGAGAAAGGGGCTAAGGGTGATAAAAATATGATGATCGGACAGACCAAAGGGAAGTTCAATCCCAGTAATGTCCCGGCTGAACCCTCCCCAATACCCAATTCTCCATACACCAGACCCCCCTCTCTACACACCCTACCTAGTATGTCTCCAAACAATGGGCTCCCCAAAGAGCCCAGGGTGAGACTGGAACTTAATTTCCCTTCTGAAACATCTCCAATACTTTCCTCTCCACAGATTGGAAACATGGTACCCACCCCACCTATCTTGGGTATTAGGAAAAAGATTGGCCAAGAACCCAGTGTAAGACTCTCTCCCCTGCCTATACCGAGACACTCCACCCCAACATCTCCACCATCTCCCCGATTATTGTACCGACCAACCAGACATAATTTGAGCACCAGAAAGACATATGATTGGCATATAACTTCACATAAACCGGTTACCATTATAGGAGATTCTAACCTTAGTAGAATTCCACCACACCCTTACAAAGATATTCAGATAGATAGTTACCCAGGAGCACAATTTCATCACATTACTGGGGTCTTGGCAAAGTCAACCCCAAACCCCATATTAAGGTGGTTGTGCTGTCACTAGGGATAAATAACAAAGACCAGGAAAGGAAATCAACACCCATAAGCCAACTACAGATACTCCACAATAAAGCCACAGTCATGTACCCCAACGCCACCATCTACTGGCCAATCATCAACTTCTCACCCAACCTCACACGTCAACAGAAGGACATACTGAAACATATCAACACATATATCACTACACATTATAATGCCCTACTGGAAATAGACCATTCAGAATTCATCACTGAAAATCATGACTACATACATTGGTCACCAGCTACAGCAGCTAAAATACTGAAACATTGGGCAACTCAGCTAAAGTGGTAGAGGAGGGTAAGCGCATAGGACAGCCCCTCCACCAACACACTAATATTATGAATCTCTCCACGGTATTTGTCCTGTCCCCTTCTGAGACCCGGCTGCTGGAGAGGGGACTGACCTTTGTCCCGACACCAATGCTGTCGGACTATGGGGACCTGCAAAGGGACATCCATAGGTTCCATAGAAACCTCAAGCTATTAGACCATTTTGACTATACTACTGATTTTATTACCCAACCATTCACTGAAAGATCCAAATGGGAACCCTCACTAAAGAAACTATCACAACCAATTAGAAAACGTATTAAAACCAATACACAGATTATTAGAGATTTACATAGCTTTACCATTACAACTTCACATAATATTACACAAGACGAAAGACTAGCTTTAACCCAGCTAAGACAAAACAAACATATAACAATTAAACCAGCAGACAAAGGCTCCAAGATAGTGATAATGGATAATCAGCAATATCTCTTGGAAGCCAATCGCCAACTTTCCAATACACAACACTACACTCCCATTCCCACTTCCACACAGATGGAGACACAGACACTAGTGAGACAGACTATAGCGGACCTTTATAAAAATAAATTCATCTTACATAGACAGAAAGTATACTTAGATGGACCTGATATACCAAGACAGAGACTCTTTTACCTCTTACCAAAAATTCACAAAACACCAGAGACGTGGACTGTCCCTTTTCGGGTCCCCATGGGAAGACCCATCGTCTCTGATTGTGGTAGTGAGTCATCTCCAGCAGCTGAATTCATAGATCATTTTCTCAACCCCATCTCACAAAAACATGCCAGCTATATTAAGGACACATATCATTTCACAGACACACTTCGTACAATCCCGGTTCCAGCACAGGCATACCTGTTCACCATGGACATAGACTCTCTTTACACGAACATAGACATCCCCTCAGGGATGGCAGCAGTGGAAGCAGCTCTCCGAAGATATCCAGATAGACAGAGACCAGACAAACACATCTTACAGTTACTTGAACTGGGGCTGAAAAATAATGATTTTACATGTAATAACCAATACTATCTTCAGATTCATGGGACAGCAATGGGCAAAAAGTTCGCTCCAGCATACGCAAACATATACATGGCGGACTGGGAGACTACAGCTTTGGAAAAATGCCCACTGCTTCCCTTGGTCTACAAACGCTACCTGGATGATATCTTCGGAGTGTGGCAACACAATCTACAGGACTTCACCACATTCATAGACATCTTGAACAATCACCATCCCACCATTACAGTTAACCTCTCTAGGCTAGGCGGGACGAATTCGTCCCACCTACGTAACAGCCACGGCTATCCTGTGGCGCCATTTTCAAAACCTTAAAAATCCTATTACTTCAATTTCTCAAACATATGACTATTTTACAGCCATTTAAAGATAAGACTCTCGTTAATCTAACCACACTGTCCGATTTCAAAAAGGCTTTACAACGAAAGCAAAACATTAGATTATGTCAGCAGAGTACCAAGCCAGAAATAATCAGACACCCATTTTTCAAGCCAGCATATAATGTCACCAAAACCCAGAAGACAGCTAAATGCAGCACTCACCTTTGATGATCTTCATCAGATGACAACCCTAGGACATTATGTTATACAATACATGCATGTTTTGTTCAATCAAGTTCATATTTATATCAAAAACCAGCTTTTTACATTAGCATGTGACGTTCAGAACTAGCATACCCCCCGCAAACTTCCGGGGAATTCGCTAACATTTTACTAAATTACTCACGATAAACGTTCACAAAAAGCATAACAATTATTTTAAGAATTATAGATACAGACCTCCTCTATGCACTCGATATGTCCGATTTTAAAATAGCTTTTTGGTGAAAGCACATTTTGCAATATTCTAAGTACATAGCCCAGGCATCACGGGCTCGCTATTTAGACACCCGGCAAGTTTAGCACTCACCATAATCATATTTACTATTATAAAAATGTCATTACCTTTTGTTGTCTTCGTCAGAATACACACCCAGGACAGCTACTTCAATAACAAATGTTGGTTTGGTCCAAAATAATCCATCGTTATATCCGAATAGCGGCGTTTTGTTCGTGCGTTCCAGACACTATCCGAAATAGTAAAGAAGTGTCACGCGCATGGCGCAATTCGTGACAATAAAATTCTAAGTATTCCATGACCGTACTTCGAAGCATGTCAACCGCTGTTTAAAATCAATTTTTACGACATTTTTCTCGTAGAAAAGCGATAATATTCCAACAGGGAATCTCCTTTTCGGCAAACAGAGGAAAAAATCCCAAAGGCGGGGGCGGTCGGGGTCACGCGCATAAGCTAGTGTCTCTTGATGGGCCACTTGAGAAAGGCGATAATGTGTTTCAGCCTGGGGCTGGAATGACGACATTCTGTTTTTTCCCGGGCTCTGAGCGCCTATGGACGACGTGGGAAGTGTCACGTTAGAGCAGAGATCCTTAGTAAATGATAGAGATGGAAAAGAAGTTCAACAAATGGTCAGACAGGCCACTTCCTGTAAAGGAATCTCTCAGGTTTTGACCTGCCATTTGAGTTCTGTTATACTCACAGACACCATTCAAACAGTTTTAGAAAATTTAGGGTGTTTTCTATCCATATGTAATAAGTATATGCATATTCTAGTTACTGAGTAGGAGTGGTAACCAGATTAAATCGGGTATGTTTTTTATCCAGCCGTGTCAATGCTGCCCCCTAGCCCTAACAGGTTAAATATATCATACACCCACAAAGAATACATTTTTTAGACACCACCGTTTTCTTTCCAGACACTGAAGCAACCATAGTTTACCTACACACTAAAGTTTATTTCAAAGAAACAGACACGCATGCATTACTCCACCGATCCAGTTTCCACCCCAAACATACCTTTAGGGGGATTGTCAAATCACAACTCATCCGATTTTACAGATTATGCACTCTACAGACGGATTTTAATACAGCTACACACATACTATTTGAGGCATTGAGGAGGAGGGGATACTCCAAGCGGTCACTGAGATATATCAAAGCGGACACAATAGCAAGCGTCATCCAAAATCAATTACCTCTCCCTCCTAACCTAACCCTAGGTGGAACTGTTCCTGACACTAACCCTAACTCCAACCCTAACCACAACCTCAACCCTAACCCTAACCACAACCCTAACCACAACCCCAACCACAACCCTAACTCTACCCCTAACCATAACCCTAACCCTAACCACAACCCTAACCCTAACCCCAACTCTACCCCTAACCACAACCCTAACCCTAAACACAACCCTAACCCTAACCACAACCCTAACCCTAACCCAACTCTACCCCTAACCTCAACCCTAATCCTAATCCTAACCCTAACTCCCAGACTTTCCCTAGAAACCCCATTCCAACATTGAGTACGGGGCTGGAACCCAAGAGGCTACCAATCATCAGCACCTATTCACACATAAACCAACGCATACACTCAAGACTGAAAAGCGCATTTTCTAACACACAACAGGCCTTCCCCCCACTACAACCATTCCGACCGATCTCAGCATACAGGAGGAACCCCAATCTGAAGGATCTCCTAGTCAATGCAACATTTTCAAACAGGCCCTCTCCCCCAGTACCCACTGAAAGCACCTACTACAGACAACTGACAAACATACACAACCCATACGCACACACCGGTAGCCAAATCACACAACTGATGAACATAAACAGCACCAACATAGTCTATGCAATCACCTGCGCGTTATGCAGAAAAATCTATGTGGGGGAAACTAGATCGACAATTCTAACACGTCTCAAACAACATCTATATACAATCACCAATAATAAACTTTCCACACATTTAGTTACACATTTCCAAATACACCATATTATACACCTCAATATCACTGGGCTAGAAACAGTCTCTACCTGGACCATAGCCCAGAGAAAGGCCGCAGAATCCAAGTGGATAGCCAACCTTAGATCTCTGGCTCCACTTGGATTAAATGGCAAAATATAAATAGGGAAACCATTCATACATTTCACATATTCATAAACACAACCCTCCCAATAAACACCAGACTGGAAACAATAACAGAGATCACAATAGGCCAGTGCAACACAGGGTAAAAAACCACCAAAAAATAGAATTTATCATAAACCTAACCCCTAACCCCTAAACCCTAACCCCTAACCCTAACCCTGACCCTAACCCTGACCCTAACCCTGACCCTGACCCTGACACTAACCCTGACACTAACCCTAACCCTAAACCCTAAACCCTAAACCCTGACCCTGACCCTAACCCTAACCCCTAACCCTTAAACCCTAACCCAAACCCACACTTGTCAATATGCCTGAAAAGAGGCACTCTGATACGGATTCAGAGATTAGTGTACTGCCCTTAAAGGCCCAAACCCATAGGCCCTAATGCCCTTTGACGGCCCAAATCCTTAGGGCAGGCGCCGAAGGGATATGGACCAAAGGAACCATGGTTCTGAGGGGCTTGTAACCCTCAAAAGTGTCCATAAAGCACTCCCTATTCGGCCTGAGTAGTAACGACCAATCAGGCGCCTAAGGGATATGGATCAAAGGAACCATGGTTCTGAGGGACAAGCAACCCTCAAAAATGTCCATAAAGCACTCCCTATTCGGCCAGAGTAGCAACCACCTATGGGTCGCTGGCGGAATGTGGTTCTCCAGTTGTCAAAAACCAGGTTTCTCAAATCGCGCCGGCACCTGTCTGCCCCACACGGCCACGAGTGTGTAAAAATAACTGTCACTCACACGGTTTCAAGGCTTTTCCCATGTCACGGTAGGACACTTTAAACTTGAATAAATCGAAAAGTACAACTCCAATCAGGATGGGGTTTTTTTTGCACGAAAGGGCACACGTAGACGAACATTTCCATCTAATTTAAACCGTTTTTCCATAACAATTTATAATAGAATATCGAGTTTTAAGTTTGCGAAAAAAAGTTCCGTTTACCGAAAAAATAGGTTCCTATGGAAGCGAAATTTTCTAACCCGGGGCTAATTGTTGCCCATCACGAGAGAGGGTATGAGCCAAAATATGGGACCTCTAGCCCCCCGGGAAGTATTTTTAATCATTATTTGAAATTTTCAGAAATTAATCGAAAAAGTCACAGAGTGCCCACTTTTCATTTCGCTACTGTGGGCCTGGTATTTTTTTGGGTTACCAGGACTAATTGGGGCCCGGTACTATTTTGGGTTACCAGGACAAATTTTTTTAAACGGTTTTAAATACATATAGCGTGTATATAGAATTTCCACGCCCGTTGTTTGATAGCAAAAGTACATTTAAAAAGTCACTTGAGGGCGCCATAGATCAATTTATGGAGCTTTCAAATAATTGTCTGAAAAATGACTAAGTCCAAAAGTCTCACAAAATCGGCTATGTTTTTCTTCTCAGAAATTGCACTATGTTTTATGTTTGGGTTACCAGGACCATTTTTTAAAAAAGGTTTAAAATACTTTTAAAGGCCATCACCACCCCCAGGACACATGTTTCAGCACCCCACTGCTGTCCCATGTCACCCTAACCCTAACCCTAACCCTAACCCATAAAGAATGAGTGTTTTATGGAAGTTTTAAGGTTTTGGTGGGGACGTGTCCGTAGCATATGTGCACCTGGTATTACTTTGGGTTACCAGGGGTGAAATTTGAAAACGGTTTTAAATACTTATAAAGGGTATAGGGACCTACATACCCACCATTAGAGCACCATCCTGCGGGCTCAACTCAATGGGTTACAGCAAGAGGGAATTATATAGCTTTTTTTTGTCACCTGGGATAGATCATTTCTGATTTATGAGTGTTTTCATGTGTTTTTGGGTTAGCAGGCCAAATCATGTGATGGTATTATTTTGAGGTCAAAAGTCTTCAGAATGGTTTTAAATACTTTTAAATGGTACACACATAACCTTTCTATCTATGTGAGATACATACTGGAGCCCCATGTCACTGGGATAGATCATTTCTGATTTATGAGTGTTTTCATGTGTGTTTGGGCATTGGCCACACATCTTGTGGGCCTGGTGTTATTTTGGGTTACCAGGCCAAAAAAAAAGGGAGACAGAGCAGCCAACCTCCAGAGAGGCTGACTGCTCTGCCCCCCTTAAGGACAGTGGAACTACGGACCTCCAGGCCTCTAGGCCTTCACTCACTCTCCGGGGAACACCCATCTTTCCGGGCATGAGAGTAGAGCTTACTCCCTCAAACTACTATGCCCGGATAGGGAGCACCCTATAGGCGGTCCCATACCCCCCTCTCACACACCCCCCACCCGGGATGTTCCACAAGAGGGCGCCACTGGACATTTTAAACATCAATGTAAGTTAGTGACAGAGCTTTCTTGAAAAATGACTAAGTCCAAAAATTCTCTGAAATTGCACTATGTCCAGCTGTGGGCCTGGTATTATTTTGGGTTACCAGGTAGTGATAGCCTTCACCCACTCTCCGGGGAACACCCCTCTCTATGGGCATGACCTCCAGTGGGGGATACCCCCCACCACAAGCTCTTACACCATCCGAACCAGGGCACCCACCACCATCCGAACCAGGGCACCCACCACCATCCGAACCAGGGCACCCACCACCATCCGAACCAGGGCACCCACCACCATCCGAACCAGGGCACCCACCACCATCCGAACCAGGGCACCCACCCTTAAGCACCCTTCCTCGGACACTAAAGCATATAGCCCCGCTGTTACGAACCGCGTGCACCTGGTGATCCAAAACTTGCCTTTGTGCACCTGGTACCCCAAAACGGCCTATGTGCACCTGGTCACCCTGCAGCTTACCACTCAGAGACTAAGTCCACACCAGGATTACCAGGTGCTGGTGGTACTTTGCACCCGGGTACCCACCTTCTTTAGTCTGCTTGCCCACTCTCTCTCTGGGCCTCCGGACTCTGCCTCCTGGCCCTTCTCTGTGCACCTGGTTACCCTGCAGCTTACCACTCAGAGACTAAGTCCACACCAGGATTACCAGGTGCTGGTGGTACTTTGCACCCGGGTACCCACCTTCTTTAATATGCTTGCCCACTCTCTCTCTGGGCCTCCAGACTCTGCCTCCTGGCCCTTCTCTGTGCGCTTGGTAACCAGTTAGAAATAAGGGGGGAGGTGGAGGAAGACGCCTTCCGTCCCAAAAAAGCTTGGTTCGAAGGCTACATACCCGCCGGAGATCCCTTACCCCTTGTTACTGGGGCCGACGACCATCTTTCTGGGGAGATCGGCATAAATCGAGCCCAGCCCCATTTCACACCCTAGCCCGACCTACCCAGCCCTGCCCTTAGAACCAATCTTTACCCCGATGTTACGGATCTGACTCATCAACTTTCCTTAACATGCATTGTTCTAACATGCCAGAGGATGTTGCCCTTGGAGACCTGCTGCGGATATGGGTACGGCCCGACGTGAGATTTACACCCTCTCTTACGGATTTTCAAGGGCCAGCAAGAGCTCACCGGACGCCGCCGGAACTGCGACTCTTTCCAGGGCTTGGGCCCCTCTCTCGGGTTTCCCGCCCAGCTTCCGTGCTCACCGCGGTGATCGGACAACCGATTTGCACGTCAGGACCGCCCAGGCATAGTTCATCATCTTTCGGGTCCTATCGCACACGCTCACGCTCCACCTCCCCGACAGAGCGGGCGAGACGGGCCGGTGGTGCGCCCAACCTCGTAGGGCCGGGATCACACCTCAGCCAGCGCGCGCCGGCCTTCACTTTCATTGCGCCACGGGGTGTGTCGGAGAAAACACTCTGACTTGCGCGTGCGTTAGTCTCCTTGGTCCGTGTTTCAAGGGTCGGGAGTTGGGGAGGTTGCCCTCCTTTCCTCCGCCCTTCGCCAGAGCGAGAGGTCATAGTTCAAAGACAGGTAGGTTTAACTTTATGGGGGCCTCCGGGTGCTCCTCTGCCGCCGTCGCCGAAGCGCCGGTGGGGCCGGGGAGACATTAAACCCCCACCTGCGCCGGGGCGCAGAGCGGTTGACTGGGTTCCCAGTGCCGCGCGAGGATACTGGGTGATACTCAAGCCGCTTAAAAATGTGAGACCATTTCGGGAAGTCCCGGTTCACCGGACACCCCCAGTCCCCCTCGGTAGCGGCCTACACACCCACCCATCGGTGCGTCATCTAGCCGTGCCTAACAGGGAAAGGGGATGGAGCCAGTCGGGCGCATCCCAGGCAAAAAGGAACTGCGGGGAACCGGGCTAGGACCAGTTCACCCGCGCCGAGGGAAGGGAGAGGCGGGAGGCGTGAGCCCCCTACCCTACCCGACCCACAGCAGAGTTTGGTTTGTGTCGGGAGTGGGTAATTTGCACCCCTGCTGCCTTCCTTGGATGTGGTAGCCATTTCTCAGGATCCCTCTCCGGAATCGAACCCATAACTGATTTAATGAGCCATTCGCAGTTTCACTGTACCGGCCGTGTGTACTTAGACTTGCATGGCTTAATCTTTGAGACAAGCATATGCTACTGGCAGGATCAACCAGGTAGCCACTCACAACATAGAGGTTGTACCCGGGCACACTAAGCGGAGAACAGCCAGGGACCACTCCTATCCCGTGAGGGGAGGAGGCCCTAGGTCAATCCACCGTGCGCCCAGCGGGAGGCCCTGAACTGCCCGTGGCCGGAGCCACAGGTGCCGGGGCACCGCTTAATCAGGTATCTTGTCTTAGCTGGAGGGTTTATTCAGAACGCCATCAACGTGGATAAAAGACAGAGTTTGAGAAATACATGTGTTCCTGGCGCCGGTACGGTATGGGTGAACGTCATCCGCAGGCATCGCTACCTGGGTAGTCCACTCCCCACCAATGTAGGGCCACTGAGACAGATGGGCCGGCTAGATCTCGCACGAACGGAGCGCGGCTGAAGCTTGACATTAAGACAGGGATAACCGTCTCCGACAGGGGCTCCCCCGATAGAGGCAATTCCACGTGGGGCGGGAGGAACCGTCCGTCTGAACACCGACCAATGGCTGGCCGACAGGGGCCCTCCCAGGTGGAAACAGATTGCAAATCGGTCAGAAGATGTAAAACAGGCTCGACAACAGAGGACAACCATGGATACGCAACGTGTTGGAAGCTAGGGACGGACACATTCATGGGACAAGAACCATGGTCATGGAGTACCCAAACCCACAAGGTGATAGCTGGGATAGAGCACCTGTCCAGGACAGAGCTCAATATCCTCCCACCACCAAGCTGGGAAAATCGGATCAATACTTAGGACCAATCGGGCGCCGGAGGGATATGGTCCAAAGTACCCACGGTTCTGAGGGGCTTGTAACCCTCAAAAGTGTCCATAAAGCACTCCCTATTCGGCCTGAGTAGTAACGACCAATCAGGCGCAGAAGGGATATGGACCAAAGGAACCATGGTTCTGAGGGACAAGCAACCCTCAAAAATGTCCATAAAGCACTCCCTATTCGGCCAGAGTAGCAACCACCTATGGGTCGCCGAGGGAATGTGGTTCTCCAGGTGTCAAAAACCAGGTAACTCAAATCGCGCCGGCACCTGCTGCCCCACACGGCCACGAGTGTGTAAAAATAACTCACTCACACGGTTTCAAGGCTTTTCCCATGTCACGGTAGGACACTTTAAACTTGAATAAATCGAAAAGTACAACTCCAATCAGGATGGGGGTTTTTTTGCACGAAAGGGCACACGTAGACGAACATGTCCATCTAATTTAAACCGTTTTTCCATAACAATTTATAATAGAAAATCGAGTTTTAAGTTTGCGAAAAAAAGTTCCGTTTACCGAAAAAATAGGTTCCTATGGAAGCGAAATTTTCTAACCCGGGGCTAATTGTTGCCCATCACGAGAGAGGGTATGAGCCAAAATTTGGGAACTCTAGCCCCTCAGGAAGTATTTTTAATCATTATTTGAAAATTTCAGATTTTGGTCAAAAAAGTTACAAAGTGCCAACTTTTCAGTTCGCTTCAGAGACTAAGTCCAAACGTGCACCTGTTTTTTTTTTGGGTTACCAGGACCATTTTGGAAAAACGGTTTTAAATACTTATAGAGGGTATAGGGACCTCCATACCCACCCTTAGAGCACCATCCTAAGGGCCCAACTCAATGAGATACAGCAAGAGGGAATTATATAGCTTTTCAAAAAATCTTCAGAAAATCGGCTATGTTTTTCTTCTCAGAAATTGCACTATGTTTTGGTGGGGACGTGTCCGTAGCATTTGGGTAACCAGGGGTGACATTTTTAAAAGGGTCTAAATTACTTTTAAAGGCCATCACCACCCCCAGGATACATGTTTCAGCAACCCACTGCTGTCCCATGTCAGTGGGATGAAGAATGAGTGTTTTATGGAAGTTTTAAGGTTTTGGTGGGGACGTGTCCGTAGCATATGTGCACCTGGTATTACTTTGGGTTACCAGGGGTGACATTTTTAAAGGGTATACAGACCTATATGCCCACTCTGAGACCACCATAGGGGGGTTAGGGAGACCCCATAGGGGGGACCCCCACCCCCCACCAAGGTCACCTGGTAACCCAATACAATTCAATGACAGAGTCATACTTCTCTCTCATTGCACTAAGTCCAGCATGTGTACCTGGTGATTGAACTGGTTACCAAGGCTTACTCTCTCTACCCTGCCTGCCCACCTGCCTGCCCTCTATCTCGGCCTGTCTCTTCAGCTCAGTGCACCTGGTACCCCATAACACCCTGGTATTTCAGACCCTCAGGCCTCCATACATTCTCAACCGTGACCAAATGACACACAAAGACATGGGTGAATTTCAAATAAATGTTCTTTATTTATCAGTGAATCATGGGTTGATTTGTCCCTCAATTAGTGACCGCGCTCGGCTGGCGTTACGAGGCAAATCATGGTACCGGTAGTACCGTGCCTGCGTTTCCAGAGAATGACACATATGGTCAGCCACAGTTCCCCGGTCTGTAACCGAGCCTTGATTAAAGTTCAATGTAGCAACGCTTCGTCGAATTGTACCGAAGGTGACTTTACTTCCAATGCCAAACTCTGCAAATATCTGGCCCACATACTCACAGAGATTGCCGTACGGTTGACCGCAGGACGTGAAAAAGAAGAGTGTTGTGTCTGAGGTGATTCCACTCAGATTAGGCCTGATCTGATGGAATCGTTTAAGCCAAGTGTATTCCTGCTCAGATAGAACAACTCTGCACTCACCGAAGCTATAGTTCGTTTTGTGGCTTGAAATGCACATCTGATAACCCCCACTTTCCGGGGTTACTTCAGTAAATTCCCTCTCACTGAAGGTGGTGACTGGGGATCGTCGAGTGCCATTAAAGATGGCCAACCGGCTGGACATGAGAGCCGCAAACCTACGTCTATCAGCGCAGGTGGCTCGGACCTCCAGCCTACTGAGAACCGAAGGAATAGCTTGATTACTTAGCTCAACAAACCGGCTTAACTCCGCAGCGCTGAGCACCTCGTCCCTGCACCGTCTGCGGAATTTTGCCCTGTGTGTTGCCTGGCTCTGCCGCGAATCCCTGTCCATCTTTGCCAAGCAGAGTAACACCTTTCGAATTCCACTGGCTTTAGCCTGCAGACCTTTTGGCCGGAACTGAATAAGATAATTCAGGAAACTTCGAACATCAGCTCGGTACATTTTTAACGTGGATGGTGCCAAACAACGGTCTTCACATTCACCATACCACTCATACACACGTCTGTAGTTATCCAGAGAACACAGTCCTTCATCGGCCTTGCCCTCTGACATAAAGCGGAGGAATTGTCGTACTCTGGATAGACTGGTGCGACTATTGTCAATTCGTTTAACTGAAGGGTTTTTACCAATAGCAAAGTGTTCATATTCAGTCAAAATTCCATTCCTCCAACCTTCAATTCTGGAGGACACACCGCCGCCTTCATCACTCTCGCTCTCCGTGGAAGTCACCATGACGCAGCCTTGCTCCCTCGGTTCCGAGCATGGTTCACCACCGATCTGACTGGTTGACTGCACCGGCGCAGTCGCCGCCGCCTGCTCACTCTCGTCCCACAGCTGCTGATCCACCACCGCGGACTGCTCACCCTTGTCTACCAGCTGCTGCTCCACGGACAACTCACTTTCAACACAATGCAAATACCCAGGGTTCTCCCAGGGCTCCAGCCGCGGTGCAACACCGTTGTTAGGCTGCATACAATGCCATGATTCGGGCTGCTGTCTCTCAGTTGAATGCCGGCTAGATTGCATAGCACGCTTCCATTCTATAGTAGCAGGCTTAAGTGCATGGACAGACTTGAAATGTCGGTCTATCCGCACGATATTCTGCTTGGAGCAAAGCCCACAATCACGTTTTAGTCTGCTGTTCATAGCTTCTCTCTCCTGCCTTCCTGCGTGCGTGTATGTCTCTTTGTTTGCTCCACCAAACAACAACCTAACCCTAACCCCTAAACCCTAAACCCTAACCCTAACCCTAACCCCTGGTAGTTATAAAAAAATAAAAAATAAATATATATATATATAGAGAGAGAGATATATACCCTTAACCTAACCTTAACCCTAACCCTAACCCTTACCCTAACCCTTAACCTAACCCTTAACACTAACCTTAACCACTCTAAACACCTACTCTAACCTTAAACCTAACCTTAACCATCCCTTAACCTAACCTTAACCCTAACCTTAACCACTCTAAACACCTACTCTAACCTTAACCCTAACCTTAACCATCCCTTACCCGACGGACGGACGGTTCTAAGCCCAACCAACGCAACCCAGGGCACTTCTACCAGTGGGCAACTATGGGGTCTACAACTTTGGCCGGGTGCGCCTCGACCCCTCTGGCTGACGCGTCAGAGCAGTGGAGTGCACCCATGACGGTTTCCACGTGTCAGAGATGGAAGTGGATCAACCCGACCAAATAAATAGAAACCTAACCCTAACCCTAACCCCTAACCCTAACCCTAACCCTAACCCCACCTGCTCCAATATCCAATGATAGGCGTGGCGCGAATTACAAATTCCTCAAAAATACAAAAACTTCAATTTTTCAAACATATGACTATTTCACAGCATTTTAAAGACAAGACTCTCCTTTATCTAACCACACTGTCCGATTTCAAAAAGGCTTTACAGCAAAAGCAAAACATTAGATTATGTCAGCAGAGTACCAAGCCAGAAATAATCAGACACCCATTTTTCAAGCTAGCATATAATGTCACAAAAACCCAGAAGACAGCTAAATGCAGCACTAACCTTTGATGATCTTCATCAGATGACACACCTAGGACATTATGTTATACAATACATGCATGTTTTGTTCAATCAAGTTCATATTTATATCAAAAAACAGCTTTTTACATTAGCATGTGACGTTCAGAACTAGCATACCCCCCGCAAACTTCCGGGGAATTTGCTAACAATTTACTAAATCACTCACGATAAACGTTCACAAAAAGCATAACAATTATTTAAAGAATTATAGATACAGAACTCCTCTATGCACTCGATATGTCCGATTTTAAAATAGCTTTTTGGTGAAAGCACATTTTGCAATATTCTAAGTACATAGCCCAGCCATCACGGGCTAGCTATTTAGACACCCGGCAAGTTTAGCACTCACCAATATCAGATTTACTATTATAAAAGTTTGATTACCTTTTATTGTCTTCGTCAGAATGCACTCCCAGGACTGCTACTTCAAAAACAAATGTTGGTTTGGTCCAAAATAATCCATCGTTATATCTGAATAGCGACGTTTTGTTTGTGCGTCCCAGACACTATCCGGAATGGTAAATCAGGGTCGCGCGAATGGCGCAATTCGTGACAAAAAAATTCTAAATATTCCATTACCGTACTTCGAAGCATGTCAACCGCTGTTTAAAATCAATTTTTATGCAATTTATCTCGTAAAAAAGCGATAATATTCCGACCGGAATCTCCTTTTCGGCAAACAGATGAAAAATCACAAAGACGGGGGCGGCCAGGGCACGCGCCTAAGCCCACAGTCCCTTGATCGGCCACTTGAGAAAGGCGATAATGTGTTTAAGCCTGGGGCTGGGATGACGACATTCAGGTTTTTCCCGGGCTCTGGCGCCTATGGAAGACGTAGGAAGTGTCACGTTAGAGCAGAGATCCTTTGTAAAAGATAGAGATGGCAAAGAAGTTCAAGAAATGGTCAGACAGGCCACTTCCTGTAAAGGAATCTCTCAGGTTTTGACCTGCCATTTGAGTTCTGTTATACTCACAGACACCATTCAAACAGTTTTAGAAACTTTGGAGTGTTTTCTATCCAAAGCCAATAATTGTATGCATATTCTAGTTACTGGGCAGGAGTAGTAACCAGATTAAATCGGGTACGTTTTTTATCCAGCCGTGAAAATACTGCCCCCTAGCCATAACAGGTTAACCCGACGGACGGACGGTTCTAAGCCCAACCAACGCAACCCAGGGTACTTCTACCAGTGGGCAACCATGGGGTCTACAACTTTGGCCGGGTGCGCCCGGACCCCTCTGGCCCCTCTCCAATGCTGTGGAGTGCACCCATTCCCTTTCCCCCCCCTTCGGCTTCCACGTGTCAGAGATGGAAGTGGATCAACCGACTCAAAACTAGAACCCTAACCCTAACCCTAAACCCCAACCCCAACCCCTAACCCTAACCCCTAACCCCAACCCTAACCCCAACCCCAACCCTAACCCTAACCCTAACCCTAACCCTAACCCCTAACCCTAACCCCCCCTAACCCTAACCCCTAACCCCAACCCTAACCTAACCCTACCCTAACCCCTAACCCTAACCCCCCTAACCCTAACCCCTAACCCTAACCTAACCTAACCCTACCCTAACCCTACCCTAACCCTAACCCACACAGACAAGGAGCAAAGACCAACAGAACAACAGTATAGCCCACCGCTCTCTTTCACTATAATGGAAGCCTATGGACAATCGCTAACACAGACACACACCTTCAAAGGTAAGTACTTTAACACCTCCAAACAGGACCCCCTTACAGGAGCACCTACCTAGGAAGGTGGACGTCTGCCCTAAACACCCCTTGGACCCTGGGAAGGCCCACACTCAATATCGAAATGAACCTACTACAACCAAAGCTAATCGCTCCCAACACCCCATACAAGTCAATGGGAGAGAGAAAAGACAGCTAACTACTCATCTTCATTCACTTGCCATGACCACAAAACACCTCAGAAAGATCTCTACAGGGGCTGGCTCCAACCCCCCAAGTGTTCACCCTTGCTTCTGATACCTCCTGGACCTGCCACCCTCAGAAAATTAATATGGCACTTAAAACCAGAGAGGATGAGCCTACCGCTCCTTAACGCTAACACACAGATCTATGGCAGAACAACGGTCAGGACTACCATCTTTGGAGGACCAGTTGAGAGACTTCTACACCACCTAGGAACCTCATCAATGACTCTTTCTAATCCCACAGACTTTGACTCTTACCTCCAACACCTCCCATAGCGGAAACAGCACCCCAAAAGAGAAAGGTCACCGGGCCCAATGCAATTCTCCATTGTAATGGCCTTCACCATTGTAATCAATGGAGCTAACTCTCTACCCCAGAGCACTTGACCTCTAGATGACATGGACATCCCATGCAGGCCACCACAGGTACTGCGATCTGATTGGACGGAATAGCCATACCCTCACATGCACAATGCATGCTCGCATCATGCTCCAATGAGCATCCTCGACACCTCCTGGACCACACCCCTTTCCTCTATAAAAGAAGGGCATCATCTCAGACTCAGCACCACTTGGTAGAAGCACTTCAAGGAGACAACTTCATCCAGATACTAGCAAAGAGCAAGAGACCCACTGTAGAAGGTTCACCACACTATGACTAGATCTACCAGACCTCCACCCCCACTAACACTACACCTGCACCACACACACCTTTTTCCAGTCCGGAACGGGTAGCTCCCTAGTACCGACTAGGTCGGGGGTCGGCAACCCGCGACACTAGAGCCGCATGCGGCTCTTTAGCGCCGCCCTAGTGGCTCCCTGGAGCTTTTTCAAAAATATGAAAATGGAAAAAGATGGTGTGAATATATTTTTTGTTTTAATATAATTTATTATCCAATGCTGTAAAAATGTGTATAATAAATATTTAATTTCAACATTTCTGTCAACGAAGATTTACGTCATAGCCTGCGACACACGTTTCTTTCAGCTCGGCGTAGTGCCAGACAGGTGGCTGTTGCAAACAAACCGGCGGGTGTGTCATGGGCCATGGATCCCAAAGGGAAAAAGAGAAAGATGGCTGAGGAGAACAGAGGATTCCACAGTTCTTGGACCGAATCATTTGCTTTCATTGCCAATGCGGAAGGATTGCCTGCATGTTTGCTTTGTAATGAGAAGTTGTCAAATAACAAAAAGAGTAACGTGGAAAGACATTTCCATTCTTCCTGACAGTTATAGGAACATGAAGAAATATGCATTTGGAGTATTATCCATCTTTGGATCAACATACCTGTGCGAGCAGATATTCTCAAACATGAACTACATAAAATCCAAATACCGCACCCGCCTCACAGATGAGAGCTTGCAGTCCTGCGTGATTAAAGTTACATCTTACATGCCCGATGTTGAGAAGCTGTCCAGTGATGTCCGAAAACAGAAGTCACATTAAACGGGTAAGAACACAATCCTGTCATAGGCACATATTTAGTAACAAAGTGGCTGTTTTTATAAAGTGATTTCTGATTTTTGTCAGTATATATTTGGAATGACACATAGGGATATTATTGTGTTTTGTTGCTCAGGTCCGAGGATGGCTGCATTGTATTGTGCGTGTCAAAAGAGAAGAGGGTGCTGCTGCATTTTACCCTTGCACATTTGCAGAAAACTAAAGAGAAGAGGTTAACCTGTTAGGGCTAGGGGGCAGTATTGACACGGCTGGATAAAAAACATACCCGATTTAATCTGGTTACCACTCCTACCCAGTAACTAGAATATGCATATACTTATTACATATGGATAGAAAACACCCTAAAGTTTCTAAAACTGTTTGAATGGTGTCTGTGTATAACAGAACTCAAATGGCAGGTCAAAACCTGAGAGATTCCTTTACAGGAAGTGGCCTGTCTGACCATTTCTGGAACTTCTTTGCCATCTCTATCTTTTACTAAGGATCTCTGCTCTAACGTGACACTTCCAATTACAGGAGGCCTATTATGCACGTTGCACATTTTGTTGTTGTTTTTTCGAATCCTAAAATAAAAATGACATCAAATCTGATTTCTGTATTGTATTTCTATAATTTCATCAATGCAACGAAACATAATACATTAATATTATAATAGAAGTTAAACTTAAAGCACCATCATACAGCAGAGTAGTCACGTGGTGCGTCATTCTCTCCAGGATGCGCTGCAGGTAAAATAAACGTTTAATCATGAATGCTCATTATGTATTTGTAGCCTACTTATCATTTTGATAGTAGGCTAATATAGCTAATATAGACACTTACAGCATGTGTTGCCTTCATTATAAGGCTTATATAAGGCTTTTAATTTTTTGCGGCTCCAGACAGATTTGTTTTTTGTTTTTTTTGGTCCAATATGGCTCTTTCAACATTTTGGGTTGCCGACCCCTGGACTAGGTGAACCTTTTTCTACACTTTTGACTTCCTTTTTCTCCCTGCCACCTGAAGAAATCCAGCAGGCAGAAACATGACGTGGCTGGGACCCTCATACAGTGGGGGAAAAAAGTATTTGATCCCCTGCTGATTTTGTACGTTTGCCCACTGACAAAGAAATGATCAGTCTATAATTTTAATGGTAGGTTTATTTGAACAGTGAGAGACAGAATAACAACAAAAGAATCCAGAAAAACGCATGTCAAAAATGTTATAAATTGATTTGCATTTTAACGAGGGAAATAAGTATTTGACCTCAACAAGCTGTTCAAATAAACCTACCATTAAAATTATAGACTGATCATTTCTTTGTCAGTGGGCAAATGTACAAAATCAGCAGGGAATCAAATGCTTTTTTCCCTCACTGTAGATCCGTGGTGCAGCTGTAAGGAAGGCAGGGTCCAGGCCTACACCAATCTCCACCTCTGTTCAAAACATCACCCAGCAGAGGACACACCCGTCCAGCAGAACACCACCACTCTCCACGAGACTGACCCAGCCCAGACACCTCCTGTCTGAGACACCACGACTACTACACGGGCCATTGGTCCCCCTTGGTACAGGAAGATACCACCACAAGACATCCTACAGCAGGCACTCCCACAATACAGGGAGGCAGAGCAGACCAACAGAACAGGACCGAACAGCTCCTGCACCTCCACGTAGCACCTCCAACCCAGAGAACCACCACCACACAGAGAAGATTGAACACCACCACGCCCTGGGACCTCCTCCACGCTACACAACGGCTTCCACACACTCCAGGGAATCAAGAAACCCACCTACCTCCAGAGAAACACCTCCCCAGCGGCGAACTGATCCACCTCTGACTCAACACCACCACAGCAACACCTCCGGAACAGAGACTACACCGGCAGCAGCTTCAGCCAAGCCGCTGTGGCCACCACTACTACTACGGGTACCATGGACTACTCACCAGTCCCCAGCCCTTCTCCTCTCCTAAGACAATAGACCAGGAGCACCAACACAGAGGACTCCAAACAAGCAGCACCGAGACCCCTCTTCACAACACCAGAGGACATCTCCTCCTCCTCTTCCCTACCACCATTCCAGCAGGCCAGGAAACCAAGACTCAACATACTACCTCTGAGCCAACAACACTCCACCCCACCCTGGACAGAGACCACCACCTACCAGAACCTACAGACCCACCAGCACCAACTATCTACAAAAAACCCAAGAAACAAAGATACGCCTGGTACCTCTCCAAAAGACCAAGCCCCCTCCACCCTCCAACCTATCCTCCGACTTTGCTGAGACCATCAACCAACTCGCCACACTAGAAGAGGGGCTCTCCACTTTTCTGGACCTCACCACCAGCCCTCTAGTTTTCTCCGGATCCCCACTATCACCTCTTCACTCCACCGGACTACCATCCCCACTGGCTCCAGAGGATCAAGATAGCCTAGACAATGCCCTCCTCATGTGTGATGTGACAGAACTCTCCCAGCAGGCTAGAAGAGAGAACACAACAGCCACCAGACCCCACTCAACCCAGACACAAGAGGCACCACTACCCTCCACAAGGAAGAAGACCACCACTACAACCACTACCGTGCCACCTCCTCACCGCTGCCGCCGCCTCCTCCTCATCATCATCATCCCTCTCCACCTCCACCTTCTCATCCTCAATATGCTCCCATCACCACCATCACCATCCAAAAACCTCTGCCATTGCAGACCAACCCAACACCTGCACCTACCACATCCCATCATAAAAAACATGACAAACTCCAATCAACACCCTACTCAACAAGCTACAAAGCCAAGGGCAGACCCAGCAATGGGCCCCCAAGGCACTAGCCATTGAGGGAGCAACAAAAACACACGGAGGCAACAGCCCTCCTGTGTTTCAACCCATCCACTCTCCAATCAAGCCTCTCATCAACCTCAACTACAATAAACCCACTACAACCCACCAACAAACCCTATGACAGAGAGGACCTAAATACGCCTCCAACCTTCGGTCCCTTGGCCCCCCCAAATGGGCAGTCTGTGCGCTGAGCCTCCATAGCAAATCAGTCCCGTCCAAATCCTAACACCAAAGGGCGAAAACTACGATTAAAAGGTAACCATCCAAACACGCCTTTTGGACTGGACGGAGGGTCTTCCCCTCTCCAAATCTACCCTTCAACCACATCTTTAAGGCCTTCACGCGACCCTCGCCCCTGCTGCTCCAAGGGGCTCAGAGTTGGAGTGCACCTTGCCCATACCCGGGATAAGATGCTCTAACAAAGCGATGCTGCCCTACGCATATCCTAACCCTAACCCTCTTAAAAAAAACACCATACACTCTCACCGAAGAGTATACGGGTCTTGACTAGCAGCCAACGACACGCCTTCGCTCCCGGCAGAGCTACCCTGTAAGTCACTGGCCTGCTGATTCAGTACCATAACAGAATGAGTCGGGAAGTTCACCCTCTGACCGGATGGTGGCCCTCAATGTCTCCATCTTATCGATGGTGGTTATGATATTGTTGAGGACCTTGAGCGTGGCTGAGGTGCACCCATGACCAGCTCGGAAACCAGATTTCATAGCGGAGAAGGTACGGTGGGATTCAAAATGGTCGGTGATCTGTTTGTTAACTTGGCTTTCGAAGACCTTAGAAAGGCAGCATAGGATAGATAAAGGGCTGTAGCAGTTTGGGTCTAGAGTAGTTAGGGTTTTTATCTAGGATTCCCAGCCAGTGTTCCTATTGTGCACCTCTACCATGGCAGTGGCACTACATAACCATTTCCAGGCTTTAGTCAATCTAAATGATCAGGGTGAGTCTACTGGAGAAACTAGGAATATTCCTTCCTTGCCAGGTATAACCCTCACGAAGGGATATTATAGGGTAGGGTCTAGTTTCCTGAATTTCCGCCTGACTGACGTGCCCAAAGTAAACTGCCAGTTACTCAGGCACAGAGGCCAGGATATGCATATAATTGGTAGCATTGGATAGAAAACACTTTAAAGTTTCTAAAACAGTTAAAATAATGTCTGAGACTATAACAGAATTGATATGGCAGGCGAAAATCTGAAGAAAATCCGACCAGAATAACAAAAATGTAGCTCCCAGGCTCTTATTATGGAAACCTATTGTTTCTATGTTACGCCATCACCCAGATTGCAATTCCTATGGCTTCCACTAGATGTCAACAGTCTTTATTCAAGGTTTCAGGCTTCTTTTTTGAAAAACGAATTTGGAGTTTTTGTTAGCAACCTTCAGACATATTGCAGGAGTGATAGGCAAGTTGGAGAAACAACAAAACACACAGAAGGTTGTTCTATTATTGGGTCTTGTTAATGGTTTGAATCAGCAGTACACCACTGCAGTCAAGCAGTAGCAACAGCTACTGAATAAAACAGCTGAAGTTTTTCCTCATGCACAGGTTTAGGTTCCCATCATACATTTTTCGGATGCGCTTCCATGGGGAAAGCAGGAGGTACTGAATCAACTGAACAAGTACATTCAGAAAAATTGTACCGAACTATTGGATCTGAGAAAATATAGATTTCACGTAGTGCAGTACGATCCAATACATTGGGGACCAGATACAGCTGTAAACATTTTAAACTACTGGCTAGATCAGTTAAACCATTAAGAGGGGAAGAGTGTATTGATGTTACTCCCCAACACTCCAATGTACTTAACTTATCGATTACTTTAAGACTTACGTCGGCAGAACAGCAACTTCTGGAGAAGGGCCTTAGATATATCGCATGGAGCTCAGGAGGGATATTCACACCTGTAATAGGATATTAAAACTACTTGATCATTTTAATTAAAATACTGATAATAAAAGATTACCATTTATTGGTCCATCACATTGGGAACCCAAGCTGCAGGGAGTGTCTCATACAATGCAGACCTTAATTCAAAGGGACTCTACTTCTTTTAGTACATTTAGGTTTCATACGGCAGGGACAGATAATCTTACAAAGCAGGAACGTACAGCTTTAAAGTCCTTAAGTTGGGGATCTTATCCCGATATCGGGATTCATTGTCAAGAGACCATGGCGGGAAATTCAAAACTGCAAGAATCTAATAATTTCAATTTCTCAAACAATCAACTATTTCTCACAATTTGAAAGATAAACATCTCCTAAATCCAACCACATTGTCCGATTTCAAAGAGGCTTTACGGCGAAAGCATAAAGTTAGGTTATGTTAGGAGAGTACATTGAAAATAGCTGTGTGTAATGTTTTGTCAATTCAAAGACAGGCGTCACCATAAGCGGATAACCAGCTAGAATTATGCACCAACCTTTGACAATCTTCCTCAGATGACACTCCTAAGACATTATGTTACACAATACATGCATTTTTTGTTCCATCAAGTTCATATTTATATCCAAAAACAGCATTTTACCGAAGCGGTGAAAATCAGATTTTTTTTTTCTCTCAAATGCTTCCGGTGAACAACGTTACAAATCACAAAATTACTATTAGATAACATTGGTAAATTATAATATTGTCATTCAAATATTCATAGTTTAACATTTCGTAAATGCTACTGCAATGCCAGATTTCAAAATAACTTTACTGGGAAATCACAATTTGCAATAAACCGGGTGCTGTGCTAAGAACAATAGGCTAGGCTATACAGGTTAGCACCATCTTGTAACCATGTAATATCAAAATTACTATTGTCAATATTCCCTTACCTTTGATTATCTTCATCCATTGGCAATTCCAGGCATCCCAGGTCCACTGCAAATGTGGTTTCTTTCAACAAAGTTCATAATTGATGTCCCAATAACTCCAAGTTGTTAGCGCTTCGGTAGGCTACTAAAAAGTAGCGCGGGGGGGGGGGGGGGGGAGTCACGGCGAAAAGTAAAAAAAATAATCTATTTACATTGTTCAAACATGTCAAACGTTGTTTAGCATCAATCTTTAGAGCCATTTTTAACGTGAAACATCAGTAATGTTTCAACCCGACCTCTCCTGTGTCTTGAAAAACGTCTTTGAAAAATGTATCGCATCACATGATTACGCAGGTGCAGCCAATAATGAAGTGACGACATCCCAGGGAGGTCAACTTCTCTTCCTTGTCATCCGGTCTCTGTTCATCATAGACGCTTCAAACAACTTTATAAAGATCGTTGACATCTAGTGGAAGCCGTAGGAGTTGCGAAATGAATCCTTTCTCACTATGGTATCTATAAAACAATGACACTAAATAGACACTAAAAATTTTTTGATCTATTTTTCACAGGTTTTTGCCTGCAATATGAGTTTTGTTATACTTACAGACACCATTCAAACTGTTTTAGAAAATTCAGAGTGTTTTACATATTTTTTTCAAAATTTCTCAATACTGCCCCCGAGCCCCAACAGGTTAAGAATTCCAACATAGTTATAAAACCAGCAGATAAAGGATCAAATATTGTTATATTGGATAAAACCCAGTATCTGATAGAGGCGAAAAGACAATTGAGTAATTCTAAACATTATAGACCACTGACTCATTCATTGCAGTAGGAGACCCAGAGACAAATGAGGCAGATTATAGGAGAACTTTATGAGAATAATTACATTACAGACAAACAAATGTTTTACCTATATGGACCAGATACCCCACGCCCTAGACAATTTTATTTGTTGCTTAAAATCCACAAACCTCCTGAGACTTGGACAATCCCTTCTGAGGTTCCATGTGGTAGGCCGATTGTATTGGACTGTGGCTCGCAATCGTATAGAATAGCTGAGTACTTAGATTATTTTATAAATCCTCTGTCACGGAAACATCCAAGTTTCATTAAAGACACATATTGATATTGACTCTTTGTATACCAACATTGACACCAACTTGTGTCTTAGAGAAATGTAAGACATTTTCCATAGATATCCGGACATAGATAGACCTAATTAGGCATTATTACAATTACTAGAACTCAGCCTAACAAGAAATGACTTTGAATACAAGTCTAATCGTTTTCTTCAAATCCATGGTACAGCTATGGGGAAGAAGTTTACCCCGTCATATGCCAATATTTATATGGCTGAATGGGAACAATCAGCCTTCCCCAAATGTACAAAGCTTCCAATTTTGAATCTACGGTATTTAGATGACATATTTGGGTTATGGAGACATTCCCTCTCAGAAGTTATGGAATTTGTGCAGATTATGAATACACCTCATCCGTCAATCACGATTAAACATAATGTTCAGAAGGAAGAAATAGAATTTATGGACACTGAGGTATTTTTTGTAGAGGGTAGTGATAACATGAAGCAATTAGCAACAAAGGTTTATTTCAAACCTACGGACACTCATTCCCTCTTACACAAATCTCGTTTTCATCCAAAACACACCTACAGAGGACTGATAAAGTCTCAGTTTATCAGATTTCACAGGAATTGTACACAGAGAAAACATGTGAAGGAGGTTATAGGAATTATTTTTAAGGCTCTTAGGCCCAGAGGTTATTCTAAACGTTTCCTCCGCACTATAAGAGCAGAGGTGAACACTATGTTTGAACTGAACCTATATATGGGTGGACTAGTAACGATGGAAGTGTTATCCCATTTGTCACCGCATATTCACAGTCTTCTATGAAGTTTAACTCCGTAGTGAAGGATCATTTCCAGCAGACAAGGGAGGATGTGGAGGTTCTCCAACAATTCAGAGTAATATCAGCATATCGGCGAAATAAAAATTTGACAGATGTGCTGGTACACTCTGGTTTCAGGGAGAAGCCGGGGCGGAGTGGATCACATTTTAGACAAGTAAAATACATTCAGAATAAATGGTCGGGTCTAGGGGCTCCAGTATGGGAGGTTTTTCAATGAAGACCACCAACATTGTATATGGCATTGAATGTCTACAATGTAGAAAACTGTATATTGGAGAAACCAGGAACTCCTTGGAAGCCAGACTCAAACAACATCTATATCATATAAGTAAAGAGTCGGTTAAAACCACACTATACACCCACTTTAGATCTCATCCAGTAGTTCAGTTAAGAATAGCAGGGTTGGAATCTAACCAAGGGTGGTTGTTAACACACAGACAGATTAAGGAGCAATTTTGTATTCAAAAATTGTGTACTTGTGATCCCACGGGCATGAATGAAAAGTATTACATTTACATTTTAGTCATTTAGCAGATGCTCTTATCCAGAGTGACTTACAGTAGTGAATGCATACATTTCATACATTTTTTTCTCTGTACTGATCCCCCGTGGGAATCGAACCCACAACCGTGGTGTTGCAAACACCATGCTCTACCAACTAAGCCACACGGGTATTAGAGAACCCTAACCATTCTAATTCTAACCCTGACCTTAACACTAACCTTAACCATCCTAACCCTAGCCCTAATAATAACCCTAATCCTAATCCTAACCCTAACCTTAACCCTAAATTTAACCCCTATCCTAACCCTTACCTTAACCCTAATCCTAACCCTTTGGATTAAAAAATTGGGTACTAGTGATCCTACAGGCCTGAATGAATAGTATTAGAGAACCTTAACCATTCTAACTCTAACCCTGACCTTAACACTAACCTTAACCATCCTAACCTTAACCCTAACCTTAACCATTCTAACCTGACCCTAACCTTATCCTTAACCCTAACCCTGACCCTAGCTCCATAAAGATGTATCCTGAGGAGCTAGGTAATTAGAGAGCATGTGCCGGTGTACTGTCTGGGTGTTGCTTATCCTATTAGAGGAAAATGTTAATTTTACCTATCTTGATTCAGCCGTTAACGATCTAACAAAGCCATGCTGCCTTATGCATATCCGTTCCATATCTCTTTAAAAATAAATGCCAGACACTCCGAAGAGTATACAGGCCTTGAATAATGGCCAACGACATGCCTTCGCTCCTGGCAGAGCTACCTGTAAGCCACTGGCCTGCTGAATCAGTACCTTGACAGAATGAGTCAGGAAGTTCAGCCACTGGCCTGCTGAATCAGTACCTTGACAGAATGAGTCGGGAAGTTCAGCCATTGACCGGCTGGTGGCCCTCGATGTCTCCGATGGAGTGTTGGTGAAATGGGCTTGGGATCGCTCGGCGCGCCGGAACCTGGTTGGGGCCTCGGAACCTGGAAGGGAGACCAGGTGCAGTTTGACAGGGTTGATATAAAAACCAGCTTCGGACAGTCTGCGGACACCCGACCCACGATCCTGGAAGGGAGGGGCCTCACTCGTTCTTGCCATCTGAACCACTGAGTGCGAAGGACTGACACTTGGGGTGGATGCATGACAACCGTAGAGGAGGTTATACTTCCTGGGTTTTTGTCTGCTCAAACTCTCAAGGCCGACTGACTGACATGCTTGGGATGGACACATGGCAACCGACTGAGAAGCTGGGTTCCTGGAAGGGAGCAGCCCTCTATGGTTTTTGCCTGACCCTAAACCAAGTATGTATCTACAAGGATGATGGATAGAGCTCAAAGGGTGGATGCATGACAACTGTAGAGAAGGTTCACCTTCTGGATTTTTGTCTGCTCAAACCACAAGAACTCAATGACAGACCGTATTGGTATGGACACATGGCAAGCAACTGAGACCCCGGACTCACACAGGGTACACAACTCAACCGCGTTGCCTGATCCTACACCAAGCATCCTGGAAGGGAATTACTCTTCAATGTATTGATAAAGAAAAACATCCAGGACCAAATGACTGAGTGACACTTGGCCAACCAGCAGTGAAGGACAGTTCCGTGTGTGATTTCCTCTCTGGTGGCCCTTTTTCACAACCGTTGACACCTTGACCAATAGAAGGACTCCCCTAAACCTAACCCTAACCTTATCCCCACCCTTAACCTAACCCTAACCCCACCCTTATCCTAACCCTAACTCCACCCCTATCCTAACCCCACCATAATACTAACCCTAACCCCACCCTTAACCTAACCCTAACCCTACTCTTATCCTAACCCTAACCTCCACCCTAACCCTATCCCCTACCTGGACAAAAAAAAAGGATGTAGACAACTGAAACCAATGCACCCCGAAACCAACTCTACTGTAGTGGACAACTACAGGGTTCTACAACCTGAGCGGATCTGTGCCCGGACCCCTCGACACCCCCATTCAGCAAGCGGAGTGCAACCCTCCCCCCCAGTCTCTGCATTAGCTTGAAGGCATCAGATCGACCTTGTGGATTCCTTAAAATATCTTAACCCTAACCCTTAACCGTAACGTAACCCTAAAGCAAACCTGCTGACCTAAAACACAATCCTATTCAAAACCTAACCCTAACCACTAACTCTAACCCCTAACCCAGTTCACGTAGGGTCCAGTTCAGATGGGGTCCAGTTCAGATGGGGTCCAGTTAAGATGGGGTCCAGTTAAGATGGGGTCCAGTTAAGATGGGGTCCAGTTCAGATGGGGTCCAGTTCAGATAGGGTCCAGTTCAGATTGGGTCCAGTTCGGTTACTGTCCAGTTCAGATAGGGTCCAGTTCAGATGGGGTCCAGTTTAGATGGGGTCCAGTTTAGATGGGGTCCAGTTCAGATGGGGTCCAGTTCAGATGGGGTCCAGTTCAGTTACTGTCCAGTTCAGATGGGGTCCAGTTCAGATGGGGTCCAGTTCAGATTGGGTCCAGTTCGGTTACTGTCCAGTTCAGATGGGGTCCAGTTCAGATGGGGTCCAGTTCAGATGGGGTCCAGTCCAGATGGGGTCCAGCTTCAGATGGGGTCCAGTTCAGATGGGGTCCAGTTCGGATGGAGTCCAAATCAGATAGGGTCCAGTTCAGATGAGGTACAGTTCAAATAGGGTCCAGTTCAGATTGGGTCCAGTTCGGTTACTGTCCAGTTCAGATGGGGTCCAGTTCAGTTTGGGTCCAGTTTGGTTACTGTCCAGTTCAAATAGGGTCCAGTTCAGATTGGGTCCAGTTCGGTTACTGTCCAGTTCAGATAGGGTCCAGTTCAGATGGGGTCCAGTTTAGATGGGGTCCAGTTCAGATGGGGTCCAGTTCAGATTGGGTCCAGTTCGGTTACTGTCCAGTTCAGATGGAGTCCAGTTCAGATGGGGTCCAGTTCAGATTGGGTCCAGTTCGGTTACTGTCCAGTTCAGTTACTGTCCAGTCCAGATGGGGTCCAGTCCAGATGGGGTCCAGTCCAGATGGGGTCCAGTTCAGATGGGGTCCAGTTCGGATGGAGTCCAAATCAGATAGGGTCCAATTCAGATGAGGTACAGTTCAAATAGTGTCCAGTTCAGATTGGGTCCAGTTCGGTTACTGTCCAGTTCAGATGGGGTCCAGTTCAGTTTGGGTCCAGTTTGGTTACTGTCCAGTTCAAATAGGGTCCAGTTCAGATGGGGTCCAGTCCAGGTGGGGTCCAGTCCAGATGGGGTCCAGTTCAGATGGGGTCCAGTTTAGTTACTGTCCAGTTCAGATGGGGTCCAGTTCGGTTACTGTGCAGTCCAGATAGGGTCCAGTTCAGGTGGGGTCCTGTTCAGTTACTGTCCAGTTCAGATATGGTCCAGTTCAGATAGGGTCCAGTTCAGATTGGGTCCAGTTCGGTTACTGTCCAGTTCAGATGGAGTCCAGTTCAGATGGGGTCCAGTTCAGATGGGGTCCAGTTCAGATGGAGTCCAAATCAGATGAGGTCCAGTTCAGATGGGGTCCAGTTCAGATGGGGTCCAGTTCAAATGGGGTCCAGTCCAGATGGAGTCCAAATCAGATGAGGTCCAGTTCAGATGGGGTCCAGTTCAGATGGAGTCCAAATCAGATGAGGTCCAGTTCAGATGGGGTTCAGTTCAGATGGGGTCCAGTTCAGATGGAGTCCAAATCAGATGAGGTCCAGTTCAGATGGGGTCCAGTTCAGATGGGGTTCAGTTCAGATGGGGTTCAGTTCAGATGGGGTCCAGTTCAGATGGGGTCCAGTTCAGATTGGGTCCAGTTTGGTTACTGTCCAGTTCAGATAGGGTCCAGTTCAGATGGAGTCCAGTTCAGATGGGGTCCAGTTCAGATGGAGTCCAGTTCAGATTGGGTCCAGTTTGGTTACTGTCCAGTTCAGATGGAGTCCAGTTCAGATGGGGTCCAGTTCAGATGGGGTCCAGTTCAGATTGGGTCCAGTTCAGATAGGGTCCAGTTCAGATGGGGTCCAGTTCAGATTGGGTCCAGTTCAGATGGGGTCCAGTTTGGTTACTGTCCAGTTCAGATGGGGTCCAGTTCAGATGGGGTCCAGTTCAGATGGAGTCCAGTTCAGATGGGGTCCAGTTCAGATGGGGTCCAGTTCAGATGGAGTCCAGTTCAGATGGGGTCCAGTTCAGATGGGGTCCAGTTCCAATGGGGTCCAGTTCCAATGGGGTCCAGTTCAGATGGGGTCCAGTTCAGATGGGGTCCAGTTCAGATGGGGTCCAGTTCCAATGGGGTCCAGTTCAGATGGGGTCCAGTTCCAATGGGGTTCAGTTCCAGATGGGGTTCAGTTCAGATGGGGTTCAGTTCAGATGGGGTCCAGTTCAGATGGAGTCCAGTTCAGATGGGGTCCAGTTCCAATGGGGTCCAGTTCCAATGGGGTCCAGTTCAGATGGGGTCCAGTTCCAATGGGGTCCAGTTCAGTTGGGGTCCAGTTCCAATGGGGTCCAGTTCAGTTGGGGTCCAGTTCAGTTGGGGTCCAGTTCAGATGGGGTCCAGTTCTGTTGGGGTCCAGTTCCAATGGGGTACAGTTCATATAGAGTTAATTAATTTGTAGAAATGGAACATCCAAGTCATGTTTCTATTCCTGTAGTAATGCTGTAGTCACGGTGATGTTGGTAGATAGCTTCCGTGGACACTTTGGACTCTTCAGTGCTGACTAATAGCTCTATTTACCTCTGTGGTCATATAGCGTGTGTGTGTGTGTGTGTGTGTGTGTGTGTGTGTGTGTGTGTGTGTGTGTGTATATGTGTGTGTGTTTGTGCAGATTTTGACCCTATCTTGAATATAGAGGAAAGGTCAGCGTGCGTGAACACGCACACACACACACATACAAACACACACACTGACCTACACACACATACAAACACACACACTGACCTACACACACATACAAACACACACACTGACCCACACACACACACACACACACATACAAACACACACACTGACCCCACACATACAAACACACACTGACGCACACACATACAAACACACACACTGACCCACACACACACACACACATACAAACACACACACTGACCCACACACACACACACACATACAAACACACACTGACGCACACACACACACACACATACAAACACACACTGACGCACACTGATGCATAAATACACACTGACGCACACACACATACAAACACACACACTGACACACACACACACATGTTGACCTCTTATACAATTAGACAATAACACAGATATGAAAGCATGCAGACAGAGATGGGGACGGATCTGGGGTGTATCATTGGGTCAGGGGACGTGGTGGTGTGTGCGGGTGTGTGTGTGTGTGTGAGTTTTATTGGGTGTGGGGGCATGTCTGTGTATTGGTGCCTGTGTGTGGGTGTGTGTGAGTTTAGGGGTGGTGGTTAAAACTCCTATCATCGTGATAACGTGTCAAATGCCAGCGGGTGCAGACAGAGAAACACAGAGAAACCAACGACAGACACTCATCTCTCTTGTCTTCTCTCTCTCTCTCTCTCTCTCTTGTCTTCTCTCTCTCACCTCTCTCTTGTCCCCTCTCTCTCGCACCTCTCTCTTGTCTTCTCTCTCTCACCTCTCTCTTGTCCTCTCTCTCTCACCTCTCTCTTGTCTTCTCTCTCGCACCTCTCTCTTATCTTCTCTCTCTCACCTCTCTCTTGTTCTCTCTCTCGCACCTCTCTCTTGTCTTCTCTCTCTCACCTCTCTTGTCCTCTCTCTCTCACCTCTCTCTTGTCTTCTCTCTCTCACCTCTCTCTTGTCTTCTCTCTCGCACCTCTCTCTTGTCTTCTCTCTCTCACCTCTCTTGTCCTCTCTCTCTCACCTCTCTCTTGTCCTCTCTCTCTCACCTCTCTCTTGTCTTCTCTCTCTCACCTCTCTCTTATCTTCTCTCTCTCACCTCTCTCTTGTCCTCTCTCTCTCACCTCTCTCTTGTCTTCTCTCTCTCACCTCTCTCTTGTCCTCTCTCTCTCGCAATCTTCTCTCTCTGTTTTCTCTCAACTCTCTCTCAATCTCTTTCTCCTCTCTCTCACACTCTTCTCTCTCAATCTCGCACTCAATCTCTCTATCTCTCTCTCTCTCTCTACTTTCTTTATGGAGAGTTATTCTCTCCTCCACAGTTCTTACCAGAGTTCTATGCTTTTCTCTGGCTTCAGGAAGCTGCGCTCTGATAGGAGGTTGTGTGATGTTGTCTTGGAGACGGGAGGTGTGTCCTTCCCGTGTCACCGCGTCCTATTGGCCAGTTCCAGCCAGTATTTCTGGTGTTTGTTTGGTGAGAAGACGGAGGAGAGGATAGCTGCTAGCATTAGACTCCCGGCGCTAACTCCTGCAGGACTAGAGACAGTTCTGGACTTCCTGTACTCTGGATGGCTCAGCCTATCAGCTGCCTCACTGCCTGTTGTTCTGGAGACTGCCAGGTACCTTCAGGTGGACACAGCTGTGTCGCTATGTGAGCGTTTCCTTAGCGACGGGCTGTCGCTGAGGACCTCATGTTTCTATGCCAACCTGGCTGAGCACCACTTCCTGCCTGACGCGCTGGCAGCTGCCAATCAAATCATCGCCATGGAGATGGCCACTTTGCTACGGGAGGACAGGGAGGGGCTTCTGGGGCTGAACGTCCAATCACTAACGGATGTGCTGGACAGGGAGGAACTACCCGGTGTCAAGGAGGTGGAGCTACTGAAACTTGTGCTGGATTGGCTGGATGCTAACCAGCCTCTCCCATTGGTCCGCTGTAACCTGCTGCTCAGCCGACTCCGTTTTGGATTGGTTACTCCCTCTGACATCACAACACTAAGCCCTGCCCACACCAACATGAACACGCCCCTGATGAGGAGTAAGGTGACGCAGGCGCTGGAGTATCATTGGCTGGGCTCAGCTAGACCAATAAGACAGAGCCGACACTCCTCCCTCAGAGCAGCAGCCAATCATGTGCTCCTGGTGGGGGGCGGGCTCAGCACTGATTGGCCGCAGCAGCAGGTGCTCACCTTCGACCTTAGAGACAGGAAGTGGTCATCATTGAACGCTGGTCTCCCACGACGACTGAAGAACCACTGTGTGTGCTGCGTCGGGGGGTTCCTGTTTGTGATTGGAGGAGAAGAGGTGAAGGGCGGAGCAGAGGGGGGTGAAGGGAAGTCTGTTACTATGACGACAACTAATTGTGTGTGGCGGTACGATCCTCGCTTTGCATGCTGGGAGGAAGCGGACCCCATGCTGGAGAGGAGATCCCAGTTCAGCTGCTGTGTTGTAGACCATGTCATCTACACTATAGGGGGAACACACACACACTCAGACACACACTCCTGCCTGGCCTCAGTGGAGTTCTATGACATGGCAGCAGGTCATTGGAGGAAAGGAATTTCTGTGCCCCGCCCCCTTTATGGCCACGCCTCGGTCACCCTGGGAACTGGAATCCTAATGTCTGGTGGTAGCCATGGCAACCAGGACCGTACACAGGTCAGTAACCACGAGGGTAATCAGGGCAACTGTGAGGTCCTCTTCCTAGATATGGTTGCTAGGGGTGGAGTTTGGGAGAAGCGAGCACCGATGTCCATTGGCCGTTTCGGTCACCGCATGGCAACTGTTGCCGGATGTGTCTACGCGTTACTAGGAATGTACGAGCACTACTGCGATATTGAGCGATATGACTCACTCGCTGACCAGTGGACACGCTTACGCCCAGTACTCATTGGCTCGTTCGACTACGGACTGGTGACAACAGAAAATGGGAGGCTGCTGCTGTTCGGAGGCAGGAAATGGCGGGATGGACAGGAAGTGAGCGTAGCAAGTGTTCTAGAATATGACACAGAGAGAGACAGTTGGGCTGAGATCTGTCAGCTACACACTCCTCTGACTGGAACACAATGTGTTGTGATGGCTCTGTTAGACTAACACTCCTCTGACTGGAACACAATATACAGGAAGTAGAAAATAACATGGCTATATACAGGGAGTAGTAAATAACATGCTATATATACAGGAAGTAGAAAATAACATGGATATATACAGGGAGTAGAAAATAACATGGATATATACAGGGAGTAGAAAATAACATGGATATATACAGGGAGTAGAAAATAACATGGCTATATACAGGAAGTAGAAAATAACATGGCTATATACAGGAAGTAGAAAATAACATGGATATATACAGGGAGTAGAAAATAACATGGCTATATACAGGAAGTAGAAACTAACAGGACTATATAGAGGGAGTAGAAAATAACATGGATATATACAGGGAGTAGAAAATAACATGGCTATATACAGGAAGTAGAAAATAACATGGCTACAGTGGTTCTTCCTTTAAAAGTTGCGTTGTACTGCAGCACAGCTTGAGGGCTGCTGCAGAATATTATTGCACGTTATTTAAGTGTCAGCCATTGTTGCCATTAATGCTAGTTAGTGCTAGTTTGACCACTAGAGGGAATCTTTGAGAAGCATTTGACTGTATTAATATTGGCTGGACTAAAAAATGTTTTTTTTTTGTAAGAACATAGTATATGTGATTGATTTAGCTTAATTCATTTGATTAATATTATGGTGTTTCTATTCCAAGAAAAATGAAAAATGAAACCCTCAGGGTTTCCATTAGAAAAATATGGCACTGTACTAAGTGACTGCAAGTGAAGAGGAAAATAATCGTAACATTTCCACACCCTAATTGTAGGCTAACCAATACCCAAACGGAGATTCAGTGAAAATTAAAATCTCATTGATTTACCAAGACCAGTCCCCATGCTCAGAGCAGCACGAAACGCTGTTGAAATGGTTGACCACACGCGGGTAGGCTATTGCTTCAAATCCTATCATAACAATTGGATGACTTTGGGTGTTCCAGTAAGCAACTATTTGTTGCCTTCATTAGACTACTTTATTCAGAAAAATTCATCTGTAACTCTGCCAAGCCTATAAGCAAAGATGAACTGGTGAAGGCCATCAAGACGTTTTGGCTTGAGAAACTGATGATACAACAATGCAACAAATACATTGATCATCTCAGCAAGGTTTTGCCAGTGGTCGTGGATCTGGGGGGAAGTGCAACTAAAATGTAGCTGAGATGTACTGTACAGTAGTGGAAATAAACATCTGCATTTTGAAAGTCTTTTTTATCATTATTTTATTAACGAAAGCATAAAGATGTTGATGAACATATACTGTGTAAAACTTTAGAGTACTTAAGCATCGAATACATTGCAAGTTGGGTGGATATTCACACCTACAGTAGCCGGGCTATTAAACTAATCGTTGGATAACAGATCGGCTCTCGCAACTCATTAAGAGGAGTGTCACGCCCTGACCTGAGAGAGGCATTTTGTTTCTCTATTTTGGTTAGGTCAGGGTGTGATTTGGGTGGGCATTCGAGATTTGTAGTTCTTTGTTCTATTCTATGTTTTCTATTTCTATGTTGTCAGGTTCTAGTTTTGTATTTCTATGTTGGGTTTTGTTTGGGATGATCTCCAATTAGAGGCAGCTGGTCCTCGTTGTCTCTAATTGGAGATCATACTTGAGTTTATTTGAGTTTATTTTATTTTTACAGGGACAGTGCACATTAATCAACGTTTCGCTTAAGTAGGGGTATTTTCCACCTGGGTTTGTGGGAGATTGTTTTTGAGTAGTGTATGTTTCACCTCTGCGTCACGGTTTGTTGTTTTTGTTCTTTAGTTTATGTTTTGCATAGTTTCACAATGTAAATAAAATGTGGAATGACACACACGCTGCACTTTGGTCCGCTTCTCCTTCCTACGACAGCCGTGACAAGGCGGCTTCTTTCTTCAATGTGCTTTAAATGACATTAATAATGGAACACACCCAACATGAGCAGATGAACTTGGTCAAAATATTTATTTATTAAAGACCATCAGAAAGAATGTTGGTACTTATTTGTTTTGATCCAAAACCATTTACGAGTAAATAATCCAATAATAATTGGTATTACATGGCTCTCGGAACTCATTAAGAGTTCTATATGAAAATACTTGCAGATCAATTAATTCTAAATGAATATCTAAAGGGTGCTTTTTGTTAGGGCAAATCTGGTCTGTGAGAATATCTAAGGGGCTTTTATATAATTACAATGCAGGGTTAATAATATTAATAATCGTTGGATAACAGATCGGCTCTCAGAACTCATTAAGAGGTGGCTTGTATCTTCAATATGCTTTAAATGCCACAATGTCACAAATAATGCAGACAAATCATCGCTGGACTCTTTCATTCCGTTTCTTCTTCACATCAGCGAAGAAAGACTCTGTGTTTCAGAAACTCACTTTATATAGAGGGGCTACTGTCACGTTCTGACCAGTAAAGGGGTCATTTGTTATTGTAGTTTGGCCAGGACGTGGCAGGGGGGTATTTGTTTTATGTGGTTCGGGGTGTGTGTTTATGTAGAGGGGTGTTTGTTTAGAGTTTCCGGGGTTTTGGTCTATGTTCTATGTTAGTGTATTTCTATGTCTGATCTAGGGTGTTTAGTTCTATGTTTAGTTAATTGGGATTGGGGCCTTCAATTGGAGGCAGCTGTTTCTCGTTGCCTCTGATTGAAGGTCCTATATTTAGGGGTGTGTTTGTTATGGGTATTGTGGGAGGTTGATTTTGCATTACTGTTTGTCGTCTGTTCGTTTTCTTGTTCTTGTTTGTGTTCAATAAATGTTAAAAATGAGCACTCAACCCGCTGCGCCTTGGTCCACTTCCTACGACGGCAGTTACAGCTACAGTATCACTCTTTCACACTGTGGTAAATAAAGCCGTTTAGAATGATTTACTTCTGTTTTTAGAGGGTGAGAATCCAAAAGCCCACTGTGCCTAATTTTAGAAAAAATGTCAGTCCGATAGATCAGCGTTCTAACTTCCCCTACATTTGTGTTTTGTTACATTTGCTACAGTTTGTGTGCTTATTTATTGGTGGAGATATTTTATTCTGCAATGTTCGTTTGACAACCATCCACTTTGTTATATCAGATTTGTTGAATGTGCGCCAATCCCCACGGACTGCGTTCCATTGACCTCTTTACTGCATTTATTATAATTGGAAGGGCAGACCGTTATAATACTCTGCATTGGAAGGGCAGACCGTTATAATACTCTGCATTGGAAGGGCAGACCGTTATAATACTCTGCATTGGAAGGGCAGACCGTTATAATACTCTGCATAGCACAAATCCTACAACCACTAACTACTAACCATCAGTAATGTTCTGTTTGATCTTTATTTCAATATTTCTGCTTTATGAGTTCTGAGAGCAGATCTGTTATCCAACGATTATTATTATTATTATTAGTAACCCTACATTGTAATTATATAAAAGCACCTTAGATATTCTGGGTTTTTATTTACAGTAGTGATGGACAACTGGAGGCATTTTGTTTTTCACAAGCGTTGCAGGCTGTGAATTCTGCAAACAAGTCAACCTAACTAAAAAATACATTTTGTTGATTGCCATGGTGAATAATCCAATTACAATTGATAGGACACATAAAAGGAAACATCAAAGAGTTTACCGGAATCCCTAAATGAAAATACTGGCAGATCAATTAAATATCCTTGTACAGTAGTAGATCTAATTAAATTCAGAGGATTATAAATTAATATCTAAGGGGCTTTTATACACTTATAATGCAGGGTTAATAATACATTAATATACTTGTAGGGGTTGATGCATTTTTTGTTGTTGGGGCAAATCTGGTTTTAGAGTATTTAAGCATTGCATTGCATCAAATCAAATTTATTTATTTAGCCCTTCGTACATCAGCTGATATCTCAAAGTACTGTACAGAAACCCAGCCTAAAATCCCAAACAGCAAGCAATGCATGTGAAAGAAGCACGGTGGCTAGGAAAAACTCCCTAGGAAAAACTCCCTAGAAAGGCCAAAAACATAGGAAGAAACCTAGAGAGGAACCAGGCTATGAGGGGTGGCCAGTCCTCTTCTGGCAAAACATGGTCAAGATGTTAAAATGTTCATAAATGACCAGCATGGTCAAATAATAATAATCATAGTAGTTGTCGAGGGTGCAACAAGCACGTCCGGTGAACAGGTCAGGGTTCCATAGCCGCAGGCAGAACAGTTGAAACTGGAGCAGCAGCACGGCCAGGTGGACTGGGGACAGCAAGGAGTCATCATGCCAGGTAGTCCTGAGGCATGGTCCTAGGGCTCAGGTCCTCCGAGAGAAAGAAAGAAAGAGAGAAAAAGAGAATTAGAGAGAGCATATTTAAATTCACACAGGACACCGGATAAGACAAGAGAAATACTCCAGATGTAACAGACTGACCCTAGCCCCCCGACACAAACTACTGCAGCATAAATACTGGAGGCTGAGACAGGAGGGATCAGAAGACACTGTGGCCCCATCCGATGATACCCCCGGACAGGGCCAAACAGGTAGGATATAACCCCACCCACTTTGCCAAAGCACAGCCCCCACACCACTAGAGGGATGTCTCCAACCACCAACTTACCGTCCTAAGACAAGGCCGAGTATAGCCCACAAAGATCTCCGCCACGGCACAACCCAAGGGGGGGGGCGCCAACCCAGACAGGAAGACCACGTCAGTGACTCAACCCACTCAAGTGACGCACCCCTCCTATGGACGTCATGGAAGAACACCAGTAAGCCAGTGACTCAGCCCCTGTAATAGGGTTAGAGGCAGAGAATCCCAGTGGAGAGAGGGGAACCGGCAAGGCAGAGACAGCAAGGGCGGTTCGTTGCTCCAGCCTTTCCGTTCACCTTCACACTCCTGGGCCAGACTATACTTAATCATAGGACCTCTGAAGAGATGAGTCTTCAATAAAGACTTAAAGGTTGAGACTGAGTCTGCGTCTCTCACATGGGTAGGCAGACCATTCCATAAAAATGGAGCTCTATAGGAGAAAGCCCTACCTCCAGCCATTTGCTTAGAAATTCTAGGGACAATTAGGAGGCCTGCGTCTTGTGACCGTAGCGTACGTGTAGGTATGTACGGCAGGACCAAATCGGAAAGATAGGTAGGAGCAAGCCCATGTAATGCTTTGTAGGTTAGCAGTAAAACCTTGAAATCAGCCCTTGCCTTAACAGGAAGCCATAAATTGCAAGTTTGCCCATTTTGTCCTTTAGGCTACTCTTTACAATAGGACTCAACTCTGATTGACCGCAACATCTACAGTGGTACAAATATATTATTGAATTCGATTAAAAAAAAACGTTTAAAATGTTTACGTTTAAACCTCTTCACTATAGGGGGCAGTATTTTCACAGCCGGATGAAAAACGTACCCATATTAAACGGCTTACTACTCGGGCCCCAGGAACTAGAAGATGCATATTATTAGTAGATTTAGATAGAAAACACTCTGAAGTTTCTAAAACTGTTTGAATAATGTCTGTGAGTATAACAGAACTCATATGGCAGGCAAAAACCTGAAAAAAACCCGAACAGGAAGTTTGACCTCAGATGGCTGTAGTCATTTCAAATGAAGTTCTATCTAAACTACAGTGTATGTGATGTCATATTGCACTTCCTAAGGCTTCCACTAGATGTCAACAGTCATTAGAACCTCGTTTGAGGCTTCTAGAATACAATTTGATTGAATAATACCCGGAACAGTATGTGGTCGGGCTGGGGTCATTGACTTACCTTGCGCGCGCTCACGAAGGATTAGCCATTTTTCTTTTTCTTTTGTAATGAATCTGCTATTGTCCGGTTGGAATATTATCGCAATTCTACAATTATAACACCCTAAAGATTGATTGTGAACATGGTTTGACATGTTACTACAAACGCTGAGGGAACTTTATAACTTTTCGTCGACGGTGGAAAGATGCATTTTGGAATGGGGATCTGGACGCGCCATCAAAACTGATTTATTTCGACATAAATGATGGACTTTATCGAACAAATTAACATTTCTTGTGGAAGTGGGAGACCTTCCGAGTGCATTCAGCCGAAGATCAGCAAAGGTAAGATAATATTTTTAACATATTTCAGCGTTTTGGGGATGCCGTGGCTGGACGGCTAACTGAATAGCATGGTGCTCAGTACTCAGAATATTGAACAATGTGCTTTCTACGTAAAGTTATTTTGAAATCTGACACAGCGGGTGCATAAAAGAGTACTGTATCTATAATTCTTAAAATAATTGTTATGTGTTTTGTCAACGTTTATAATGAGTATCTTTGTAAATTCACCGGATATTTTGGGGTGAATACATTTTCTGAACGTCACGCGCCAATGTAAAATCATTTTTTTGGATATAAATATGAACTTGATGGGAACAAAAAATGCATGTATTGTCTAACATAATGTCCTAGGAGTGTCATCTGATGAAGATCGTCAAAGGTTAGTGCATAATTTTAGCTGGTTTTGTGCTTTTGGACGGATTACCTTGCTTTGAAAATGGCTGTCCTTGCTAAGAAAATGGCTGTGTTGTTGTTTTTTGCTGTGGTTGTATCCTAACATAATCTAATGTTTTGCTTTCGCTGTAAAGCCTTTTTGGAATCGGACAATGTGGTTGGATTCAGGAGAGGTTTATCTTTCAAATGGTGTAAAATAGACGTATGTTTGAGAAAATTCAATTGTGGTATTTTAGTTGTTTTTGTATTTTGCGCCATGCGATCCCATTGGCTGTTGGCTAGGGTTTCCGCTAGTGGAACGCCTATATGTAAGAAGTTAAGTAATCTTGCTTGTCTCAGAACAGCGCGAAATGGTGCTGAAATAGTTGCTTCAAATCCTATCAGTTTCAGTAAGCAACAATTTGTTGCCTTCATTAGCCTACTTTATTCTTAAAGAACTCAACACAGAGAAAAGAAAAGAGCCTTTAATAATTAAACAATAAAGCGATTGAATTCACAAATGCATTTGACTGTTTTTAATATTGGCCATCAACCAAAAACACTCCGTGGTATTCCTTACTTAAGGGAGAGCAGGCCATGTCCAGACTTTCTCGGTGACCTCAAGTACTCATAAACTCTGTCTTAAATGCTTTTTCGGGTTGCATCAGTCATGGACAGAAACTTCTGAGACACATTATTAATGATAAACACCCGGAGGTTCACTGGTAAGCCACATTTGCCTCAGGATCCATCCCAGTTGATATTCTGTGTCCACTCATGGTATCTCTCATCGGTTACACATCCTTGGAATTGCAGAACAGCATAGCGGTCCGAACGGTCCTTGCTGTACCCGGTGAGCAGTTCGTCAAGTTCTGTTGTCAGAAGAGGAATGGAAATGTCAGGGTGAACCGACGACCTGACGAACTCGCCACGTACGTTGACTCTGCCTGTCGGAGGTGGAGTTCCAGAGCTCACAGGTGTGCCTGGCATGTATTGTGACTCCATCTCGTTCCTCGCCCTCTTCAACGTGTCATTCTCCGCCTGACTTTCCGCCAATGTTGAGTGACTCTCCGCCAATGCCGCCTGGCTCTGGACCAATGCAAAAGCGGTCGCCTGTATCTCTTGCACTCAGATAATGTTCATCTTTCTGCTGGTCTGCCTTCAATGACTCGATCTCGGTCTTCAAAGTTTGAATCTGATGCATGTGCACCTTCATCAAATGACCAGAATGGTACCGCCCTGAGCCCCCATCGATTACAGTGGCCTATGATAGAAACGGTAGATGAATTAAGAATTAAAAGTGACTCCAACGCGCAAATGCTCCATACAGAAACACATTTTAAGAATCTATCAAAACTATCGCTTTCTTCGGAACCATGCTTTTTTCCGGTGTAACCCGTTGTCCAGCCCGTTGTCCAGCCCATTGTCCAGCCCGTTGTCCAGCCCGTTGTCCAGCCCATTGTCCAGCCCTTTGTCCAGCCCGTTGTCCAGCCCGTTGTCCAGCCCTTTGTCCAGCCCGTTGTCCAGCCCGTTGTCCAGCCCTTTGTCCAGCCCTTTGTCCAGCCCGTTGTCCAGCCCGTTGTCCAGCCCTTTGTCCAGCCCGTTGTCCAGCCCGTTGTCCAGCCCGTTGTCCAGCCCATTGTCCAGCCCATTGTCCAGCCCTTTGTCCAGCCCTTTGTCCAGCCCTTTGTCCAGCCCGTTGTCCAGCCCGTTGTCCAGCCCTTTGTCCAGCCCTTTGTCCAGCCCGTTGTCCAGGCCTTTGTCCAGCCCGTTGTCCAGCCCGTTGTCCAGCCCGTTGTCCAGCCCTTTGTCCAGCCCTTTGTCCACTGATCTCCACGGATGGATGTCAGCATGGTTGTATGCTCTGCAAAAACACATTTGTGTTTTTAGTACACAATTATTGATTTTATTACACAGTATGCCTACATATTGATAGGCTATATACATCTTTTAAACGAAAATGCACTGAAACCAAAATACATTAAGTTTTGGTGATCCTCTCAGCTCTGGCTCATTTTCAAGTCCTCTGGTGGTTACAGTCCTAACCCTGGAATGGGTAGCACCATAGAAAGAAGCTGGCTTGATAAACTGTTTATTTTGTATGTTCTCTTTGGTCTCAATGTAATTTGTTTAGATACATTAAGGGTAGAGTTTGGGGCGAGGTGAGGAGTACCGGAAAAGTGTGACTTTCAGGTTACAATAGGTATAATAAGTATACAGCAGATCACCAATTGTCCTCACTTTGATTATGCTGTAACAACATACTGTAGCACCATGACCAGGATCTCTACTCATTTAAGTGAGCAGATTAGGGCTTTCAGGAGAAACGGAACATCTACTGGAGACATTTCACAAAAACTGTTAGACTTGGGGATTATGGTCACGTACGGTGCTATTTGCAAACACTATCATCAGACGCCTGTGTTACATCGATTTTTACATGTGGTTGTGGAGATGGGGGAAGTACAACTAAAATGTAGTTGAAGTAAACATTGAATACTATAAGGGCACAGGGCGAGACCCAGATGCAGACATGGGAGGCAGATGGTTAGAGTCTCTGATATTTATTATAATCCAAGGGGCAGGCAAGAGAATGGTCATAAACAAGGTCACAGTCGAGGAGGTACAGAGTGGCAGGCAGGCTCGAGGTCAGGGCAGGCAGTATGGTCAGGCAGGTGGGTTCAGTCAACGCAGGCAAGGGTCAAAACCGGGAGGACTAGCAAAAGAGAGATAAGAAAAAGCAGCAGCATGGAAAAACACGCTGGTTGACAAGACGAACTGGCAACAGACAAACAGGGAACACTGGAATAAATACCCAGGGACTAATGGGGTAAACGGGTGACACCTGGAGGTGTGTGGAGACAATCACAAAGACAGGTAAACAGATCGGGGCGTGACAGCACCCCCCCCTCTAGGGGCGCCACCTGGCGGACAGAGGTGCCGGCGGTGAAAGTCGGTGATGAAGGCGGGGTCCAGGATGTCTTTAGTGGGAACCCAGCACCTCTCCTCCGGGCCATAACCCTCCCAGTCAACCAGGTACTGGAAACCCCTGCCCTGTGATCGATCCCTCAGGAGGCGTCTTACCATGTATGCTGGCTGACCATCGCTGACACGGGGGGGAGTGATGGGCCTAGAAACAGAAGATAAAGGACTTAGACAAGGGCTTAATCTTGAACACATGAAAAGTAGGGTGAACACGGAGGGTGCGGGGTAACAGCAGGCGAACAGCAGTGGGACTAAGGACTCTAGAAATGGGGAAAGGACCACTGAAACATGGGGAAAATTTGCGGGATTACACCCAGAAGGGCAGGTCCTGTGTGGACAGCCGTACCCTCTGCCCGACCCAATTGCAGGGAGCAAGAGTCCGGTGGCGGTCCGCTTGTCGACGATACCTGGAGGTGGTCTTGAGAAGAGCCGCCCGAGCACTTTTCCAGGTACGCCAATAGCGGCGGACGAACATCTGGGCTGAGGGTATGTTGACCTCAACTTCTTGCTCTGGGAAGAGCGGAGGCTGATACCCCATGGAGCATTCGAAGATGGAGAGTCCAGTAGCTGAGCAGGGAAGAGTGTTCCTAGCATATTCCACCCAGACCAGTTGCTGGCTCCAGGTGGTGGGGTTACTAGCAACGAGACACCGACGTGTCATCTCCATGTCTTGATTGGCTCGCTCCGACTGGCCGTTGGATTGGGGTTGAAACCCGGAGGACAGACTGGCCGATTTTTGATTGTAATGTCATTGAGGCCCCGGTAATCAATGCATGGACACAGGGTCTTGTCCTTCTTCCCCACAAAGAAGAATCCTGCGCCAGTAGGAGAGGCAGAAGGATGAACGCTCCCAACAGCCAGAGAGTCCGATGTACTCCACCATGGCCTTGGTCTCAGGACCAGACAGTGAATATAGCCGGCCTCAAGGCGGTGTGGTGCCCGGGAGGAGGTCAAAAGCACTATTGTAAGGACAATGTGGAGGAAGGGAGGTAGCATGAGCTTTGCTAAAAACCTCCAGGAGGTCATGGTACTCTGCGGGAATGGCAGAGAGAGCCAAGGCCATACTCAACCCTGGAGGCAGACGTTCCGGGGAAGGCTGCGCCGCCTTCAGGCAACGTGAATGGCAGAACGGGCTCCAACCCAGGATTGAACCCGTGGTCCAGTCAATATCAGGGTTGTGCTTCTGGAGCCAAAAAAATCCCAAAACAATAGGGATGTGGGGAGACTCATTAAGGAGAAGCTGTATTTGACTCACTGTGGTTTCCAGATACCCGCATATCAATGGAAACTGTGCTGTGCGTGACTCTTCCAATGGAGCGGCCGTCCAGTGCCCTGGCATCCATGGGAATGGAGAGGAGTTGAGTAAGGATACTTAGTTCCGATACCAGGGTAGCATCCATGAAACTCTCACCTGCCCAAGAGTCAATGAGCACCAGGAGAGACTTAAACTGGTCTCCCCACAGCAAGATCACATAAAAATAAAAAAAGAGTTTGGGTAATGGGAATTAGAGGGTCCCCAGTCAGGCTCACCAGTTTATTTGTACCTGCTAATGATTCAGGTCTCTTCACTGGGAAGGTGGCTATGTAATGCCCTACAGCACCACAATACAGACAACTATTGGAGCTTAGCCTGCATGAAAATTCCCTAGGTGATAATCTAGCTCTTCCCAGTTGCATAGGTTCCGGTGTATCTGACTTACCCGTCGTTGATGATTCGGGTGGCCTCGGATCCTGTCGGAAAAACAGCCTTCGGGGACTTCCGGATTCCTTCGGAGGTGAACGAGCCATAGCGGATGGACGAGTGTGACCTAGGCCAGACCTCTTCTCACTCCTGCTTTCCCGTAGACGTCCATCAATCCTAATGGTGAGAGTGATGAGGGAATCAAGGTCCACCGGTAACTCCTGAGCAGCTAGCTCATCTTTTATCACCTCTGATAATCCATGAAGGTATTGAATAGGGACTCCGGATTCCAGGCACTCTCGGCGGTCAACATGCAAAAGTCTACATCGTAGGCTGCCACACTACAGGAGTCTTGACGTAATTCAAGTAGTTTTCGAGCCGCCTCTCTCCCGGATACCGGAGAATCGAAAACCTTCCTCAACTCTGCCATGAAGTCTTCTAGATCATGAGAAATAGCGGATTGTTTCTCCCAAACTTCCGTAGCACAGGAGAGCACCCTTCCCGACAATAATGTAATAATGTACGCTATCTTCGACCGGTCTGAGCGGAACGAAGATGGTTGCAGTTCAAAAATGAGGGCGCAAGAAAACCCCGGCAGGTTCCAGGATCCCCAGAATATTGCTCCGGAAGAGGTAAGCTGGGTTCTCGGGGAGCCGGGGTAGGCTGTACAAACCCACCACTAATAGCAAAAAGGTTTTGGGTGGTTGGGGGGTCTCAGTTGTGGCGGGCTGCCTATGAGCTAACTCCCTGATTTGCTCCATCAAAGCCTTGAACCCTAGGTAGTGGCATTCCATCAGGGAACGAAGCCCTTCCAAAAGGTCCAGCAGTAGCTCCTCATGCGTCCCAATAGTGGCTCCCTGCAGGGAGACAGCGTGGTGGAGCTGGCCCAAGTCTGCTGGGTCTGTCATGGCCAGTTCGTACTATAAGGGCACAGGGCGAGACCCAGATGCAGACACGGGAGGCAGATGGTTTGAGTCACTGATATTTATTATAATCCAAGGAGCAGGCAAGAGAATGGTTGTGGACAGGCAAAAGATCATAAACAAGGTCACAGTCCAGGAGGTAAAGAGTGGCAGGCTGGCTCGAGGTCAGGGCAGGCAGTATGGTCAGGCAGGCGGGTTCAGAGTCAATGCAAGCAAGGGTCAAAACCGGGAGGAATAGCAAAAAAGAGATAAGAAAATGCAGGAGCACAGAAAACACGCTGGTTGACTTTACAAGACAAGACGAACTGGCTATTTTATAGATGACATCACCAAAGTCGAGGATCGGTAGGATGGTCAGTTTTACGAGGGTGTGTTTGGCAACATGAGTGAAGGATGCTTTGTTGCGATATAGGAAGCCGATTCTAGATTTAATTTTGGATTGGAGATGCTTAATGTGAGTCTGGAAGGAGAGTTTACAGTCTAACCAGACACCAAGGTATTTGTAGTTGTCCACGTATTCTAAGTCAGAGCCGTCCAGAGTAGCGATGCTGGATGGACTTGCAGGTGCGGGCAGTGATCGATTGAATAGCATGCATTTTGTTTTACCTGCATTTAAGAGCAGTTGGAGGCCATGGAAGTATGGCATTGAAGCTTGTCTGGAGGTTAGTTAACACAGTGTCCAAAGAGGGGCCAGAAGTATACAGAATGGTGTCGTCTGCATAGAGGTGGATCAGAGAATCACCAGCAGATAGATTTAGGTCTGTAGCAGTTTGGGTCTAGAGTGTCTCCCCCTTTGAAGAGGGGGATGACCGCGGCAGCTTTCCAATCTTTGGGAATCTCAGACGATACGAAAGAGAGGTTGACCAGGCTAGTAATAGGGGTTGCAACAATTTTGGCAGATAATTTTAGAAAGAGAGGGTCCAGATTGTCTAGCCAGGCTGACTTGTATGGGTCCAGATTTTGCAGCTCTTTCAGAACATCAGCTATCTGGATTTGGGTGAAGGAGAAATGGTGGGGGCTTTGACGGGTTGCTGTGGAGGGTGCCGGGCAGTTGACCGGGGTAGGGGTAGCCAGGTGGAAAGCATGGCCAGCCGTAGAGAAATGCTTATTGAAATTCTCAATTATTTATGGATTTATCGGTGGTAACAGTGTTTCCTAGCCTCAGAGCAGTGGGCAGCTGGGAGGAGGTGCTCTTATTCTCAATGGACTTTACAGTCTCCCAGAACATTTTTGAGTTAGTTCTACAGGATGCAAATTTCTGTTTGAAAAAGCTAGCCTTAGCTTTTCTAACTGCCTGTGTATATTTATTCCTAACTTCCCTGAAAAGTTGCATATCACGGGGGCTATTCGATGCTAATGCAGAACGCCACAGGATGTTTTTGTGCTGGTCAAGGGCAGACCGGTCCGGAGTGAACCAAGGACTATATCTATTCCTAGTTCTACATTTTTTGAGTGGGGCATGCTTATTTAAGATGGCGAGGAAGGCACTTTTAAAGAATAGCCAGGCATCATCTACTAACAGGTTGAGGTCAATGTCATTCCAGGATACCCCAGCCAGGTCGATTAGAAAGGCCTGCTCGCAGAAGTGTTTTGGGGAGCATTTGACAGTGACGAGGGGTGGACGTTTGGTTGCAGACCCATTACGGATGCAGGCAATGAGGCAGTGATCACTGAGATCTTGATTGAAAACAGCAGAGGTGTATTTGGAGGGCAAGTTAGTTAGGATGACATCTATGAGGGTGCCCGTGTTTACGGATTTGGGGTTGTACCTAGTAGGTTCATTGATAATTTGTGTGAGATTGAGGGCATCAAGCTTAGATTGTAGGATGACCGGGGTGTTAACCTCTATGGGCTAGGTGGGACGCTTGCGTCCCACCTACGTAACAGCCACTGCCAGCCTGTGGCGCGATTTTCAAAACCTTAAAAATCCTATTACTTCAATTTCTCAAACATATGACTATTTTACAGCCATTTAAAGACAAGACTCTCGTTAATCTAACCACACTGTCCGATTTCAAAAAGGCTTTACAACGAAAGCAAAACATTAGATTATGTCAGCAGAGTACCAAGCCAGAAATAATCAGACACCCATTTTTCAAGCCAGCATATAATGTCACCAAAACCCAGAAGACAGCTAAATGCAGCACTCACCTTTGATGATCTTCATCAGATGACAACCCTAGGACATTATGTTATACAATACATGCATGTTTTGTTCAATCAAGTTCATATTTATATCAAAAACCAGCTTTTTACATTAGCATGTGACGTTCAGAACTAGCATACCCCCCGCAAACTTCCGGGGAATTCGCTAACATTTTACTAAATGACTCACGATAAACGTTCACAAAAAGCATAACAATTATTTTAAGAATTATAGATACAGACCTCCTCTATGCACTCGATATGTCCGATTTTAAAATAGCTTTTTGGTGAAAGCACATTTTGCAATATTCTAAGTACATAGCCCAGGCATCACGGGCTCGCTATTTAGACACCCGGCAAGTTTAGCACTCACCATAATCATATTTACTATTATAAAAGTTTGATTACCTTTTGTTGTCTTCGTCAGAATGCACACCCAGGACTGCTACTTCAATAACAAATGTTGGTTTGGTCCAAAATAATCCATCGTTATATCCGAATAGCGGCGTTTTGTTCGTGCGTTCCAGACACTATCCGAAATAGTAAATGGCGCAATTCGTGACAATAAAATTCTAAATATTCCATTACCGTACTTCGAAGCATGTCAACCGCTGTTTAAAATCAATTTTTACGACATTTTTCTCGTAGAAAAGCGATAATATTCCGACAGGGAATCTCCTTTTCGGCAAACAGAGGAAAAAAATCCCAAAGGCGGGGGCGGTCGGGGTCACGCGCATAAGCCCAGTGTCCCTTGATCGGCCACTTGAGAAAGGCGATAATGTGTTTCAGCCTGGGGCTAGAATGACGACATTCTGTTTTTTCCCGGGCTCTGAGCGCCTATGGACGACGTGGGAAGTGTCACGTTAGAGCAGAGATCCTTAGTAAATGATAGAGATGGAAAAGAAGTTCAAGAAATGGTCAGACAGGCCACTTCCTGTAAAGGAATCTCTCAGGTTTTGACCTGCCATTTGAGTTCTGTTATACTCACAGACACCATTCAAACAGTTTTAGAAAATTTAGGGTGTTTTCTATCCATATGTAATAAGTATATGCATATTCTAGTTACTGGGTAGGAGTGGTAACCAGATTAAATCGGGTATGTTTTTTATCCAGCCGTGTCAATACTGCCCCCTAGCCCTAACAGGTTAAGCATATCCCAGTTTAGGTCACCTAGTAGCACGAGCTCAGAATATAGATGGGGGGCAGTCAATTCACATATGGTATCGAGGGCACAGCTGGGGGCAGAGGGAGGTCTATAGCAAGCGGCAACAGTGAGAGACTTCTTTCTGGAAAGGTGAATTTTTAGAAGTAGAAGCTCCAATTGTTTGGGTACAGACTTGGATAGTAATACAGAACTCTGCAGGCTATCTTTGCAGTAGATTGCAACACCGCCCCCTTTGGCAGTTCTATCTTGGAGGAAAATGTTATAGTTAGCGATGGAGATTTCAGGGTTTTTGGTGGTTTTCCTAAGCCAAGATTCAGACACGGCTAAGACATCCGGGTTTGCAGAGTGTGCTAAAGCAGTGAGTAAAACAAACTTAGGGAGTAGGCTTCTAATGTTAACATGCATGAAACCAAGGCTTTTACGGTTACAAAAGTCAACAAATGAGAGCACCTGGGGAGTGGGAGTGGAGCTAGGCACTGCAGGACCTCGATTAACATCCACATCACCAGAGGAACAGAGGAGAGGTAGGATAATGGTACAGCTAAAGGCTATACGAACTGGCCGTCTAGCACGTTTGGAACAGAGAGTAAAAGGATCAGGTTTCTGGGCATGATAGCATAGATTCAAGGCATAGTTTACAGACAAGGGTATGGTAGGATGTGACGACATTGGAGGTAAACCTAGGCATTGAGTTAATGATGAGAGAGATATAGTCTCTAGAGACTTAAACCAGGTGATGTCATCGCATATGTAGGAGGTGGAACAACATGATTGGTTAAGGCATATTGAGCAGGGCTAGAGGCTCTACAGTGAAATAAGACAGTAATCACTAACCAGGACAGTAATGGACGAGGCATATTGATATTAGAGAGAGGCATGCGTAGCCAAGTGAACATATGGGTCCAGTGATTGGTTGGGCTGACTGGGGACACGACGATTCAGACAGTTAGCAGGCCGATGCTAATAAGCTAACAGTTAGTAGGCCAGGGGTGGTCTAGATGCCGCCTCTTAATGAGTTTGGAGAGCCAATATGTTATCCAACGATTATTAATATTACTATTATTACTGAATGACAGAGCAAATCAATCAGATTTTTATTTGGCAATGTTAGGATTATTTTGTACAGCGGCATATTTTCCTAACTGAAACCCTTAATTAAATTGTCTTAATGAGTTCTGAGAGCCTGTCACGTCCTGGCCAGTATAAGGTTAATTGTTTTTGTAGTTTGGTCAGGACGTGGCAGAGGGTATTTGTTTTATGTGGTTCGGGGTGGTGTGTTTGTGTAAAGGGGTGTTTGATTTAGTATTTCCGGGTTTTTGGTTGATGGTCTATGTGTTTGTAGTCTATGGTTAGTCTGGTGTGTGTGTTTCTATGTTTGGTTAATTGGGGTTGGGACTCTCAGTTGAAGGCAGGTGTTGTCTATCTGCCTTTGATTGAGAGTCCCATATATTAGGGTGTGTTTGTGTGTGTGTTTTGTGGGTGATTGTTCTGTGCTTAGCCGTGTGCCTAGTCAGACTGTTATTGTCGTTCGTTCGTTCGTTCGTTCGTTCGTTCGTTTTTCGTGTTTGTTATTTTTGTATGTTCATTTTGAGAGTAATTAAAAATCAAGATGAGCATTCACATACCTGCTGCGTTTTGGTCCTCATTCACCGACGACAACCATGACAGAGCCGATCTGTTATCTAATGATTATTATTATTATTATAATTAACCCTGCATTGTAATTATATAAAAGCCCCTTAGATATTCTCACAGACCAGATTTGCCTTAAATTACCATTTTTGTAAATAAATTGATGTATGAGGAATCTATTGTACTGCTAATAGCCTATCATGGAAACATTGTTTGCATGATGGGCTACACCTGCTACAGTACGGTTGTGAAAAACAAGTGTTTGTAAACATGTTTTCAAAATGCCTCCAGCTGTCCATCACCACTGTAAATTAAAAACACAGCATCTTAAAAAAAATCACATAATACTTGTTTACATTCTTTATTTTAACCACAATGTCACAAAAAATGTAACACACACAACATGAGCAGATTAACTTGGTCAAAACAGTCAAAGCATTTTTCGTTAACTCCATAACCACCGAAAGTTTTTGTTGTTGTTGCCTGATGCAGGACTCTAGTGCCAGAGAAGAGACTCTCAGACTGAAAATGCCTCCATTAATTGCCACAGTTTAGACTACTAATAGATCAGCGTTCTAACTCCCCCTTGTGACAGTGTGGTACAATGACAGAATGACACCAACTACCACTAACAGTCACGGCATATTTAAGGAAGAACCACTGTATATACAGGGAGTATAAAATAATATGGCTAAATACAGGAAGCAGAAAATAACATGGCTATATACAGGGAGTAGAAAATAACATGGCTATATACAGGGAGTAGAAAATAATATGGCTAAATACAGGAAGCAGAAAATAACATGGCTATATACAGGGAGTGGAAAATAACATTGATATATACAGGGAGTAGAAAATAGCATGGCTATATACAGGGAGTATAAAATAATATGGCTAAATACAGGAAGCAGAAAATAACATGGCTATATACAGGGAGTGGAAAATAACATTGATATATACAGGGAGTAGAAAATAGCATGGCTATATATAGGGAGTAGAAAATAGCATGGCTATATATAGGGAGTAGAAAATAACATGGCTATATACAGGGAGTAGAAAATAATATGGCTAAATACAGGAAGCAGAAAATAACATGGCTATATACAGGGAGTGGAAAATAACATTGATATATACAGGAAGTAGAAACTAACAGGACTATATAGAGGGAGTAGAAAATAACATGGCTATATACAGGGAGTAGAAAATAACATGGCTATATACAGGGAGTAGAAAATAGCATGGCTATATACAGGGAGTAGAAAATAACATGGCTATATACAGGGAGTAGAAAATAACATGGATATATACAGGGAGTAGAAAATATCATGGCTATATACAGGGAGTAGAAAATAACATGGCTATTTATAGGGAGTAGAAAATAACATGGATATATACAGGGAGTAGAAAATAACATGGATATATACAGGGAGTAGAAAATATCATGGCTATATACAGGAAGTAGAAAATAACATGGCTATATACAGGGAGTAGAAAATAACATGGCTATGTATATGGAGTGGAAGACAACAGTTATATACAGGAAGTAGAAAATAATATGGCTATATATGTAACAGTGTAGCTTCCATCCTTCTCCTCGCCCCTACCTTGGCTCAAACCAGGGACCTTCTGCACACATCAACAACTGCACTCATGAAGCATCGTTACCCATCGCTCCACAAAAGCCACGGCCCTTGCAAATCAATTAAACCAATTATTTGTCTCCACAATGTCTGTGCGCAAGTCACTCCCCTCAGTGCGCTTGTCCAGGAGTGGGATCAAGAGGGGGTTTACTTGAGATGGGAATATCTAGAGTTGTCAATTGATATATGCCATTGGATGAGATGGTGTTTTTGTACTATGAAGTACCAGGAACGACATTAGAACCTCGTCATTAGCGACCAAACTGAACAATAATTTATAGCGAATGTTATCTGGCTAAGGGATAGTCCTTTCTAAAGTATAAGGTCCCTTTGAGAACAGTTCCTAAGATCTGTTGTTCGTCATGTACGTTGAGAGGGGTGGATCTTGGGTATAAAAGCTCTTGTACTTTTGTGTAATCACTTTTTCAATGGTTCATTAGAGATAGCACATCATTGAATGTCAAGTGCTTTTGCAAAAGCATCTTAATTATTAAAGATGTAGTTTACGTATAACTCTGACTGGTGTGTGAAGTTTGTAACTCTCCTCATTTGGTAATGCAGAACACACCTAGTAAGCAATACTATACACATTAAACAGTGAAATACTGTAGCTATGTTATCATAAAAATAAAACTCCAAGCTAGAAGAATCAGAAAGTTTTTGGATTTACAAACTACAGGCCACTAACCTGTTAGGGCTAGGGGGCAGTATTGACACGGCTGGATAAAAAACGTACCCGATTTAATCTGGTTACTAGTCCTGCCCAGTAACTAGAATATGCATATAATTATTGGCTTTGGATAGAAAACACTCCAAAGTTTCTAAAACTGTTTGAATGGTGTCTGTGAGTATAACAGAACTCAAATGGCAGGTCAAAACCTGAGAAGATTCTGTACAGGAAGTACCCTGTCTGACCATTTCTTGGCCTTCTTTGTCATCTCTATCCAAAACAAAGGATCTCTGCTGTTACGTGACACTTCCTACGGCTCCAATGGGCTCTCAGAAGGCGGCAAAAAGCTGAATCGTGGCTTTGCAGGCTCTGGCTGAAAAAAGTACCGCGTTTGGGTAGTGGCTGGTTACAGTACTGAGACTCAGGCGTGTGCCCGCGTCGACCGAATGCTTTGTTTTTTTTCCTCTGTTTACCGAAACGCAGATTCCCGGTCGGAATATTATCGCTTTTTTACGAGAAAAATGGCATAAAAATGGATTTTAAACAGCGGTTGACATGCTTCGAAGTACGGTAATGGAATATTTAGAATTTTTTTGTCACGAATTGCGCCATGCTCATGACCCTTATTTACACTTCGGATAGTGTCTTGGAACGCACGAACAAAACGCCGCTATTTGGATATAACGATGGATTATTTTGGACCAAACCAACATTTGTTATTGAAGTAGCAGTCCTGGGAGTGCATTCTGACGAAGACAACAAAGGTAATCAAACTTTTGTAATAGTAAATCTGACTTTGGTCAGGGCTAAACTTGGTCGGTGTCTAAATGGCTAGCCGTGATGGCTGGGCTATCTACTGAGAATATTGCAAAATGTGCTTTCACCGAAAAGCTATTTTAAAATCGGACACCTCGATTGCACAAAGGAGTTCTGTATCTATAATTCTTAAAATAATTGTTATGTTTTTTGTGAACGTTTATCGTGAGTAATTTAGTAAATTCACCGGAGGTTTGCTAGTTCTGAACGTCACATGCTAATGTAAAAAGCTGGTTTTTGATATAAATATGAACTTGATTGAACAAAATCAGCGTCTCGTCCCGTCAGCGGGATCAAAATCCAGGGAAAATCCAGGGAAAACTCCTAGCGACATTAGCATAACGAAATTATTATTATTATTTTTTTTTAATATAGGACTGTCTCATATCGTTTTATAGATACACCTCTCCTGAATCGACTCACGTCGTCCGATTTCAAAAAGGTTTTACAGGAAAAGCAAATCATTAGATTATGTTAGAGGAGTCCATCGTAAAAGCAGCAACATAGCCATTTTCCGACCAACCACATGCATCACAAATAACCAAAAAACAGCTAAATGCAGCACTAACCTTTTACAAACTTCATCAGATGACACACCTAGGACATCATGTTACACAATGCATGCATTCTTTTGTTCAATAAAGTTCATATTTATATATGAAAACAGCATTTTACATCGGCGTCTGACGTTGACTAACTATTTTCCCGTCAAATGCATCCAGGGAAACAGTGCTACAATTTACTGAATTACTATTCGAAAACATTTTTTAAATGTAATATTGTCATTCTAAGATTTATAGATGAATATCTCTTGAAAGCACCTGTCATACCAGATTTAAAAATAACTTTACTGGGTAATCACACTTAGCGATAAAAGGGGATGCGATACTCAGAAAATGAGCTAGTAAATACAGCTCGGCGCCATCTTGGAACAATCGCATATCACATCTAATGTTGTATAATATTGTCAATAATCCCTTACCTTTAGTTGTCTTCATCAGAAAGCACTTCCAGGAATCCCAGGTCCACAACAGATGTATTTTCGGTCGAAAAAGTCCATCCTTTATGTTCCATTAGCTTGCTGTTGTTAGCGCGTCTGAATGGTGTATCCAAAAACTCTGCCGGGCGCGCCACAGCCGTTTCGAAATAAAACATTTTTTTCCCATTTAGGTTCGTTCAAACATGTCAAACGTTGTATAACATAAATCTTCAGGGCCTGTTTCAACAAGAGAGCCAATAAGATTCGAGGGCGATGATTGCATTGTGTTTCAAAACGTTTCCAAAGGTGGGGGTAGACAGGGCCGCCGGCGTCATAATGGTGATGGCCCTCCCCTGTGACCAATTTCCAACGCGTCTCATTCACTGAGTTTCGACAGTAGAAGGCTCAAAACACTTTGTAAAGACTGGCGACATCTTGTGGAAGCAATAGGAAGTGCTCAAATAACGATAGCTCACGGTGTGAATAATAGGCAACGACGTGAAGTTGAGTCCACAATTCAGAATTCCACTTCCTGTTTCAATCGGTCTCGGGGTTTTGACTGCCATATGAGTTCTGTTATACTCACAGACACCATTCAAACAGTTGTAGAAACTTTAGGGTGTTTTCTATCCACAGGTATTAATTATATGCATATCCTAGCTTCTGAGTTTGATTAGTAGGCCGTTGAAAATGGGCACGAATTTTTTCCAAAATGCGCTGTGGCGCCCCCTATCCTAGGGTAACGTCAAGAGGATAACATAATGTCCTAGGTGTGTCATCTGATGAAGATCATCAAAGGTTAGTGCTGCATTTAGCTGTCTCTGGGTTTTTGTGACATTATATGCTAGCTTGAAAAATGGGTGTCTGATTATTTCTGTCTGGGTACTCTGCTGACATAATCTAATGTTTTGCTTTCGTTGTAAAGCCTTTTTGAAATCGGACAGTGTGGTTAGATTAACGAGAGTCTTGTCTTTAAAATGCTGTAAAATAGTCATATGTTTGAGAAATTGAAGTAATAGCATTTCTAAGGTATTTGAAAATCGCGCCACTGGATTACACTGGCTGTTGCGTAGGTGGGACGAATTCGTCCCGCCTAGCCCAGAGAGGCTAAGTACGCTGGTTTAACCTCTATGGGCTAGGTGGGACGCTAGCGTGCCACCCGTGGTGCACTCCATCAACAGCAGGTGCATTTCAAGAGTGGCAAATTTGAATCCAAATAAATGTCAAAATTCAAATTTTTCAAACATACAACTATTTTACACCCTTTGAAAGATAAACATCTCCTTAATCTAACCACGTTTTACGATTTCAAAAAGGTTTTACGGCGAAAGCATAAATTTAGAGTATGTTAGGACAGTACATTTACAAGAGTTGTGTGTAATGTTTTGTCAAGTCAAAGACAGGGTCACCAAAACCATAAAACCAGCTAAAATGATGCACTAACCTTTTACAATCTCCATCAGATGACACTCCTAGGACATTATGTTAGACAATGCATGCATTTTTAGTTCTATCAAGTTCATATTTATATCCAAAAACAGCGTTTTACTATGGCATTGATGTTGAGGAAATCGTTTCCCTCCAATAACCGGCAGTCAAGTCAGCGTCACAAATTAAATAATTAAAATGAGAAAACATTGGTAAAATATTATATTGTCATTTAAAGAATTATAGATTTACATCTCTTGAACGCAATCAACTTGCCAGATTTAAAAATAACCTTACTGGGAAATCACACTTTGCAATAATCTGAGCACTGCGCCCAGAAAAATACGCGTTGCGATACAGACTAGACGTCATGTTGGGGAGATCTAAAATTGAAAATACTATGTAAATAATCCATTACCTTTGATTCTCTTCATCAGATGTCACTTCCAGGTATCACAGGTCCATAACGAATGTAGTTTTGTTCAAAAAAGCTCATCATTTATGTCCAAAAATCTCCGTCTTGTTAGCACATGATCTAAGCCAGCCGGACTTCTCGTCATGAACGAGGGGAAAAAATATATTTACGTTCGTTCAAACATGTCAAACGTTGTATAGCATAAATCATTAGGGCCTTTTTTAACCAGAACATGAATAATATTCAAGGTGGACGAATGCATACTCTTTTATAACGTATTGGAACGAGGGTACCCAACATGAACTCGCGCGCCAGGTGTCTAATGGGCCATCATCGTTCCATGGCTCTTGTTCGGTCAGATCTCCCTCCAGAAGACTCAAAACACTTTGTAAAGGCTGGTGACATCTAGTGGAAGCAATAGGAAGTGCCAAAATATTCCTCAGCCCCTGTGTTTTTCAATGGCATAGGTTTAAAGGTAATACAACACATCAGGTATCCACTTCCTGTCAGAAAATGTCTCAGGGTTTTGCCTGCCAAATGAGTTCTGTTATACTCACAGACACCATTCAAACAGTTTTAGAAAATGTAGGGTGTTTTCTATCCATATGTAATAAGTATATGCATATTCTAGTTACTGGGTAGGAGTGGTAACCAGATTAAATCGGGTATGTTTTTTTATCCAGCCGAGTCAATACTGCCCCCTATTAAATGAAGATATGGATTTACAAACTATAGGCCACTAAGTACCCTGGTTTAAATGAAGATATGGATTCACAAACTACAGGCCACTAAGTACCCTGGTTTAAATGAAGATATGGATTTCTCACCCTTCCTGTAGGGTTGTGATAGGTCCATTTGCTGTCATCTAGTGGACATTTTGCTCTATTGCCATCAGCTATGTTTACACTCTTGTTGTTCATGTTTGCCTGTGTTCTAGTGCACTATGGAATATATTACTTTCTTATTCTTGACACTCCTCCCAGTCATATTTAAGGTTAGAACTACCTTTCTAAGTGTTCTGATACTTCTAGCTATGTCTACAGCTGCACCATCAAGAGCATCCTGACCAGAGTAGTACGGGTGTGGCTTCATGACAATGATTAAGAGCAGCTACTTACTGATTGGGCCTATCATGTTTATTTCATGTATGCTCCATTTTATTTTAGGATTAGAGATATCTGCTCCTTCATATCCATTATCTATATCTACATAATTACTCTAACTATCTATCAAATCAAAGTGTGATTGATAATATTGTAGAAGAATATTGCTTAATGTGTTGTAACGCCCTGGCCATAGAGAGGGGTTTTTGTTCTTTATTTTGGTTAGGCCAGGGTGTTACATTGGGTGGGCGTTCTATGTTCATTTTTCTATGTTTTTGTATTTCTTTGTTTTGGGCTGTGTGTGGCTCCCAATCAGGCAGAGCTGTAGTTCGTTGTTGCTGATTGGGAGTCACACATAAGGAGCCTGTTTTTCCTTTGGGTTTTGTGGGGGATTGTTTTCTGTCTATTCGTGGTTGCACCTGACAGTACTGTTTGGCTGTCGGTTTTCTTGTCTTTTTGTATAGTGTTCTTTCGTCATTAATAAATTCCTGAAGATGAACACTAACTCCGCTGCACCTTGGTCTACTCTCTCTTCAGACAGCCGTTACAGAATCCCCCACCAAAAACGGACCAAGTAGCGGAGGAAGGAGAAGCACCAGGAGAGGGGAAATACGGACTCATGGACTTTTGAGGAGATGGAGAGGTGCGTTCAGGATTCCTGGAGATGGGAGGAATTGTTCGACGGAGGTGGACCGTGGGCTCAGGCGGGGGAGTATCGCCGCCTGCAGTGGGAGATCGAGGCGGCGATAGCTGAGAGACGCTGGTACGAAGCGAGGGAGTGCAACAGGCACGAGAGGCAGCCCCCCAAAATAATTGGGGGGGGGGGGGGGGCACACGGGGAGTGTGGCGGAACCAGGAAGGAATTCTGGGCCAACTCCCCGTGCTTACGGCAGGCAGCGTGGTACTGGTGTCTCCAGTGCATGTGCATAGCCCGGTGCGCTATAGGCCAGCCCCCCGCAAGTGCCATGCGAGTGCAGGCATCGAGCCAGGATGGATTGTGCCAGCTCAGCGTGTCTGGTCTCCAGTGCGCCTTTTCGGTCCAGGTTATCCTGCACCGGCTCTGCGCACTGTGTCTCCAGGGCGCTGGGCGGGTCCAGTTCACCCAATGCCTGCGCTCCGCCCGTGCCGGGCCAAAGTGGGCATTCAGCCTGGAGTGTGGGTAAATGGCCTAAGTACCAGAACTCCAGTGCTCCCCCACAGCCCGGTTTATCCTGTGCCTCCTCCTCGGTCCAGGCCTCCAGTGGGTCTCCCCATCCTGGTCCGTCCTGTGCCTCCTCCTAGGACCAGGCCTCCAGTGGGTCTCCCCATCCTGGTCAGTCCTGTACCGCCTCCTAGAGCCAGGCCTCCTTCATGTCTCCCCGGCCTGATGAGTCCTGCGCCAGAGCCGCCAGAGCCGCCCGCCAGTCCGGAGCCGCCGGAGCCGCCCGCCAGTCCGGAGCCGCCGGAGCCGCCCGCCTGTCCGGAGCCGCCGGAGCCGCCCGCCTGTCCGGAGCCGCCGGAGCCGCCCGCCTGTCCGGAGCCGCCGGAGCCGCCCGCCTGTCCGGAGCCGCCGCCAGAGTCGCCCGCCAGCCGGTCGCCGCCATAGTCGCCCGCCAGCCGGTCGCCGCCAGAGTCGCCCGCCAGCCGGGCACCGCCAGGGTCGCCCACCAGTCCTCCGGCGCGGCCAGGGGCGCCACCTAAGTGGGCAACGCCGAGGGTGGAGCGGAGGCCACGTCCCGCACCTGAGCCGCCGCCACAAGAAGGCCCACCCGGACCCTCCCCTTCAGAGTCAGGTTTTGCGGCCGGAGTCCGCACCTTTGGGGGGGGTACTATAACGCCCTGGCCATAGAGAGGGGTTTTTGTTCTTTATTTTGGTTAGGCCAGGATGTTACATTGGGTGGGCTTTCTATGTTCATTTTTCAATGTTTTTGTATTTCTTTGTTTTGGGCCGTGTGTGGCTCCCAATCAGGCACAGCTGTAGTTCGTTGTTGCTGATTGGGAGTCACACATAAGGAGCCTGTTTTTCCTTTGGGTTTTGTGGGGGATTGTTTTCTGTCTCGTTCGTGGTTGCACCTGACAGTACTGTTTGGCTGTCGGTTTTCTTGTCTTTTTGTATAGTGTTCTTTCGTCATTAATACATTTCTGAAGATGAACACTAACTCCGCTGCACCTTGGTCTGCTCTCTCTTCAGACAGCCGTTACCTGTGTACAGTTTGAGAATGCTGTGTGCTTTTTTCTGAATTGAAAAACATGCCTCCCTCACACACACACACATTAGACCGAATATAAATACATTGTTTATTGTATGTATGCTCCATTTTATTTGAGGATTGTGTGCAATAAAGTACATTCACAGATAAAGCAACAGTTTAAAAAACAGAACATTTGAGCGTGCATAACTATTCACCCCCCGAAGTCAATACTTCGTAGAGCCACCTTTTGCAGCAATTACAGCTACAAGTCTCTTGGGGTATGTCTCTATAAGCTTGGCACATCTAGCCACTGGGATTTTTGCCCATTCTTCAAGGCAAAACTGCTCCTGCTCCTTCAAGTTGGATGGGTTCCGCTGGTGTACAGTGATCTTTAAGTCATACCACAGATTCTCAATTGGATTGAGGTCTGGGTTTTGACTAGGCCATTCCAAGACATTTAAATGTTTCCCCATAAACCAACTGTCACGATCTTGGAAATGAGCAGACCAAGGCGCAGCGTGAATTGAGTTCCACATCTTTAATTACAAAATGAAACTAGAAACAAAATAACAAAACTTAAAGACCGTGACGACGTAGTTCTCAAACACACTAACACAAACAATATCCCACAAAACACAGGTGGGAAAAAGGCTACCTAAATATGATCCCCAATTAGAGGCAACGATTACCAGCTGCCTCTAATTGGGAACGACACAAAACACCAACATAGACATACAATGACTAGAACACACCCCTAGTCATGCTCTGACCTAAACACCATAGAGAACCAAGGGCACTCTATGGTCGAGCCTTAACACCAATCAAGTGTTGCTTTAGCAGTATGTTTAGGGTCATTGTCCTGCTGGAAGGTGAGTCTCTGTCCTAGTCTCAAATCTCTGGAAGACTGAAACAGGTTTCCCTCAAGAATTTCCTTGTATTTAGTGCCATCCATCATTCCTTCAATTCTGACCAGTTTCCCAGTCCCTGCCTATGAGAGGTGTTGGGTTTGCACCAGAGATAGAGTTTTCCTTGATGGCCAAAAAGCTCAATTTTAGTCTCATCTGACCAGTGTACCTTCTTCCATATGTTTGGGGAGTCTCCCACATGCCTTTTGGCGAACACCAAACATGTTTGCTTATTTTTTTCTGGACACTCTTCCATAAAGCCCAGCTCTGTGGAGTATACGACTTATAGTGGTCCTATGGACAGATACTCCAATCTCCGCTGTGGAGTTTTGCAGCTCCTTCAGGGTTATCTTTGGTCTCTTTGTTGCCTCTCTGATTAATTCCCTCCTTGCCTGATCCATGAGTTTTGGTGGGCGGCCCTCTCTTGGCAGGTTTGTTGTGGTGCCATATTCTTTCCATTTTTTAATAATGGATTTAATGGTGCTCCTTGGGATGTTCAACGTTTCTGATATATTTTTATAACTCAACCCTGATCTGTACTTCTCCAGAACTTTGTCCCTGACCTGTTTGGAGAGCTCCTTGAACTTCATAGTGCCGCTTGCTTGGTGGTGTTGCAGACTCTGGGGCCTTTCAGACAGGTGTATATATACTAAGATCATGTGACAGATCATGTGACACTTAGATTGCACACAGGTGGACTTTATTTAATTAATTATGTGACTTCTGAAGGTAATTGGTTGTGTCAGATCTTATTTAGGGGCTTCATAGCAAAGGGGTGAATACATACGCACCACTTTTCCGTTTTTTTTTTTTTAAGTTATTTTTTTCTTTTCACTTCAGCAATATGGCATATTTTGTGTATGTCCATTACATGACATCCAAATAAAAATCCATTTAAATTACAGGTTGTAATGCAACAAAATAGGAAAAACACCAAGGGGGTGAATACTTTTACAAGGCACTGTATACACTACAGTTCAAAGTTTGGAGTCACTTAGAATTTTCCTTGTTTTTGAAATAAAAGTAATTTTTTTGTCCATTAAAATAACATCAAATTGATCAGAAATACAGTGTAGACATTGTTAACCTCTATGGGCTAGGTGGGACGCTAGCGTCCCCCCCGTGGTGCACTCCATCAACAGCAGGTGCATTTCAAGAGCGGCAAATTTGAATCCAAATAAATGTCAAAATTCAAATTTTTCAAACATACAACTATTTTACACCCTTTGAAAGATAAACATCTCCTTAATCTAACCACGTTTTACGATTTCAAAAAGGTTTTACGGCGAAAGCATAAATTTAGAGTATGTTAGGACAGTACATTTACAAGAGTTGTGTGTAATGTTTTGTCAATTCAAAGACAGGGTCACCAAAACCATAAAACCAGCTAAAATGATGCACTAACCTTTTACAATCTCCATCAGATGACACTCCTAGGACATTATGTTAGACATGCATGCATTTTTAGTTCTATCAAGTTCATATTTATATCCAAAAACAGCGTTTTACTATGGCATTGATGTTGAGGAAATCGTTTCCCTCCAATAACCGGCAGTCAAGTCAACACCACAAATTAAATAATTAAAATTAGAAAACATTGGTAAAATATTATATTGTCATTTAAAGAATTATAGATTTACATCTCTTGAACGCAATCAACTTGCCAGATTTAAAAATAACCTTACTGGGAAATCACACTTTGCAATAATCTGAGCACTGCGCCCAGAAAAATACGCGTTGCGATACAGACTAGACGTCATGTTGGGGAGATCTAAAATCGAAAATACTATGTAAATAATCCATTACCTTTGATTCTCTTCATCAGATGTCACTTCCAGGTATCACAGGTCCATAACGAATGTAGTTTTGTTCAAAAAAGCTCATCATTTATGTCCAAAAATCTCCGTCTTGTTAGCACATGATCTAAGCCAGCCGGACTTCTCGTCATGAACGAGGGGAAAAAATATATTTACGTTCGTTCAAACATGTCAAACGTTGTATAGCATAAATCATTAGGGCCTTTTTTAACCAGAACATGAATAATATTCAAGGTGGACGAATGCATACTCTTTTATAACGTATTGGAACGAGGGTACCCAACATGAACTCGCGCGCCAGGTGTCTAATGGGCCATCATCGTTCCATGGCTCTTGTTCGGTCAGATCTCCCTCCAGAAGACTCAAAACACTTTGTAAAGGCTGGTGACATCTAGTGGAAGCAATAGGAAGTGCCAAAATATTCCTCAGCCCCTGTGTTTTTCAATGGCATAGGTTTAAAGGTAATACAACACATCAGGTATCCACTTCCTGTCAGAAAATGTCTCAGGGTTTTGCCTGCCAAATGAGTTCTGTTATACTCACAGACACCATTCAAACAGTTTTAGAAACTTTAGAGTGTTTTCTATCCATATATAATAAGTATATGCATATTCTAGTTACTGGGTAGGATTAGTAACCAGATTAAATCGGGTAAAAAAAATTATCCAGCCGTGCAAATACTGCCCCCTAGCCCTAATTAATGTTGTAAATGACTATTGTAGCTGGAAACGGCAGATTTTTTATGGAATATCTACATAGGCGTACCGAGGCCCATTATCAGCAACCATCACTCCTGTGTTCCAATGGCACGTTGTGTTAGCTAATCCAAGTTTGTCATTTTAAAAGACTAGTTGATCATTAGAAAGCCCTTTTGCAATTATGTTAGCACAGCTGAAAACTGTTGTCCTGATTAAAGAAGCAATAAATCTGGCCTTCTTTAGACTAGTTGAGTATCTGGAGCGTCAGCATTTGTGGGTTTGATTACAGGCTCAAAATGTCCAGAAACAAAGGACTTTCTTCTGAAACTCATCAGTCTATTCTTGTTCTGAGAAATGAAGGCTATTCCATGCGAGAAATTGCAAAGAAACTGAAGATCTCATAAAACGCTGTGTACTACTCCCTTCACAGAACAGTGCAAACTGGCTCTAACCAGAATAGAAAGAGTGCACAACTGAGCAAGAGGAGAAGTACATTAGAGTGTCTAGTTTGAGAAACAGACGCCTCACAAGTTCTCAACTGGCAGATTTATTAAATAGTACCCACAAAACACCAGTCTCAACGTCAACAGTGAAGAGGCTACTCCGGGATGCTGGCTTTCTAGGCAGAGTTCCTCTGTCCAGTGTTTGTGTTCTTTTGCCCATCTTAATCTTTTCTTTTTATTGGCCAGTCTGAGATATGGTTTTTTCTTTGCAAATCTGCCTAGAAGGCCAGCATCCCGGAGTCGCCTCTTCACTGTTGACGTTGAGACTGGTGTTTTGCGGGTACCATTTTAATGAAGTTAGGGATTGGGGTTAAGGTTAGACCAGAATTACCGGAAGAGGCAATCCTCAAGAGGGGGCGACTCCTGTTTGTCGTTCCATCTTGGGTATCTGTAATGGCTTCCAAGGTTCTGGTCCGAGGCTCCCTATAGCAGAGTCAATCCTGCCAAGTGAATTTAGGGGAGCCCAGCGTGAATGGGACAGGGCCAAGGGCTCAAACCCCGTAAGTTCGGGCGTGTCGGGCCCATGTGGCTGCCCACCCACACGCAGGGCTGTCCCACGGTCTGAAGGCCCTAGCTGTGAGCCGCCACACCGAACCACCACAAGCCCATTTCACCAACACTCCATTGTAGCCACCAGGTTCCTCCAGGTCATTCTTGGCTAAACCTGGTATAGTCTGGTATAGATGTCTGTAGCTGATGGGGTGAGGTGTAGTCTGGTATAGATGTCTGTAGCTGATGGGGTGAGGTGTAGTCTGGTATAGATGTCTGTAGCTGATGGGGTGAGGTGTAGTCTGGTATAGTTGTCTGTAGCTGATGGGGTTAGGGTGAGGTGTAGTCTGGTATAGATGTCTGTAGCTGATAGGGTGAGGTGTAGTCTGGTATAGATGTCTGTAGCTGATGGGGTGAGGTGTAGTCTGGTATAGATGTCTGTAGCTGATGGGGTGAGGTGTAGTCTGGTATAGATGTCTGTAGCTGATGGGGTGAGGTGTAGTCTGGTATAGATGTCTGTAGCTGATGGGGTGAGGTGTAGTCTGGTATAGATGTCTGTAGCTGATGGGTTGAGGTGTAGTCTGGTATAGATGTCTGTAGCTGATGGGGTGAGGTGTAGTCTGGTATAGATGTCTGTAGCTGATAGGGTGAGGTGTAGTCTGGTATAGATGTCTGTAGCTGATGGGGTGAGGTGTAGTCTGGTATAGATGTCTGTAGCTGATGGGGTGAGGTGTAGTCTGGTATAGATGTCTGTAGTTGATGGGGTGAGGTGTAGTCTGGTATAGATGTCTGTAGCTGATGGGGTGAGGTGTAGTCTGGTATAGATGTCTGTAGCTGATGGGGTGAGGTGTAGTCTGGTATAGATGTCTGTAGCTGATGGGGTGAGGTGTTGTCTGGTATAGATGTCTGTAGCTGATGGGGTGAGGTGTAGTCTGGTATAGATGTCTGTAGCTGATGGGGTGAGGTGTAGTCTGGTATAGATGTCTGTAGCTGATGGGGTGAGGTGTAGTCTGGTATAGATGTCTGTAGCTGATGGGGTGAGGTGTTGTCTGGTATAGATGTCTGTAGCTGATGGGGTGAGGTGTAGTCTGGTATAGATGTCTGTAGCTGATAGGGTTAGGTGTAGTCTGGTATAGATGTCTGTAGCTGATGGGGTGAGGTGGTCTGGTATAGTTGTCTGTAGCTGATAGGGTGAGGTGTAGTCTGGTACAGATGTCTGTAGCTGATGGGGTGAGGTGTAGTCTGGTATAGATGTCTGTAGCTGATAGGGTGAGGTGTAGTCTGGTATAGATGTCTGTAGCTGATGGGGTTAGGGTGAGGTGTAGTCTGGTATAGATGTCTGTAGCTGATGGGGTGAGGTGTAGTCTGGTATAGATGTCTGTAGCTGATGGGGTGAGGTGTAGTCTGGTATAGATGTCTGTAGCTGATGGGGTTAGGGTGAGGTGTAGTCTGGTGTAGATGTCTGTAGCTGATGGGGTGTGGTGTAGTCTGGTATAGATGTCTGTAGCTGATGGGGTGAGGTGTAGTCTGGTATAGATGTCTGTAGCTGATGGGGTGAGGTGTAGTCTGGTGTAGATGTCTGTAGCTGATGGGGTTAGGGTTAGTCTGGTGGAAGTTGTAGTCCATCAGTTGATAAATACTCATAACTATATTAAGAAGAATACACAGCCTACACTGACACCTTGTTATGAGATCCTAAAACTGCATCTACTGCAATGTTTTCATGGTTGAAGTGTACATCAGTGTGTGTGTGTGTGTGTGTGTGTGTGTGTGTGTGTGTGTGTGTGTGTGTGTGTGTGTGTGTGTGTGTGTGTGTGTGGGTGTGTGTGTGTGACCTCCTCTGTGTCTCCTCTCTCCTCTTGACAGGATGTCCCGCCCCTGGACGCAGCGCTCCCATCGGAATATTCAGATTTACCTGATGGACAGGAGCAACAACCAATCAGACACACTCAACCCCCAAGAGGCCACATGTACATCATTCTAATTTTACTTATAGATCTCTGAGTATTGTGTGTATTGACTGATGTGTGTGTGAACCTGGTGTCTGTCTTGCCACAAAACCATCTGCTTTGGTTACAGACACTACATCCTGGTTTGGTCCTGTTCTATTAAGAGTATGGAAATGAAACACACACACACACACACACACACACACACACACACACACACACACACACACACACACACACACACACACACACACACACACACACACACACACACGGTGTGCTTAACATATTATGAATGTCTGTATTGTCTCATCTTATCTATGAACATAGACAGGGCTCTAACTCCCCTAGCTCCAAGATGAGATAGGGTGCAGGCCAGGCAGCAGGCTGTTAGCCAGCCTGCCAGCTTATTGGAGTCCGCCACTAGCACAGTCAGTGTAGTCAGCTCAGCTTTCCCCATTGAGACCGTGCCTGTGCCTCAATCTATGTCGGGCAAAACTAAACATGGCGGTGTTCGCCTTAACAATCTCACTGGAATAAAGACCTCCTCCAGTCCTGCCATTATTGAAATAGATTGTGGTAATCTCACATCTTAATAGGACTACTTAATGTTAGATCCCTCACTTCCAAGGCAGTCATAGTCAATGAACTAATCACTGTTCATATCCTTGATGTGATTGGCTTGACTGAAACATGGCTCAAGCCTGATGAATTTACTGTGTTAAATTAGGCCTCTCCTCCTGGTTACACTAGTGACCATATCTCCTGTGCATCCTGCAAAGGCAGAGGTGTTGCTAACATTTATGACAGCAAATAAAACAATAGTAAAAATACAGCATTTTCGTCATTTTAACTTTTAGTCATGAAATCTATGCAGACTACTTAATCACTTTTTATAGCTACTGTTTACAGGCCTTCTGGGCCGTTTCCTCACTGAGTTCCATGAATACCTGTCGGGCGTTGGGAGTTTTATTAACTGTTTCTGCTCCATCACTCTGTTTTAGTTTCTGATGCTGCTCCACTAGTCATTTTTAGTTTGTGTTGCTGCTCCATCACTCTGTTTTTGTAACTGTTGATGCTCCATCAGTCTGTTTTAGTAAATATTGCTGCTCCATCAGTCTGTTTTAGTTTCTGTTGCTGCTCCATCAGTCTGTTTTAGTAAATATTGCTGCTCCATCAGTCTGTTTTAGTTTCTGTTGCTGCTCCATCACTCTGTTTTTGTAACTGTTGATGCTCCATCACTCTGTTTTAGTAAATATTGCTGCTCCATCAGTCTGTTTTAGTTTCTGTTGCTGCTCCATCACTCTGTTTTTGTAACTGTTGATGCTCCATCACTCTGTTTTAGTAAATATTGCTGCTCCATCAGTCTGTTTTAGTTTCTGTTGCTGCTCCATCAGTCTGTTTTAGTTTCTGTTGCTGCTCCATCACTCTGTTTTTGTAACTGTTGCTGCTCCATCAGTCTGTTTTAGTTTCTGTTGCTGCTCCATCACTCTGTTTTAGTTTCTGTTGCTGCTTCATAACTTTCTTTTTCATAACTGATTCTGCTCCGTGAGTCATTTTTAGTTTCTGTTGCTGCTCCATGACTCCATTGTCGTAGCTGATGCTGCTCCATCACTCTTAGTTTCTGTTGCTGCTCCATGAGTCTGTTTTAGTAACTGTTTGTCACGACTTCCCATCGACGGGGCAATTGTGCGATATATCTCCTGGTAGACGCAGCACTTCCCAGGAGTCACGCGTATCCTCTGTCACAGGAGGAGACGGCGGCTATGGAAACATGTCTCCGAATCTCTGCGGCACGGATACATTCGGCCCTACACTTCACCTGCCTCCTCGAGTTTATTTTTTGTGAAGGATGGAGGTCTGCGCCCATGTATTGACTATCGGGGTATCAATCAGATCACTGTGAGGTACAGCTACCCACTGCCTCATCGCCAGTGCGATCGAGTCAATGCACGGGGCGCGCTTCTTCACAAAATTGGATCTCAGGAGCGCTTACACCCTGGTGCGTATCCAGGAGGGGGACGAGTGAAAGACGGCATTTAGTACCACCTCAGGGCACTATGAGTACCTCATCAAGCCATACGAGTTGATGAATGCTCCATCTGTCTTCCAAGCCTTTGTGGAGGAGATTTTCCGGGACCTGCACGGGCAGGGTGTAGTGGTGTATATCGACGACATTCTGATATACTCCGCTACACGCGCCAAGCATGTGTCCCTGGTGTGCAGGGTGCTTGGTCGACTGTTGAAGCATGACCTGTACGTCAAGGCTGAGAAATGTCTGTTCTTCCAACAGTCCGTCTCCTTCCAAGGGTACTGCATTTCCACGTCAGGGGTGGAGATGGAGAGTGACCGCATTTCCGCCGTGCGTAATTGACCGACTCCCACCACAGTAAAGGAAGAGCAGCAGTTCCTAGGGTTTGCCAACTACTACTGGAGGTTTATACGGGGCTTTGGTCAGGTAGCGGCTCCCATTACCTCACTGCTGAAGGACCAGTGCGACTACAGTGGTCGGCTGAGGCGGACAGGGCTTTTGGTCACCTGAGGGCTCTGTTTACCTCGGCTCCCGTGCTGGCTCGTCCGGATCCCTCTGTGGCGTTCATAGTGGAAGTGGACGTGTCCGAGGCTGGGATAGGAGCTGTGCTCTCTCAGCGCTCGGGTATGCCACCGAAGCTCCACCCCTGTGCCTTCTTTTCGAAGGAGCTCAGCCCGGCGGAGCAAAACTATGATTTGGGGGACCGGGAGCTGTTGGCTGTCAAGGCTCCGAAGGCATGGAGACATTGGCTTGAGGGGGCTAAACACCCTTTTCTCATCTGGACTGACCACCACAATCTGGAGTACATCCGGACGGCGAGGAGACTGAACCCTCGCCAGGCAAGGTGGGCCATGTTTTTTACTCGTTTTGTGTTCACCCTGTCCTACCGACCAGGTTCCCAGAACGCTAAGGCAGACACACTGTCCCTGATGTATGACACAGAGGAGCGGTCCATGGATCACACTCCCATACTCCCGGCCTCTTGCCTGGTGGCACCGGTAGTGTGGGAGCTGGACGAGGACATCGAGCAGGCGTTACGTACAGAGCCCACTCCCCTCCAGTGTCCAGCTGGGCGTATGTATGTTCCGTCTGCTGTCCGTGACCGGTTGATCTATTGGGCCCACACGTCACCCTCTTGTCATCCTGGCATCGGTCGGACAGTGCGCTGTCTTAGTGGGAAGTACTGGTGGTCCACCTTGGCCAAGGACGTGAGGGTTTGTTTCCTCCTGCTCGGTGTGCGCCCAGTGCAAGGCTCCTGAGCACCTGCCCAGAGGGAAGCCACAACGGCCGTGGTCGCACCTGTCGGTGGACTTCCTGACGGATCTTCCTCCTTCACAGGGCAACACCACGATCCTGGTCGTTGTGGATCAGTTTTCTAAGTCCTGCCGTTTCCTCCATTTGCCCGATCTCCCTACGGCCCGACAGACTGCGGAGGCCCTGTTCACTCACGTCTTCCGGCACTACGGGGTGCCTGAGGACATACTCTCTGATCGAGGTCCCCAGTTCACGTCCAGGGTATGGAGGGCGTTCATGGAATGTCTGGGTTTCTCAGTCAGCCTCACCTTAGGTTTTCATCCCGAGAGTAATGGGCAGCTGGGGAGAGTAAACCAGGATGTGGGTAGGTTTCTGCGGTCATATTGCCAGGACTGTTCATCCCCTGGGCAGAGATAGCCCAAAACTCACTCCGCCACTCCTCCACTAACCTCTCCCCCTTCCAGTGCGTACAGGGGTTTCAGCCGGTTCTGGCACCTTGGCATCAGAGCCAGATCGAGGCTCCTGCGGTGGACGAATGGTTTAAGCGCTTGGAGGAGACCTGGGGGGGGGTACCGTCACGACTTCTGCCGAAGTCGGTCCCTCTCCTTGATCGGGCAGAGTTTGGCGGTCGACGTCACCGGCCTTCTAGCCATCGCCGATCCACTTTTCATTTTCCATTTGTTTTGTCCTTGTCTTACATACCTGGTTTCATTCCCCCAATTACTTGTTCATTATTTAACCCTCTGTTCCCCCATGTTTGTTTGTGAGTAATTGTTTGTATGTAATACGGTCCGTTATTGTGGGCTAGATTATTGCGTTGTATTATTGATTCTTTGAGTAAATTACGTTTATTACTCATCTGCTGTCCTGCGCCTGACTCCTCTACACCAGCTACACACAGGCATATTAAACTGTTGCTGCTCCATCACTCTGTTTTAGTGTCTCTACCTGCTCCATCACTCTGTTTTAGTGTCTCTACCTGCTCCATCACTCTGTTTTAGTGTCTCTACCTGCTCCATCACTCTGTTTTAGTGTCTCTACCTGCTCCATCACTCTGTTTTAGTGTCTCTACCTGCTCCATCACTCTGTTTTAGTGTCTCTACCTGCTCCATCACTCTGTTTTAGTGTCTCTACCTGCTCCATCACTCTGTTTTAGTGTCTCTACCTGCTCCATCACTCTGTTTTAGTGTCTCTACCTGCTCCATCACTCTGTTTTAGTGTCTCTACCTGCTCCATCACTATGTTTTAGTGTCTCTACCTGCTCCATCACTCTGTTTTAGTGTCTCTACCTGCTCCATCACTCTGTTTTAGTGTCTCTACCTGCTCCATCACTATGTTTTAGTGTCTCTACCTGCTCCATCACTCTGTTTTAGTGTCTCTACCTGCTCCATCACTATGTTTTAGTGTCTCTACCTGCTCCATCACTCTGTTTTAGTGTCTCTACCTGCTCCATCACTCTGTTTTAGTGTCTCTACCTGCTCCATCACTATGTTTTAGTGTCTCTACCTGCTCCATCACTATGTTTTAGTGTCTCTACCTGCTCCATCACTCTGTTTTAGTGTCTCTACCTGCTCCATCACTCTGTTTTAGTGTCTCTACCTGCTCCATCACTATGTTTTAGTGTCTCTACCTGCTCCATCACTCTGTTTTAGTGTCTCTACCTGCTCCATCACTATGTTTTAGTGTCTCTACCTGCTCCATCACTATGTTTTAGTGTCTCTACCTGCTCCATCACTCTGTTTTAGTGTCTCTACCTGCTCCATCACTCTGTTTTAGTGTCTCTACCTGCTCCATCACTATGTTTTAGTGTCTCTACCTGCTCCATCACTCTGTTTTAGTGTCTCTACCTGCTCCATCACTATGTTTTAGTGTCTCTACCTGCTCCATCACTCTGTTTTAGTTTCTGTTGCTTCTCCATGACTCTGTTTTATTTACTGTCTGGCTCACAGACCTGTGATTAGCTTCAGGGGTTTGTGTGTGTGTTTGTTCTCCATTCTCCTGAAAATGGTGTCAGCATACTCATTAAAAATATATATTTTTAACACAAACGCTGTGTGAAATTAATCTTAAATTTCATGTTTTACCCCAGTAGGTTAGTCTGTAGTTTTCAGTCTGGTATAGTGTTGTAGTTTGGTTTAGTGCTGTGGTCTGTAGCCATATTGTTTTTATTGTAGGCAGCAGTACCCCTACTAGCAGTTGGAACCAGTCGAATACATTGTGACCTGGTGGAAACTAAATGTAGACACATCTGCCCACTGCTTTTGCTCTCCATGGCAGACTCTGTGTGTGTGACGATGATGGATGAGTGTCTTTTGATTAAGGTAGTGATATGGAAGGGGGAACAGAGGAGTGAAAGAGCTGACACCTACACACTGACCTACACACTGCTCTGTGTGTTTGTTTGCGTGTGTCATGCGTCTGTCTGTGTGGCTGCATGTAGTGTGTATGACAGAGACCGTGCCACTGTGTAGAACTAAGATATCATTTATTGCAACAGTCTGCTGAGGAATCCATCATCTCCTAGAAACCATTTTGATTATAAGGGAATTTCAAACAATTAAAACGTCACAATATTCTGATGTCATCACAGTCCACCGAATACATTCGGATGATATCACAACCCACCATACACATTCTGATGACATCACAACCCACCATACACATTCTGATGACATCACAGTCCACCATACACATTCTGATGACATCACAGTCCACCATACACATTCTGATGACATCACAGTCCACCATACACATTCTGATGACACCACAACCCACCATACACATTCTGATGACACCACAACCCACCATACACATTCTCCAGATTGTGTCTTGTTCACATTGACAGTTAAAGATGTAAAAGGCAGCAGAGCTGTAACAGAGCTGTAACAGTGCTGTAATGTTATGATGTCTATTGGTGCGTTAATAAATTCACTCTGACTATCTAATCCTATTCCAGAGCACTCATCGTCTGAGTGTACCAGAGTCCAAAATAACTAATTCATTTATGAGCACCCATTGAATATGATCGGTGTCAGTAAACGTTGGCAAAGAAATGTAAATATATTGTTGTCTGCAGCACAATTACAGTCACCAATGCTTTGGATAACAAGAAAACATCCTAACCAGCTCTGCTATGGTGAATGATCAGAGTGAGGTGTTCTGGAAGTAGCTAGCTAGCTAGCCAACTTTAGCCAGTTATGTTGGGCGCATGACAGCTGTTGTTAGGTCAGAACGCTCTGATTAACCCTTCACCACCTGAGTGTCCAGTGTGAGCTCTGATTTCTCCAAGAGTGAAACGCTCTGAATTGACTAATTCTGCACTCCAGATTGAATTTACGAACAAACCCTATAACTAGTCTGGTTGTAGTCTTTTCTTTATGAGGTAACACAGAGACCTATAGCTACTAGGGCTGGATGTATTATTGCTATATTCAGTTCACTCCAATTCAGTCTATCGCTAACCCTAACTTCACTGTAAGGGAAATTAAACCAGTTATGGGTTTGTTGAAGTGGATGGCCTATTGCAGGTCACTCGTCTGGTATAGTTGTCTTAAGATGATAGGGTGAGGTGTAGTCTGGTATAGATGTCTGTAGCTGATGGGGTGAGGTGTAGTCTGGTATAGATGTCTGTAGCTGATGGGGTGAGGTGTAGTCTGGTATAGATGTCTGTAGCTGATGGGGTAGGGTGAGGTGTAGTCTGGTATAGATGTCTGTAGCTGATGGGGTGAGGTGTAGTCTGGTATAGATGTCTGTAGCTGATGGGGTGAGGTGTAGTCTGGTATAGATGTCTGTAGCTGATGGGGTGAGGTGTAGTCTGGTATAGATGTCTGTAGCTGATGGGGTGAGGTGTAGTCTGGTATAGATGTCTGTAGCTGATGGGGTGAGGTGTAGTCTGGTATAGATGTCTGTAGCTGATGGGGTGAGGTGTAGTCTGGTATAGATGTCTGTAGCTGATGGGGTGAGGTGTAGTCTGGTATAGATGTCTGTAGCTGATGGGGTGAGGTGTAGTCTGGTATAGATGTCTGTAGCTGATGGGGTGAGGTGTAGTCTGGTATAGATGTCTGTAGCTGATGGGGTGAGGTGTAGTCTGGTATAGATGTCTGTAGCTGATGGGGTAGGGTGAGGTGTAGTCTGGTATAGATGTCTGTAGCTGATGGGGTGAGGTGTAGTCTGGTATAGATGTCTGTAGCTGATGGGGTGAGGTGTAGTCTGGTATAGATGTCTGTAGCTGATGGGGTGAGGTGTAGTCTGGTATAGATGTCTGTAGCTGATGGGGTGAGGTGTAGTCTGGTATAGATGTCTGTAGCTGATGGGGTGAGGTGTAGTCTGGTATAGATGTCTGTAGCTGATGGGTGTGAGGTGTAGTCTGGTATAGATGTCTGTAGCTGATGGGGTGAGGTGTAGTCTGGTATAGATGTCTGTAGCTGATGGGGTGAGGTGTAGTCTGGTATAGATGTCTGTAGCTGATGGGGTGAGGTGTAGTCTGGTATAGATGTCTGTAGCTGATGGGGTGAGGTGTAGTCTGGTATAGATGTCTGTAGCTGATAGGGTGAGGTGTAGTCTGGTATAGATGTCTGTAGCTGATGGGGTTAGGGTGAGGTGTAGTCTGGTATAGATGTCTGTAGCTGATGGGGTTAGGGTGAGGTGTAGTCTGGTATAGATGTCTGTAGCTGATGGGGTTAGGGTGAGGTGTAGTCTGGTATAGATGTCTGTAGCTGATGGGGTGAGGTGTAGTCTGGTATAGATGTCTGTAGCTGATGGGGTGAGGTGTAGTCTGGTATAGATGTCTGTAGCTGATGGGGTGAGGTGTAGTCTGGTATAGATGTCTGTAGCTGATGGGGTGAGGTGTAGTCTGGTATAGATGTCTGTAACTGATGGGGTTAGGGTGAGGTGTAGTCTGGTATAGATGTCTGTGGCTGATGGGGTGAGGTGTAGTCTGGTATAGATGTCTGTAGCTGATGGGGTGAGGTGTAGTCTGGTATAGATGTCTGTAGCTGATAGGGTGAGGTGTAGTCTGGTATAGATGTCTGTAGCTGATTGGGTGAGGTGTAGTCTGGTATAGATGTCTGTAGCTGATAGGGTTAGGTGTAGTCTGGTGGTAGTTGTAGTCTATCAGTTGATGATGTACGTTGGGTCTGGTATTTGTAGTTCATCAGTAGAAGATGCAGGGTGGATCTGGTAGTTGTAGTTCATCTGTAGAAGATGCAGGGTAGGGCTTGTTGTCCATCAGTAGAAGATGTAGATTGGTTCTGGTAGTTGTTCATCAGTAGGACATGCAAGGTCGATCTTATTGTTAGTCAGTTGAAGATGCAGGGTGAATCTGGTAGTTGTAGTTCATCAATAGAAGCTGCAAGGTCAATCTTGTAGTTCATCAGTAGAAGATGCAGGGTGGATCTGCTAGTTGTAGTCCATCAGTAGAACATGCAGGGTGAATCTGGTAGTAGTAGTCCATCAGTAGAAGATGCAGGGTAGATCTGGTAGTTGTAGTCCATCAGTAGAAGATGCAGTGTGGATCTGCTAGTTGTAGTCCATCAGTAGAAGATGCAGGGTGAATCTGGTAGTAGTAGTCCATCAGTAGAAGATGCAGTGTGGATCTGGTAGTTGTAGTCCATCAGTAGAAGATGCAGGGTGGGTGTGGTAGTTGTAGTCCATCAGTAGAAGATGCAGGGTGCATCTTGTAGTCCATCAGTAGAAGATGCAGGGTGGGTGTGGTAGTTGTAGTCCATCAGTAGAAGATGCAGGGTGGGTGTGGAAGTTGTAGTCCATCAGTAGAAGATGCAGGGTGGGTGTGGAAGTAGAAGATGCAGGGTGCATCTTGTAGTCCATCAGTAGAAGATGCAGGGTGGGTGTGGTAGTTGTAGTCCATCAGTAGAAGATGCAGGGTGGGTGTGGAAGTTGTAGTCCATCAGTAGAAGATGCAGGGTGTATCTTGTAGTCCATCAGTAGAAGATGCAGGGTGGGTGTGGTAGCTGTAGTCCATCAGTAGAAGATGCAGGGTGGGTGTGGAAGTTGTAGTCCATCAGTAGCAGATGCATGGTGTATCTGGTAGTTGTAGTCCATCAGTAGAAGATGCAGGGTGGGTGTGGTAGTTGTAGTCCATCAGTAGAAGTTGCAGGGTGGGTGTGGTAGTTGTAGTCCATCAGTAGAAGTTGCAGGGTGGGTGTGGTAGTTGTAGTCCATCAGTAGAAGATGCAGGGTGGGTATGGAAGTTGTAGTCCATCAGTAGAAGATGCAGGGTGGTTGTGGGTCTGATTAACCGGTAGTACTCCTCGAGTATCCCCAACAGTACACATTTTATTGTATCCCTGGACAAGCACACCTGATTCAGTACTGGAGGACAAGTTGGGAAACAGCTGTAGGACACAGAAACATAAAGACTTAGCCAGGTAATTTTTTTCATATTTTAATGTCACCTCTATTTAACCAGGAAGTTCTTTGGAGGGAGAGTGCAGGCAGACAGCACCATACAGTGTTCACAAAGTTACGCATTAAAAACAACAACAGTCCATAGACACAACATACACTACCAAGACACAAACCATATATTTCCAGGGCCAAACAGGAAACTTTTGTACTCATAACCCAAATAAGTACTCATAACCCAAATGAGTATTCATAACCCAAACATACGCCGCCAAACATACCCTCGTAAAACTGACTATCCTACCAATCCTCGACTTCGGCGATGTCATCTACAAAATAGCCTCCAACACTCTACTCAGCAAACTGGATGCAGTCTATCACAGTGCCATCCGTTTTGTCACCAAAGCCCCATATACCACCCACCACTGCGACCTGTATGATCTCGTCGGCTGGCCCTCGCTACATATTCGTCGCCAGACCCACTGGCTCCAGGTCATCTATAAATCTATGCTAGGTAAAGCTCCGCCTTATCTCAGCTCACTGGTCACCATAACAACACCCACCCGTAGCACGCGCTCCAGCAGGTATATCTCACTGGTCATCCCTAAAGCCAACACCTCCCTTGGCCACCTTTCCTTCCAGTTCTCTGCTGCCAATGACTGGAACGAATTGCAAAAATCGCTGAAGCTGGAGACTTATATTTCCCTCACCAACTTTAAACATCAGCTATCTGAGCAGCTAACTGATCGCTGCAGCTGTACATAGCCCATCTGTAAATATCCCATCCAATCTACCTACCTCATCCCCATATTGTTTTATTTACTTTTCTGCTCTTTTGCACACCAGTATTTCTACTTGCACATCATCATCTGCACATCTATCACTCCAGTGTTAATTTGCTTATTTGAATTTACTTCGCTACTATGGCCTATTTATTGCCTTACCTCCTCATGCCATTTGCACACACTGTATATAGACTTTCCTTTTTTTCTATTGTGTTATTGACTGTACACTTGTTTATTCCATGTGTAACTCTGTGTTGTTGTTTGTGTCGCACTGCTTTGCTTTATCTTGGCCAGGTCGCAGTTGTAAATGAGAACTTGTTCTCCACTAGCCACCTGGTTAAATAAAGGACTTGTTCTCAACTAGCCTACCTGGTTAAATAAAGGACTTGTTCTCAACTAGCCTACCTGGTTAAATAAAGGACTTGTTCTCAACTAGCCTACCTGGTTAAATAAAGGTGAAATATAAAAGAAAAAAGCACAAAACCTTAATTCTTGCGATACCGGTATTTGGAATATTGTGTGTAGGATAATGGCAGAGGATGTTAACCTGGTTAAATAAAGGTGAAATATAACCCCTAAGAAGTACTCATAACCCAAATAAGTACCTATAATCCAAATAAATTCCCATAATCCCTAATAAGTACTCATAACCTAAATAAGTACTCCCTAAATAATAACCCCTAATAAGAATAATACACAGCCCACACTGACATATTGTAGTGAAATCCTAAAACTGCATCTACTGCAATGTTTTTCATGGTTGAAGTGGACATCAGTGTGTGTGTGTGTGTGTGTGTGTGTGTGTGTGTGTGTGTGTGTGTGTGTGTGTGTGTGTGGTGTGTGTGTGTGTGTGTGTGTGTGTGTGTGTGTTTGTACCAGTGTGTGTACCAGTGTGTGTCAGTACCAGTGTATGTGTTAGTCCTTGGTGACCCATCGTAGTTCACTCTTGACGTTCTGCAGCTCTGATAGGTTGACTGCTGGACCAGGAAGCTTCATCGATCCTGGCAATGGCTTCTTCTCCTCTGGTGACAGGGCCGTGGCTTCCTGCAGGGGGTCTGGGGGAGGAGCCTGTACAAAAAGAGTTTCCTATTGTGTATTTACAGTTGAAGTCTACATACACCTTAGCCAAATACATTTAAACTCAGTTTTTCACAATTTCTGACATCTAATCCTAGTAAAAATTCCCTGTCTTAGGTCAGTTAGGATCACCACTTTATTTTAAGAATGTGAAATGTCAGAATAAAAGTAGAGAGAATGGTTTATTTCAGGTTTTATTTATTTCATCACATTCCCAGTGGGTCAGAAGTTTACATACACTCAATTAGTATTTGGTAGCATTGCCTTTCAATTGTTTAACTTGGGTCAAACGTTTCGGGTAGCCTTCCACAAGCTTCCCACAATAAGTTGGGTGAATTTTGGCCCATTGCACCTGACAGAGCTGGTGTAACTGAGTCAGGTTTGTAGGCCTCCTTGCTCGCACACACTTTTTCAGTTCTGCCCACACATTTTCTATAGGATTGAGGTCAGGGCTTTGTGATGGCCACTCCAATACCTTGACTTTGTTGTCCTTAAGCCATTTTTCCACAACTTTGGAAGTATGCTTGGGGTCATTGTCCATTAGGAAGACACATTTGCGACCAAGCTTTAACTTCCTGACTGATGTCTTGAGATGTTGCTTCAAAATATCCACATAATTTTCCATCCTCATGATGCCATCTATTTTGTGAAGTGCACCAGTCCCTCCCTGCAGCAAAGCACCCCCACAACATGATGCTGCCACCCCCGTGCTTCACGGTTGGGATGGTGTTCTTCGGCTTGCAAGCGTCCCCCTTTTTCCTCCAAACATAACGATGGTCATTATGGCCAAACAGTTCTATTTTTGTTTCATCAGACCAGAGGATATTTCTCCATGTGCAGTTGCAAACCGTAGTCTTGCTTTTTTATGGCAGTTTTGGAGCACTGGGTTCTTCCTTGGTGAGCGGCCTTTCAGGTTATGTCGATATAGGACTCGTTTTACTGTGGCTATAGATACTTTTGTACCCGTTTACTCCAGCATCTTCACAAGGTCCTTTGCTGTTGTTCTGGGATTGATTTGCACTTTTCGCACCAAAGTACGTTCATCTCTAGGAGACAGAACGCGTCTCCTTCCTGAGCGGTATGACAGCTGCGTGGTCCCATGATGTTTATACTTGCATACTATTGTTTGTACAGATGAACGTGGTACCTTCAGGCGTTTGGAAATTGCTTCCAAGGATGAACCAGACTTATGGAGGTCTACAATTTTTGGGGGGCTGATTTCTTTTGATTTTCCCGTGATGTCAAGCAAAGAGGCACTGAGTTTGAAGGTAGGCCTTGAAATACATCCACAGGTACACCCCCAATTGACTCAAATCATGTCATTTAGCCAATCAGAAGCTTCTAAAGCCATGACATCATTTGCTGGAATTTTCCAAGCTGTTTAAAGGCACATCAACAGTGTATGTAAACTTCTGACCTCCTGGAATTGTGATGCAGTGAGTCAGAAGTTAAATAATCTGTTTGTAAATAATTGTTGGAAAAAGTACTTGTGTCATGAACAAAGTAGATGTCCTAACCGACTTGCCAAAACAATAGTTTGTTAAAAAGAAATTTGTGGAGTGGTTGAAAAACGAGTTTTGATGACTCTAACCTAAGTGTATGTAAACTTCCGACTTCAACTGTATGTTCTCAAGCCATATTAGTGTGTTTGTTTGTGTGTGTGTGTGTGTGTGTGTGTGTGTGTGTGTGTGTGTGTGTGTGTGTGTGTGTGTGTGTGTGTGTGTGTGTGTGTGTGTGTGTGTGTGTGTGTGTGTGTTTGTGTGTGTGTGTGTCTGACCTCCTCTGTGTCTACAGTCTCCTCTCTCCTCTTGACAGGATGTCCCGCACCTGGACGCAGCGCTCCCATCGGAATATTTAGATTTGCCTGATGGACAGGAGCAACAACCAATCAGACACACTCAACCCTCAACAGGCCACATGTACAGCGTTCTAATTCTCTGTCCTTTCTCCTGAAATGCATTCGTTCACTCCTCAGCATTCGTTCACTCCTCAGCATTCGTTCACTCCTCAGCGTTCGTTCACTCCTCAGCGTTCGTTCACTCCTCAGCGTTCGTTCACTCCTCAGCATTCGTTCACTCCTCAGCATTCGTTCACTCCTCAGCATTCGTTCACTCCTCAGCATTCGTTCACTCCTCAGCATTCGTTCACTCCTCAGCACACATTTAAGAGCATTGGATTGGTGTAAACCTGCTCTAGACTCTTTGCAAGTTATATACTTATAGATCCCTGAGTATTGTGTGTATTGACTGATGTGTGTGTGAACCTGGTGTCTGTCTTGCCACAAAACCATCTGCTTTGGTTACAGACACTACATCCTGGTTTGGTCCTGTTCTATTAAGAGTATGGAAATGAAACACACACACACACACACACACACACACACACACACACACACACACACACACACACACACACACACACACACACACACACACACACACACACACACACACACACACACACACACACACACACACCGGTGTGCTTAACATATTATGAGTGTCTGTATTGTCTCATCTTATCTATGAACATAGACAGGGCTCCTACTCCCCTAGCTCCAAGATGAGATAGGGTGCAGGCCAGGCAGCAGGCTGTTAGCCAGCCTGCCAGCTTATTGGAGTCCGCCACTAGCACAGTCAGTGTAGTCAGCTCAGCTTTCCCCATTGAGACCGTGCCTGTGCCTCGATCTATGTCGGGCAAAACTAAACATGGCGGTGTTCGCCTTAACAATCTCACTGGAATAAAGACCTCCTCCATTCCTGCCATTATTGAAATAGATTGTGGTAATCTAGGCTCAAGCCTGATGAATTTACTGTGTTAAATTAGGCCTCTCCTCCTGGTTACATTAGTGACCATATCTCCTGTGCATCCTGCAAAGGCAGAGGTGTTGCTAACATTTATGACAGCAAATAAAACAATTTACAAAATGACTGGGTTTTCGTCTTTTTAGCTGCTAGTCATGAAATCTATGCAGCCTACTCAATCACTTTTTATAGCTACTGTTTACAGGCCTCCTGGGCCGTTTACAGCGTTCCTCACTGAGTTCCCTGAATTCCTATCAGACCTTGTAGTCATGGCAGATAATATTCACATTTTTTTATGACTTCAATATTCACATAGAAAACTCAACAGACCCAGTCCAAAAGGCTTTCGGAGCCATCATCGACTCAGTGGGTTTTGTTCAACATGTCACCCGACCAACGCAGTGCCGAGTCATACCCTGGATCTGTCCCATGGGTTAAATATTGTGGATCTAAATGTTTTTCCTCATAATCCTGGACTATCGCACCACCATCTTATTATATTTTCAATTGCAACAAATCATCTGCTCAGACCCCAACCAAGGATTCAACCTAAAGACTCCCTCCACCTACCCAAGGATGTCGGAGTACAGTTACCACCTAACCAAGGAGCTAAAATAAAATAAAAATTCCTGTGATGTTTCACAAAAGTTCTGAACCTTTCTATTCTCATAGTTTCTAGAGATTGTAAATTAAAGAGAAACATTTTTGCTTAAAGTATTATTATATTATTGATCAATTGACTATGCCTTTTCAAATCACCCAGTAGTGCTATCTGCAGGGTTAGCTCCAGGTAAATGTTGCTATTCTTCAACCATTCCTGGACCTGCGACCAAAAACAAGCTACATATGGATAGTACCAAAACAAATGATCTAATGACTCGGTCTCTTCACAGCAAAATCTGCAGAGCTGGGATGGTTCTATCCTCCATATATATAACATTCTATTGGTTGCAAGAATTTTGTTTAAAAATGTAAATAGAAAAATTCAACGTTTTGAATCAGACGTTGTTTTGCGTATATCAATTGGAACGGAAATGGCGCTCCACCAAACTGGAAGTTTTCCGACTAGCTTGGAATGACAATACCGTGCAATATCCAGAAGCCCTCACAGCTGCTTGATCAGCCTACTTTTTCAACCTAATTGAGGAGAATAAAAACAATCAAACATTTACATATTTTTGATACTGTCACAAAGCTAACTAAAAAGCAGCATTCCCCAAGTGAGGATGGCCTTCACTTCAGCAGTGATGAATTGATGATCTTCTTTGATGAAAAGATCATGATCATCAGAAAGCAAACTATGGACTCTTCGTTGAATCTGCGTATTCCTCCAAAACGTAGTTATCCTGAGTGCATAGAACTGCCAGGACCTAGGATCAATAGAGACACTCAAGTCTTTTATGCTCTCTCGACACATTCACCAAATAGTCATGGCCTCTAAACCAGCTGCTTACTGGACCCAATTCCAACATAACTACTGAAAGAGCTACCTCCTTTGCTAGGCCCTCCTATGTTGAACATAATAAACAGCTCTCTATCCTCTGGATGTGCACCAAACTCACTAAAAGTGGCAGTAATAAAGCCTCTCCTGAAAAAGCCAAACCTTGACCGGCCTATATCTAATCACCCATCCCCCTTAAACATTTTAGAAAAAGCTGTTGCAGCAACTTACTGCCTTCCTGAAGACAAATAACGTATATGAAACACTCCAGTACATTTTATGACCCCATCATAGTACTGACTGCACTCGTGAAGGTGGTAAATAACCTTTTAATGGCGTCAGACCAAGGCTCTGCATCTGTCCTCGTGCTCCTAGATCTTAGTGACACTTTTGACACCATCGATCACCACATTCTTTTGGAGAGATTGGAAATCATAATTGGTCGACACTGTCACGTGGGCTCCCTCTCCGGCCTCCAGGTCACCAGGCTGCTCGTTATGGCGCACACCTGTCTACATCATTACGTGCATCAGCATATGATGACACTCACCTGGACTCCATCACCTCCTTGATTACCTGCCCTTTATATGTCACTCCCTTTGGTTCCTTCCCTAGTCGTCATTGTTTCTGCTCCATGTCTGTGCGTTGTCTGTGTTTCTTAATTTGTATTATGTTGTGTTTATTTATTAAAACACTCACTCCCTGAACTTGGTTCCCGACTCTCAGCGCACATCGTTACATACATGGACAAGTTCTGGCCCGGTTTAAATCTTATCTTATATCAGTTTGTCTCTGTGGAGGGTTTGTCCTCTGAAAAATAAATTGTAAGTTTCAGTGTTCCTCAAGGTTTCGTTTTAGGACCACTATTGTTTTCACTATATATTCTACCTCTTGGTAATGTCATTCGGAAACACAATGTCAACTTTCATTGCTATGCAGATGACACACAGCTGCACATTTTGAAGAAACATGGTAAAACCCTAAAATTGCCTACCCTGGAAGTCTGTGTGTCAGTCATAAGGAAGTGGATGGTGGCAGAGATGCTAGTTCTAGGTCCATAGAAATAACGAGATCTGTTGTTGGATCTGACAATTCATCTTGATGGTTGTACAGTCGTGACAAATAAAACTCTGAAGGACTGCGTTACTTTGGACCCTAATCTCTATTTTGATGAACAGCTTTTTTCCATTTTCTTAACCTTGCAAAAATCTTAAACGTTTTGTCAAAAAATGAATCAGAAAAGCTAATCCACGCTATTATCACTTCTAGATTAGACCACTGCAATGGACTACTCTCTGGCTACCCGGATAAAGCACTAAATCAACTTCAGTTAGTGCTAAATATGGCTGCTAGAATCTTGACTAGAACCTGAAAAATGTATGATATTGCTCCAGTGCTAGCCAATCTACACTGACTTCCTGTTAAGGCTAGGGCTGATTTCAAGGTTATACTGCTAACCTACAAAGCATTACATGGACTTTCTCGTACTTATCTCTCTGATTTGGTCCTGTTGTACATACTGTACCTACACGTACGTTATGGTCACAAGACGCAAGCCTCCTTATTGTCCCTAGAATTTCTAAGCAAACAGCTGGAGGCAGGGCTTTCTCATATAGAGCTACATTTGTATGGAATCGTCTGCCTATCCATGTGAGAGACTCAGAATCGGAGTCTTTATTGAAGACTCATCTCTTCAGTATGTCCTATGATTGAGTGTAGTCTGTCCCAGGGGTGTGATGGTGAAAGGTAAGGCACTGGAGCGACGAACTGCCCTTGCTGTCTCTGCCTGGCTGGCTCCCTTCTCTCCAATGGGAATCTTTGGTCTAACCCTGCACCAACTCTGTTCCTGGACAGCTACAAAGCTACAGGCTTTAGTTTAAATCCTGCATGAGACTGGGTCCTGGAGAGCTACAGAGCTACAGGTTTTAGTGCTAGTCCTGGTACTGGAGAGCTACAGGTTTTAGTGCTAGTCCTGGTACTGGAGAGCTACAGAGCTACAGGTTTTAGTTCTAGTGCTGGTCCTGGAGAGCTACAGGTTTTAGTTCTAGTACTGATCTGGAGAGCTACAGAGCTACAGGTTTTAGTGCTAGTCCTGATCCTGGAGAGCTACAGAGCTACAGGTTTTAGTTCTAGTGCTGGTCCTGGAGAGCTACAGAGCTACAGGTTTTAGTTCTAGTACTGATCTGGAGAGCTACAGAGCTACAGGTTTTAGTGCTAGTCCTGATCCTGGAGAGCTACAGAGCTACAGGTTTTAGTTCTAGTGCTGGTCCTGGAGAGCTACAGGTTTTAGTTCTAGTACTGATCTGGAGAGCTACAGAGCTACAGGTTTTAGTGCTAGTCCTGGTACTGGAGAGCTACAGAGCTACAGGTTTTAGTTCTAGTGCTGGTCCTGGAGAGCTACAGGTTTTAGTTCTAGTACTGATCTGGAGAGCTACAGAGCTACAGGTTTTAGTGCTAGTACTGGTCCTGGAGAGCTACAGGTTTTAGTTCTAGTGCTGGTCCTGGAGAGCTACAGGTTTTAGTTCTAGTGCTGGTCCTGAAGAGCTACAGGTTTTAGTTCTAACCCTACACTAGCCCTGGTTGTGGAGAGCTATAGAGCTACAGGCTTTAATCCTGGTCCTGGAGGGCTATGGAGCTACAGGCTTTAGTTCTAGTCCCGGTCCAGAAGAAATATAGAGCTACAGGCTTTAGTTCCAGTCCTGGTCCTGGAGAGCTACAGAACTACAGGCTTTAGATCTGACCCTGGTCCTGGAGAACTACAGAACTACAGGCTTTAGTTGTAGTCCTGGTCCTGGAGAACTACATAACTACAGGCTTTAGTTGTAGTCCTGGTCCTGGAGAACTACAGAACTACAGGCTTTAGTTGTAGTCCTGGTCCTGGAGAACTACATAACTACAGGCTTTAGTTGTAGTCCTGGTCCTGGAGAACTACAGAACTACAGGCTTTAGTTGTAGTCCTGGTCCTGGAGAACTACATAACTACAGGCTTTAGTTGTAGTCCTGGTCCTGGAGAACTACAGAACTACAGGCTTTAGTTGTAGTCCTGGTCCTGGAGAACTACAGAACTACAGGCTTTAGATCCAGTCCTGGTCCTGGACAGCTACAGAGCTACAGGCTTTAGATCCAGTCCTGGTCCTGGACAGCTACAGAGCTACAGGCTTTAGATCCAGTCCTGGTCCTGGACAGCTACAGAGCTACAGGCTTTAGATCCAGTCCTGGTCCTGGACAGCTACAGAGCTACAGGCTTTAGATCCAGTCCTGGTCCTGGACAGCTACAGAGCTACAGGCTTTAGATCCAGTCCTGGTCCTGGACAGCTACAGAGCTACAGGCTTTAGATCCAGTCCTGGTCCTGGACAGCTACAGAGCTACAGGCTTTAGATCCAGTCCTGGTCCTGGACAGCTACAGAGCTACAGGCTTTAGATCCAGTCCTGGTCCTGGACAGCTACAGAGCTACAGGCTTTAGATCCAGTCCTGGTCCTGGACAGCTACAGAGCTACAGGCTTTAGATCCAGTCCTGGTCCTGGACAGCTACAAGCTTTATATCTAATCCTGGTCCTGGAAAGCTACAGAGCTACAAAGCTACAGAGTTATTGTCTTTAGTTCTGGACCTAGTCCTGGATAGCTTTCCAAGTTATTTCAAACAAAAAATCTAATGTGATGTTGATGAATCATTGTGGAAAACTATTTGGATTTGAAAAAAGTCATCAACGTAAGGACATTTACTATTTTTGTCACCTAAATCCAATGACATGGGGACATTTTTGGTTGATTTCACATTGAATTCACGTTTGTTGACAACTCAACCGAATGTAAATCAAAGCTAAATGTTGAACTGATGTCTGTGACCAGTGGGAGAGCTACAGGTTGTATCTCTAACCACACTAGACCAGTGGGAGAGCTACAGGTTGTATCTCTAACTACACTAGACCAGTGGGAGAGCTGCAGGTTGAATCTCTAACCCAGCTATAACTACACTAGACCAGTGGGAGAGCTGCAGGTTGAACCTCTAACTACACTAGACCAGTGGGAGAGCTACAGGTTGAATCTCTAACCACACTAGACCAGTGGGAGAGCTACAGGTTGTATCTCTAACTACACTAGACCAGTGGGAGAGCTACAGGTTGTATCTCTAACTACACTAGACCAGTGGGAGAGCTACAGGTTGTATCTCTAACTACACTAGACCAGTGGGAGAGCTGCAGGTTGAATCTCTAACCCAGCTATAACTACACTAGACCAGTGGGAGAGCTACAGGTTGTATCTCTAACTACACTAGACCAGTGGGAGAGCTACAGGTTGAATCTCTAACCACACTAGACCAGTGGGAGAGCTACAGGTTGTATCTCTAACTACACTAGACCAGTGGGAGAGCTACAGGTTGAACCTGTAACTATACTAGACCAGTGGGAGAGCTACAGGTTGAATCTCTAACCCAGCTGTAACCACACTAGACCAGTGGGAGAGCTACAGGTTGTATCTCTAACCCAGCTGTAACTACACTAGACCAGTGGGAGAGCTACAGGTTGTATCTCTAACTACACTAGACCAGTGGGAGAGCTACCGGTTGTATCTCTAACTACACTAGACCAGTGGGAGAGCTACAGGTTGAACCTCTAACCCAGCTATAACTACACTAGACCAGGTGGGAGAGCTACAGGTTGAACCTCTAACTACACTAGACCAGTGGGAGAGCTACAGGTTGAACCTCTAACTACACTAGACCAGTGGGAGAGCTACAGGTTGTATCTCTAACCCAGCTATAACTACACTAGACCAGTGGGAGAGCTACAGGTTGTATCTCTAACCCAGCTATAACTACACTAGACCAGTGGGAGAGCTACAAGTTGAATCTCTAACCCAGCTATAACTACACTAGACCAGTGGGAGAGCTACAGGTTGTATCTCTAACTACACTAGACCAGTGGGAGAGCTACAGGTTGTATCTCTAACTACACTAGACCAGTGGGAGAGCTACAGGTTGAATCTCTAACTACACTAGACCAGTGGGAGAGCTACAGGTTGTATCTCTAACTACACTAGACCAGTGGGAGAGCTACAGGTTGAACCTCTAACCCAGCTATAACTACACTAGACCAGTGGGAGAGCTACAGGTTGAACCTCTAACCCAGCTATAACTACACTAGACCAGTGGGAGAGCTACAGGTTGAATCTCTAACTACACTAGACCAGTGGGAGAGCTACAGGTTGAACCTCTAACCCAGCTATAACTACACTAGACCAGTGGGAGAGCTACAGGTTGAACCTCTAACTACAGTAGACCAGTGGGAGAGCTACAGGTTGAACCTCTAACCCAGCTATAACTACACTAGACCAGTGGGAGAGCTACAGGTTGAACCTCTAACCAGCTGTAACTACACTAGACCAGTGGGAGAGCTACAGGTTGAATCTCTAACCCAGCTGTAACTACACTAGACCAGTGGGAGAGCTACAGGTTGTATCTCTAACCCAGCTATAACTACACTAGACCAGTGGGAGAGCTACAGGTTGTATCTCTAACCCAGCTATAACTACACTAGACCAGTGGGAGAGCTACAGGTTGAACCTCTAACCCAGCTATAACTACACTAGACCAGTGGGAGAGCTACCGGTTGAACCTCTAACTACACTAGACCAGTGGGAGAGCTACAGGTTGAACCTCTAACCCAGCTATAACTACACTAGACCAGTGGGAGAGCTACAGGTTGAACCTGTAACCCAGCTATAACTACACTAGACCAGTGGGAGAGCTACAGGTTGAACCTGTAACTACACTAGACCAGTGGGAGAGCTACAGGTTGTATCTCTAACCCAGCTATAACTACACTAGACCAGTGGGAGAGCTACAGGTTGAACCTCTAACTACATTAGACCAGTGGGAGAGCTACAGGTTGTATCTCTAACCCAGCTATAACTACACTAGACCAGTGGGAGAGCTACAGGTTGTATCTCTAACTACACTAGACCAGTGGGAGAGCTACAGGTTGAACCTCTAACTACACTAGACCAGTGGGAGAGCTACAGGTTGAATCTCTAACCCAGCTATAACTACACTAGACCAGTGGGAGAGCTACAGGTTGAACCTCTAACCCAGCTATAACTACACTAGACCAGTGGGAGAGCTACAGGTTGAACCTCTAACTACACTAGACCAGTGGGAGAGCTACAGGTTGAATCTCTAACCCAGCTGTAACTACACTAGACCAGTGGGAGAGCTACAGGTTGTATCTATAACTACACTAGACCAGTGGGAGAGCTACAGGTTGTATCTCTAACTACACTAGACCAGTGGGAGAGCTACAGGTTGTATCTATAACTACACTAGACCAGTGGGAGAGCTACAGGTTGTATCTATAACTACACTAGACCAGTGGGAGAGCTACAGGTTGTATCTCTAACTACACTAGACCAGTGGGAGAGCTACAGGTTGTATCTCTAACCCAGCTATAACTACACTAGACCAGTGGGAGAGCTACAGGTTGTATCTCTAACTACACTAGACCAGTGGGAGAGCTACAGGTTGAACCTCTAACTACATTAGACCAGTGGGAGAGCTACAGGTTGTATCTCTAACCCAGCTATAACTACACTAGACCAGTGGGAGAGCTACAGGTTGAACCTCTAACTACACTAGACCAGTGGGAGAGCTACAGGTTGTATCTCTAACCCAGCTATAACTACACTAGACCAGTGGGAGAGCTACAGGTTGAACCTCTAACTACATTAGACCAGTGGGAGAGCTACAGGTTGTATCTCTAACCCAGCTATAACTACACTAGACCAGTGGGAGAGCTACAGGTTGTATCTCTAACTACACTAGACCAGTGGGAGAGCTACAGGTTGAACCTCTAACTACACTAGACCAGTGGGAGAGCTACAGGTTGAATCTCTAACTACACTAGACCAGTGGGAGAGCTACAGGTTGTATCTCTAACTACACTAGACCAGTGGGAGAGCTACAGGTTGTATCTCTAACCCAGCTATAACTACACTAGACCAGTGGGAGAGCTACAGGTTGAACCTCTAACCCAGCTATAACTACACTAGACCAGTGGGAGAGCTACAGGTTGAACCTCTAACTACACTAGACCAGTGGGAGAGCTACAGGTTGAATCTCTAACCCAGCTGTAACTACACTAGACCAGTGGGAGAGCTACAGGTTGTATCTCTAACCCAGCTATAACTACACTAGACCAGTGGGAGAGCTACAGGTTGTATCTCTAACTACACTAGACCAGTGGGAGAGCTACAGGTTGAACCTCTAACTACATTAGACCAGTGGGAGAGCTACAGGTTGTATCTCTAACCCAGCTATAACTACACTAGACCAGTGGGAGAGCTACAGGTTGAACCTCTAACTACACTAGACCAGTGGGAGAGCTACAGGTTGTATCTCTAACTACACTAGACCAGTGGGAGAGCTACAGGTTGTATCTCTAACTACACTAGACCAGTGGGAGAGCTACAGGTTGTATCTCTAACTACACTAGACCAGTGGGAGAGCTACAGGTTGTATCTCTAACTACACTAGACCAGTGGGAGAGCTACAGGTTGAACCTCTAACCCAGCTATAACTACACTAGACCAGTGGGAGAGCTACAGGTTGAACCTCTAACCACACTAGACCAGTGGGAGAGCTACAGGTTGTATCTCTAACTACACTAGACCAGTGGGAGAGCTACAGGTTGAATCTCTAACCCAGCTATAACTACACTAGACCAGTGGGAGAGCTACAGGTTGTATCTCTAACTACACTAGACCAGTGGGAGAGCTACAGGTTGAACCTCTAACTACACTAGACCAGTGGGAGAGCTACAGGTTGAATCTCTAACCCAGCTATAACTACACTAGACCAGTGGGAGAGCTACAGGTTGAACCTCTAACCCAGCTATAACTACACTAGACCAGTGGGAGAGCTACAGGTTGAACCTCTAACTACACTAGACCAGTGGGAGAGCTACAGGTTGAATCTCTAACCCAGCTGTAACTACACTAGACCAGTGGGAGAGCTACAGGTTGTATCTCTAACCCAGCTATAACTACACTAGACCAGTGGGAGAGCTACAGGTTGTATCTATAACTACACTAGACCAGTGGGAGAGCTACAGGTTGTATCTCTAACTACACTAGACCAGTGGGAGAGCTACAGGTTGTATCTCTAACCCAGCTATAACTACACTAGACCAGTGGGAGAGCTACAGGTTGTATCTCTAACTACACTAGACCAGTGGGAGAGCTACAGGTTGAACCTCTAACTACATTAGACCAGTGGGAGAGCTACAGGTTGTATCTCTAACCCAGCTATAACTACACTAGACCAGTGGGAGAGCTACAGGTTGAACCTCTAACTACACTAGACCAGTGGGAGAGCTACAGGTTGTATCTCTAACCCAGCTATAACTACACTAGACCAGTGGGAGAGCTACAGGTTGAACCTCTAACTACATTAGACCAGTGGGAGAGCTACAGGTTGTATCTCTAACCCAGCTATAACTACACTAGACCAGTGGGAGAGCTACAGGTTGTATCTCTAACTACACTAGACCAGTGGGAGAGCTACAGGTTGAACCTCTAACTACACTAGACCAGTGGGAGAGCTACAGGTTGAATCTCTAACTACACTAGACCAGTGGGAGAGCTACAGGTTGTATCTCTAACTACACTAGACCAGTGGGAGAGCTACAGGTTGTATCTCTAACCCAGCTATAACTACACTAGACCAGTGGGAGAGCTACAGGTTGAACCTCTAACCCAGCTATAACTACACTAGACCAGTGGGAGAGCTACAGGTTGAACCTCTAACTACACTAGACCAGTGGGAGAGCTACAGGTTGAATCTCTAACCCAGCTGTAACTACACTAGACCAGTGGGAGAGCTACAGGTTGTATCTCTAACCCAGCTATAACTACACTAGACCAGTGGGAGAGCTACAGGTTGTATCTCTAACTACACTAGACCAGTGGGAGAGCTACAGGTTGAACCTCTAACTACATTAGACCAGTGGGAGAGCTACAGGTTGTATCTCTAACCCAGCTATAACTACACTAGACCAGTGGGAGAGCTACAGGTTGAACCTCTAACTACACTAGACCAGTGGGAGAGCTACAGGTTGTATCTCTAACTACACTAGACCAGTGGGAGAGCTACAGGTTGTATCTCTAACTACACTAGACCAGTGGGAGAGCTACAGGTTGAACCTCTAACCCAGCTATAACTACACTAGACCAGTGGGAGAGCTACAGGTTGAACCTCTAACCACACTAGACCAGTGGGAGAGCTACAGGTTGTATCTCTAACTACACTAGACCAGTGGGAGAGCTACAGGTTGAATCTCTAACCCAGCTATAACTACACTAGACCAGTGGGAGAGCTACAGGTTGAACCTCTAACTACACTAGACCAGTGGGAGAGCTACAGGTTGTATCTCTAACTACACTAGACCAGTGGGAGAGCTACAGGTTGTATCTCTAACTACACTAGACCAGTGGGAGAGCTACAGGTTGAATCTCTAACCCAGCTATAACTACACTAGACCAGTGGGAGAGCTACAGGTTGAACCTCTAACTACACTAGACCAGTGGGAGAGCTACAGGTTGAATCTCTAACCCAGCTATAACTACACTAGACCAGTGGGAGAGCTACAGGTTGTATCTCTAACCACACTAGACCAGTGGGAGAGCTACAGGTTGAACCTCTAACCCAGCTATAACTACACTAGACCAGTGGGAGAGCTACAGGTTGTATCTCTAACTACACTAGACCAGTGGGAGAGCTACAGGTTGTATCTCTAACCCAGCTATAACTACACTAGACCAGTGGGAGAGCTACAGGTTGTATCTCTAACCACACTAGACCAGTGGGAGAGCTACAGGTTGTATCTCTAACCCAGCTATAACTACACTAGACCAGTGGGAGAGCTACAGGTTGTATCTCTAACCCAGCTATAACTACACTAGACCAGTGGGAGAGCTACAGGTTGAACCTCTAACCCAGCTATAACTACACTAGACCAGTGGGAGAGCTACAGGTTGTATCTCTAACCCTGCTATAACTACACTAGACCAGTGGGAGAGCTACAGGTTGTATCTCTAACTACACTAGACCAGTGGGAGAGCTACAGGTTGAATCTCTAACCCAGCTATAACTACACTAGACCAGTGGGAGAGCTACAGGTTGTATCTCTAACCACACTAGACCAGTGGGAGAGCTACAGGTTGTATCTCTAACTACACTAGACCAGTGGGAGAGCTACAGGTTGTATCTCTAACTACACTAGACCAGTGGGAGAGCTACAGGTTGTATCTCTAACTACACTAGACCAGTGGGAGAGCTACAGGTTGTATCTCTAACTACACTAGACCAGTGGGAGAGCTACAGGTTGTATCTATAACTACACTAGACCAGTGGGAGAGCTACAGGTTGTATCTATAACTACACTAGACCAGTGGGAGAGCTACAGGTTGTATCTCTAACCCAGCTGTAACTACACTAGACCAGTGGGAGAGCTACAGGTTGTATCTCTAACCCGCAACTACACTAGACCAGTGGGAGAGCTACAGGTTGTAGTGCGGAGGTCTCTCTGTCGTGTCATTTATATTTTAAACAAAATAACTACTGTAGATGGATTCAAAACAGTTCTATATTTTATTGAGAGAAATAAACCAACACACACACACACACACACACACACACACACACACTCACACACTCCTACCTGCAGGGCTTTGACGTTGGACGATGGTTTAGACATGCTGCTCGTTCAGTCAGTCAACTATCCTGCAGGAAATACAAAGCATTGAGGGTTAGGGTTAGAGTCAGACAGGTGAGAGAGACTGGCTCAGATCAAACTGATGAGATTAGACCAGACAAGACTGGGGAGAGACTGTGTGTGTGTGTGTGTGTGTGTGTGTGTGTGTGTGTGTGTGTGTGTGTGTGTGTGTGTGTGTGTGTGTGTGTGTGTCTGTGTGTGTCTGTGTGTGTGTGTGTGTGTGTGTGTGTGTGTGTGTGTGTGTGTGTGTGTGTGTGTGTGTGTGTGTGTGTGTGTCTGTGTGTGTCTGTGTGTGTGTGTGTGTTGAGGGTGGGGGGGGGGGGGGCATTGCTGTCATGTGGTTTCAGGGGCCTGGGATAGTCTTTCAGTTGCCTGGCGACTCCCAAAGAGAGAGGCAGGTACAAAACTCTGAATAATTTAACAGACAGAGGGAGTATAGATAGAGGGGGAGAGAGAGAGAGAAGAAAGAGAGGAGAGATAGCGAGGGGGAGAGAGCGTGGGGGAGGGATAGAGGGAGAGAGAGAAAGTTAGAGAGAGTGGGAGAGGGAGAGGGAGGGGGAGGGAGTGGACAGAGAGGGAGGGAGAGAGAGAGAGGGGGGAGAGAGAAGAATCCATAGAATCTACTGCCAGTGTGCCTTTCTCCCTCTTTTCTTGCACCTTTTACACTTTGTAGTGTGTGAAACTACACAATGTCTTGCGGGAACCTGCAAAATGTTATTGCAACACATTATTTCGATACATTGTAAAAAATTCTGTATTTTCCCACTCTACCCCTGCCAGGTGCAAATTGGGGGAGGGACACAACAAATAAATAGCTTTGCATGTGTGGCTCCTTATCACAATCAATCAGTACGGCAAAAAATGATCTCTGCTTAGAGGGCCTTAGAAAATAAATATGCAGAGAGAAAAGTCAGAGTGGAAGGAGGATGAAGAATTTTCAGAATATGAGGATCATGTCTATGTCAATTCGGAGTCTGACAGTGAGTTGGAAGAAGAGGATGAGGTCGACCCTCAGCCAGCCCCAGGACCAGCCCTTCAGCAACCAGCTCATCATCTGCCTGCAGGAGGAGAATTATGGATGTCAAAACATTTTGAAATGTAATGGTCTTCTTGCCCAAGGAATGAGCCACCCCTCAGTTGCCAATGTGATAAGGATGCAACCAGGGCTGAAGCAAATGCCAGGTACTCATGTGCAGGACATAAAGTCTTCTTTTGAAATGTTCATCCCAGACACTATCCAGAAAATCATTCTGGACTGCATTATTTTGGAGGGAAGGCGTGTTTTTGGAGAGAGATGGAAGGAGATGGACCAAACTCACTTACATGCATACTTTGGGGTTCTTATCATTGCTGGTGTTTTCAGATCAAATGGGGAATCCACAGAATCCCTGTGGGATGCAGAAACTGGCAGAGAACTTTTCTGTGCAACAATGTCTCCGGGAAACTTCCACATTATTTTCAGGATTATCCGCTTCCCTGGATTAAACCTTCCCCTGTTTTACAACCCTGGGCCCAACGTTACTGTTGATGAGCAGCTTATGCCATTTAGGGGCCGCTGTCCCTTCAGGCAGAACATACCGTCTAAACCCAATGGAATAAAGATCTGGGCTGCCTGTGATGCTGCTTCATCATATGCGTGGAACTTGCAAGTGTCTACTAAAATCAAATATCAAATATCTACTGTTTGCTGATGATCTGGTGCTTCTATCTCCAACCAAGGAGGGCCTACAGCAGCACCTAGACCTTCTGCACAGAATCTGTCAGACCTGGGCCCTGACAGACCTGGGCCCTGACAGACCCTGGGTCCTGAGAGTAAATCTCAGTAAGACAAAAATAATGGTGTTCCAAGTAAAGTCCAGTTACCAGGACAACAAATACAAATTCCATGTAGACACAGTTGCCCTAAAGCACACAAAAAACTATACATTCCTCAACCTAAACATCAGCGCCACAGGTAACTTCCACAAAGCTGTGAACGATCTGAGAGACAAGGCAAGAAGGGCCTTCTACGCCATCAAAAGGAACATAAAATTTGACATACCAATTAGGATCTATGCTAAACTTACTTGAATCAGTTATAGAACCCATTGCCCTTTATGGTTGTGAGGTCTGGGGTCCGCTCACCAAACAATAATTCACTAAATGGGACAAACACCAAATTGAGAATCTGCATACAGAATTCTGCAAAAAAATCCTCTGTGTACAACGTAAAACCCCAAATAATGCATGCAGAGCAAAATTACAGCAATACTTGCTAACTGTCAAAATCGAAATTCTACAACCACCTAAATGGAAGCGATTCCCAAACCTTCCATAACAAAGCCATCACCTACAGAGACATTACCCGGAAAAGAGGACCCTAAGCAAGCTGGTCCTGGGGTTCTGTTCATTAACACAAACAGACCTCACAGAGCCCCAGGACAGCAACACAATTAGACACAACCAAATCATGAGAAAACAAAAAGATAATTACTTGACACATTGGAAAGAATTAACAAATAATCTGAGCAAACTAGAATGCTATTTGGCCCTAAACAGAGAGTACATAGTGGCAGAATACCTGACCACTGTGTCTAATCCTAAACTTAAGGAAAGCTTTGACTATGTACAGACTCAGTGAGCTTAGCCTTGCTATTGAGAGCATCAGACCTGGATCTCAAGAGAAGACAGGCTATGTGCACAATGCCCACAAAATGATGTGGAAACTAAGCTGCACTACCTAACCTCCTGCCAAATGTATGACCATATTAGAGAGACATATTTCCCTTAGATTACATAGGCCTACATAGAATTTCGAAAACAAATCCAATTTTGATAAACTCCCATATCTATTGGGTGAAATACCACAGTGTGCCATCCGAACAGCAATATTTGTGACCAGCTGCCACAACAAAAGGGCAACCAGTGAAGAACAAACACCATTGTACATAGCACATATTTATGTTTATTTATTTTCCCTTTTGTACTTTAATTAACTATTTGCACATCGTTAAAACACTGTTTGTAGCCATAATATGACATTTTAAATGTTTCTATTCCTTTGGAACATTTGTGAGTCTAATGTTTAATGTTCATTTTGTATAGTTTATTTCACTTTTGTTTATTATCTACAGTGCATTTGGAAGGTATTCATACCCCTTGACCTTTTCCACATTGTTTTTACGTTACATCCTTATTCTGAAATAGATTACATAATTTCTTTCCCTCATCAATCTACAATCAATACCCCATAACGACAAAGCAAAAATATGTTTTTAGAAATTGCAGCAAATGTATTACAAATAAAAAACTTAAATATCACCTTTACGTAAGTATTCAGACCCTTTACTCAGTACTTTGTTGAAGCACCTTAGGCAACAATTACAGCCTTGAGTCTTCTTGGGTATGACGCTACAAGCTTGACACGCCTGTATTTGGGAAGTTTCTCTCATTCTTCTCTGCAGATCCTCTTAAGCTCTGTCAGGTAATTTCAGGTCTCTTCAGAGATGTTAGATCGGCTTCAAGTCTGGGCTCTGGCTCAAGTCCGGGCTCTGGCTGGGCCACTCAAGGACATTCAGAGACTTGTCCTGAAGCCACTCCTGCATTGTCTTGGCTGCGACCTTAGGGTTGATGTCCTGTTAGAAGGTGAAGCTTCACCCTAGTCTGAGGTCCTTAGGGCTCTGGAATAGGTTTTCATCACAGATCTCACTGTACTTTGCTTCATTCATCTTTCCATTGATCCTGACTAGTCTCCCAGTCCCTGCAGCTGAAAAACATCCACACAGCATGATGCTGCCACCACCATACTTCACCGTACGGATGGTGTCAGGTTTCCTCCAGACGTGACGCTTGGCATTCAGGCCAAAGAGTTCAATCTTGGTTTCATCAGACCAGAGAATCTTGTTTCTCATGGTCTTCGAGTATTTAGGTGCCTTTTGGCAAACTCCAAGAAAGCTGTCATGTGCCTTTTACTGAGTAGTGGCTTCCATCTGGCCAATCTACCATAAAGGCCTGATTGGTGGAGTGCTGCAGAGATGGTTGTCCTTCTGGAAGGTTCTCCCATCTCCACAGAGGAACTCTAGAGCTCTGTCTGAGTGACCATCGGTTCTTGGTCACCTCCCTGACCAAGACCCTTCTCCCCCGATTGCTCAGTTCAGCTTGGCAACCAGCGCTAGGTAGAGTCTTGGTGGTTCCAAAACCTCTTCCATTTAAGAATAATGAAGGACACTGTGTTCTTGGGGACCTTGAATTTACCACAGGTGGACTCTAATCAAGTTGTAGAAACAATGCACTGTCGTGCATGAAAAGCCCAGGAGGCCGGACGTTTCTGAGATACTGGAACTGGCGCGCCTGGCACCGACAATCATACCACGCTCCAAATCGCTTAGATCACTCTTTTTGCCCATTCTAACGTCCAATGGAACAGTAACTGAATGCCTCAATGCCTGTCTGGGGTGGCGTACCTAATAAACTGGCCACTGAGTGTATATTATATTCCGGACTCTGACATTGCACGTTCTGATATTTATTAATTTCTTTCTTTTTACTTTTGGATTATGTGTGTATTGTTTTGTATTGCTTTCTATGTATTATTGCTGCACAAGCATTTCGCTGCACCTGTGATAACATCAGCAAATCTGTGTATGGGACCAATACACTTTGATTTGATTTATAGGCCTACTGCTGTGTCTGATCTCCACGTTCCATGTGCTCATTTCTTTATCGCAATGACTCACGGTGAATCAATTTGGCCATATGGCAGAGGCTGGTGCTCTCGCATTCGTCGACTTTTGGTAGAAATGGTAGGATAAATTGTACATAAGCTTCTCCAAGCTTGAAACTCAATCAGCTACCCATGTTGTCAGGCATCGCATTTTCTTGGAAAATACAGTTCGCATGTTCTTCTTCACCACGATCAGCTCAGAAATGGACAAATACAGATTTTAAATGACTAATTATATTGACACTACAGCCCACTGAGTGAAACTCCCGGACAGCAGTTGTGAGTAGCCTAATTTGATTCCATAGGCTGTTGTCCATTTTACTTTTACCTTTCCTATTTTTAGGGTTTGTTCATTCATATTCACATCGAAGAGTATTCTGATTTGATAGGGTGCCATTTAGGCTATTTGATCGAAATCAAGCGTGATGTAAAAAAAAATCGAATTAAATCACATGTTATTGGTCACATACACATATTTAGCAGATGTTATTGCGGGAGTAATGAAATGCTTATGTTCCTAGCTCCAACTGTGCAGTAATAACTAACAATTCACAACAACACACACAAATCTAAAAGTGAATGAATGGAATTAAGAAATATATAAATATTAGGATGACTGAACAAAATGACTAATAGCGTGTAGCACTCACTTGTAAATAGAGTATAAATATATTATATACTATACAAAATTAAATAAATATATATATATATATATATATTTTTTATTTTTTTTTATTTTTTTTTATTTCACCTTTATTTAACCAGGTAGGCAAGTTGAGAACAAGTTCTCATTTACAATTGCGACTTGGCCAAGATAAAGCAAAGCAGTTCGACACATACAACAACACAGAGTTACACATGGAATAAAACAAACATACAGTCAATAATACAGTAGAAAATAAGTCTATATACAATGTGAGCAAATGCAGTGAGATAAGGGAGGTAAAGGCAAAAAAGGCCATGGTGGCAAAGTAAATACAATATAGCAAGTAAAACATATATGTGATGGGATGTATAGACATGGACAGTATGTGGATATAATATTTAGTATATCTATAGAATACGTAGGATAGAATAGTATATATATGTGATGGTATATGTACAGCAATAGTTAAATAGGATGGCCTTGACTAGAATACAGTACCGTAATTTCCGGACTATTAAGCGCACCTGAATATAAGCCGCACCCACTGAATTTAATTTTTTTTTTTATTTTGAACATAAATAAGCTGCACATGTCTATAAGCCGCAGGTGCCTACTGGTACATTGAAACAAATTAACTTTACACAGGCTTTAACGAAACACGGCTTGTAACAAAAATAAATAGGCTTTAACGAAACACGGCTTGTAACAAAAATAAATAGGCTTTAATGAAACACGGCTTGTAACAACAACAAAAAATATTTGCAGTAAGCTTTAGTTGTCTTTTTGCACTGAGTCAATTCCTCACGCTGCTGTTTCCAACGTCTTATCATCGACTCAGTAAGACCAAGCTCCCGTGCAGCAGCTCTATTTCCTTTCCCAACAGCCAGATCAATCGCCTTCAACTTGAAAGCTGCATCATATGCATTTCTCTGTGTCTTTGCCATGATGAGGGTGACAAAATGACTACCGTAATCAGAATGATGGGAAGTTTGAGAGCGCTCGATTTAATCTAAACAGTAAACAAAAAAGTTGTTTGACCTTAACCCGTTCGGCAATTTCATTGGTCTAATGAAAGCTTCATGCCTGAGCACGTCACAGAATGTGTTTTTTTGGAGAAAAAAAATGTGAAAGCGGGAAAAATCCATATATTTGCCGCGTCATTGTTTAAGCCGCGAGGTTCAAAGCCTGGGAAAAAAGTTGCGGCTTATAGTCCGGAATTTACGGTATATACATATGAAATGAGTACAACAGTATGTAAACATTATTAAAGTGACCAGTGTCCGATGTCTATGGTCATAGGTCAGCAGATTCTAAGGTGCAGGGTTGAGTAACCAGGTGGTAGTCGGGGAGGGTACTGGGTAGGAGGTTGGCTAGTGATGGCTATTTAACAGTCTGATGGCCTTGAGATAGAGGCTGTTTTTCAGTCTCTCGATCCCAGCTTTGATTCACCTGTACTGACCTCGCCTTCTGGATGATAACGGGGTGAACAGGCTGTGGCTTGGGTGGGTGATGTCCTTGATGATTTTTTTGGCCTTCCTGTGATGTCCTGGAGAGCAGGCAGTGTGCCCCCAGTGATGCGTTGTGCATACCGCACCACCCTCTGGAGAGCCCTGTGGTTGCAGATGGTGCAGCTGCCGTACCAGGCAGTGATACAGCCCGACAGGATGCTGTCAATCGTGCATCTGTAAAAGTTTGTGAGGGTCTTAGGGGCCAAACCAAATTTCTTCAGCCTCCTGAGTTTGAAGAGGCGCTGTTGCGTCTTCTTCACCACACTGTCTGTGTGGATGGACCATTTCAGATTGTTGGTGATGTGTACACCGAGGAACTTGAAGCTTTTCACCTTCTCCACTGCAGCTCCGTTGATGTGGATGGGAGGGTTCTCCCTCTGCCGTCTCCTGAAGTCAACGATCAGCTCCTTCGTTTTGCAGAAATTATTTTCCCTGCACCACTTCGCCAGGGCCCTCACCTCCTCCCTGTAGGCTATTTCGGCATTGTTGGTAATCAGGCCTACCACTGTTGTATCATCTGCAATCTTGATGATTGAGTTGAAGGCGTGCATGGCCATGCAGTCATGAGTGAATAGGGAGTACATGAGAGGGCTGAGCACGCACCCTTGTGGGGCCCCTGTGTTGATGATCAGTGTAGTGGAGGCATTGTTTCCTACCTTCACCACCTGGGGGCAGCGCGTCAGAAGTACAGGACCCAGTTGCAATGAGTGGGGTTCAGACCCAGGGCCCCGAGCTTAATGATGAGCTTGGAGGGTACTATGGTGTTGAAGGCTGAGCTGTAGTCAATGAACAGCATTCTTACATAGATATTTATCTTGTGCAGTGCGATGGTGATTGCATTGTCCATGGATCGATTGGGGTGGTATGCAAATTTCAGTGGGTCTAGGGTGTCAGGTAAGGTGGAGGTGATATGATCCATAACTAGCCTCGCAAAGCACTTCATGATGACAGGAGTGCTACACGCTATTAGTCATTTTGTTCAGTTACCTTTGCTTTCTTAGGAACAGGAATCTTGAAGCAAGTGGGGACAGCAGACTGGGATAGGGAGAGATTGAATATGTCCGTAAACTCTCCAGGAAGCTGGTCTGCCATGTTCTGAGGACACGGCTAGGGGTGCCGTCTGGACCGGCAGCCTTGCGAGGGTTAACACACTTAAATGTCTCACGTTGGCCACTGTGCTATTCTCAAAGTGGGCGAATAAGTTGTTTAGCTTGTCCGGTAGTAAGATGTCGGTGTTCACAACATGGCTGGTTTTCCCTTTGTAATCCGTGATTGTCTGGAGTCCCTGCCACATACGTCTCGTGTCTGAGACACTGAATTGCGACTCCGCCTTGTCTCTGTCCTGACCTTTTGCTTGTTTGATTGCATTACAGAGGGCATAACTGCACTGTTTGTATTAAACCATATTCTCAATCACCTTGCCATGGTTAAATGTGGTGGTTCGAGCATTCAGTTTTGCGCGAATGCTTCCATCTGTCCACGGTTTTTGGTTTTGGTAGGATTTAATCATCACAGTGGGAACACCATCCCCTATACACTTCTTGATGAACTCAGTCACAGTGTCAGTGTATACGTCAATGTTATTCTCAGAGGCAACCTGGAACATATCCCTGTCCACGTGATCAAAACAATCTGAAGCATGGATTCCGATTGGTCAGTCCAGCATTGAATAGACCTTAGCATGGGTACTTCCTGTTTGAGTTTCTGCCTATAGGAAGGGAGGAGCAGAATGGAGTTGTGATCTGATTTGCTGAAGGGAGTGCGGGGAGGGCCTTGTAGACATCCCAGAAGGGTGAGTATCAACGGTTGAGAGTTTTTAAAGTGTGAGTACTACAGGCAATGTGTTGATTGAACTTTGGTAGTGTTTTCTTCAGATTTGCTTTGTTAAAGTCCCCCTGCTAAATGCAGCCTCAGAATATGCATTTTCCAGTTTGAAACAAGTCCAGTGTAGTTCCTTGAGGGCCGTCGTGGTATCGGCTTGAGGGGGGATATACATGGCTATGACAATAACCGAAGAGCATTCTCTTGGGAGATAATACGGCCGACATTTTACATTTTAGTCATTTAGCAGACACTCTTATCCAGAGCGACTTACAGTAGTGAATGCATACATTTCATACATTTTTTTCTTTTTCTTTTTCTCCGTACTGGTCCCACGTGGGAATCGAACCCACAACCCTGGCGTTGCAAACACCATGCTCTACCAACTGAGCCACACGGGACCCCACATTTGCCTCACATTTGATGGTGAGGCATTCTAGGTTGGGTGAACAAAAGGACTTGAGTTCCCACAATCACAACATGAGTAGTTAATCATGAAACATGTCCGCCTATCTTTTTCCCAGAAAGTTCTTTTTTCCTGTCTGCACGATGTACTGAGAACCCAGCTGGCTGTTTGGACGGGACAGTATAGCTGGAGAGAGCCATGATTCCGTGAAACAGAGTATGTTAAAGTCCCTGATGTCTCTCTGGAAGGAGATCTTCGCCCTGAGGTGGTCTACTTTATTGTCCAGGGACTGAACATTATAGAGTAATATACTCGGAAGCGTTGGATTCAATTCGTGAGTCGTATTTCTGGTCGGAATGCTGGTGAGTTACCATCGCTCTAATATCCAAAAGTTATTTCCGGCTGTATATAATAACGTAAAAAACATTCTGGGCTAATAATGTAAGAAAAAGCACTGAAAAAAATACAGCGAATATACTGTACAAATAGTGCAAAGTTACTTAGCAGCTAGAAACAGAGCTGCGAAGTCTATCAGAGCCATCTTGGTGAGTGTGTGTCTCATGAGATTGTCATAAATTTGGTCACCCTGTAGGCTACAGAAAAGTCCACAGAGGCAATATACTCTTTCTTCCATACAGGCTACATGATTAATGTTAGATGACTACAGGGCTGTGTCTCTTCAACAGGACCATGGAGAGGATCACTGGGCATGGACACGATACATATTTTGTGTCTCTGCCCTTGGCAAAGTGGGTACTGCTTATCATGTTCACCTTAATAGCCCATATGCCACTTGCTGAGAGAAGTTATCATTGTTTTGGGGCAGAATTATGTGACTTTTTTGTGTTGTTGGTCAGTTTATCCCTGAAAATACCTCCCTCATCAATATGCTGCTCTAAGAGGCCGCCTAATCCTGCCTAATGGGTGGGATGGCCCTGGGTTAAGCGCTTTGCTCAAGGGCACAACGGCAGGCAATGGCCTCTAGAATTTGACACCAGCAACCCTCTGGTTGCCAGCTCATTTACCGTCAGATTTTTCCCGTCGGACCCTGAATTCAAACTGGCAACCCTCCAGTTGCTGGCTCACCTCTCTAACCTGCTAGGCTACCTGCTGCCCCCTACATGCCAGTATGCAACACTCTTAAACAATTCCCCCAGGGAAGAGGAAATTATCCTTTAAGGTAAATCTTTAATGGAAGCAAGATGCTTTATTCAACCGGGCCCTGGTCTGTTGTCTGGTCTGGTTGTCTGGTCTGTTGTCTCGACTGTTGTTTGAAACACATTCAACCCTCAGTCAACTACTTCATATAATCTCTAGAGTTGTTGAGTGCTAGCTGGCTAAGCAGAGATATGTATAGGTATCCCCCTTTCCCATTTATGCTATCACAATGTCTTGCCGGCTAACCTGTGGGCTATGCTATCACAATCGCTAGCTGGCTAACCTGTGTTCTAAGTTGTCTCAATGACTAGCTAGCTAACCTGTGGGCTGTGCTAGCTCGATGACTAAGCAAACCTGTGGGCTATGCTATCACAATGACTAAACTAAACTGTGGGCTATGCTATCCTAATGACTAGCTGGCTAACCTGTGGGATATGCTATCAGAATGACAAGCCAGCTGACCTGTGGGCTATCACAATGACTAAGCTAACATGTGGGCTATGCTATCACAATGACTAGCTGGCTAACCTGTGGGCTATGCCTGTTACCTAGCGTTGAAGCTATTCTATCTCAATAGTCTGTTAACTAGCTAGCCAGTATTACTCTCTCTGTCTCTCTATCTGTCTCTCGCTCAAGGTAAAGGGTTCGATATATTTAGCCCAGCAGGCCTTGGTTACCGTAACCAGGGTGTTGTTTACACAACATGGGGCTTTGCTGCTCTAACACACACACTCCAGGACGTAGATATACTTTATATACCCAGACAGAGAGCCTTGAGTGGGGAGGACAGGACAGCTGCCCCCTAACACCCCACTTATCCCTCACACACACACATACCAGATCCACATCACACGGTCCATTTTTCAAAATATCATGCTACATTAAATCCACATTAAAAACAGATGCAGCTTTGTAACAATGGTAATCTCTCTCTCTCTCTGTGTGTGTGTGTGTGTGTGTGTGTGTGTGTGTGTGTGTGTGTGTGTGGTGTGTGTGTGTGTGTGTGTGTGTGGTTGAGAGAAAGTGTTGTGTGTTTTTTGTGTGCGAGTTAGAGCTATGACAGAGTTATATTGATCATATAAAATAGGTAGTTTTTTCAAACTTTAGTAGCTACTAAAAGTGATTTAAAGTTCATAAAATGATTTAGAACTGATTATAGCAGTATTCTATGGTGAAAGATACATGGTATTCTATAGTGAAAGATACATGGTATTCTATGGTGAAAGATACATGGTATTCTATGGTGAAAGATACATGGTATTCTATAGTGAAAGATACATGGTATTCTATAGTGAAAGATACATGGTATTCTATAGTGAAAGATACATGGTATTCTATAGTGAAAGATACATGGTATTCTATGGTGAAAGATACATGGTATTCTATAGTGAAAGATACATGGTATTCTATGGTGAAAGATACATGGTATTCTATGGTGAAAGATACATGGTATTCTATGGTGAAAGATACATGGTATTCTATAGTGAAAGATACATGGTATTCTACAGTGAAAGATACATGGTATTCTATAGTGAAAGATACATGGTATTCTATAGTGAAAGATACATGGTATTCTATAGTGAAAGATACACATGGTATTCTATAGTGAAAGATACATGGTATTCTATAGTGAAAGATACATGGTATTCTATGGTGAAAGATACATGGTATTCTATAGTGAAAGATACATGGTATTCTATGGTGAAAGATACATGGTATTTGTTGTGTATGATAGGCCAGAAGGCTAAACTGAAAAACCATAATTGTAACTTAAGCCTATATTAAATTTAAACTCTACAAATTACAGATGGTGGAATTGCAAAAACACTTCAGTGCAAAGGTGGTTATTTACATAGTGATTTCCAAAACAACAGTACTGCAAAAGTATAAACATAAATGATGAGGCCAGCTAACTAGTGATTTCCCATCAACGTATCAATGGAAACATTTAAACTGATAGAGGAACCATATGTAGGATAACCCCTCCCATCAGAACATTTCAAACTCATTCATTCATTTATCAAGCCGTTATACACATCAAAGCATACATTTTCCACTCAGATAATCATATCATTAATTATATTCATTGTACAATAGCAATCGGCTTCTCATTTTTGTATGTTTTTTAAATTTTATTTAACCTTTATTTAACTAGGCAAGTCAGTTAACCGGTCTGGGCTAGGGGGCAGTATTTTCACGGCCGGATGAAAAACGTACCCAATTTAAATCTGGCAAAGAGATGGCATTCAAGACATGTTAATCTATAAGTCTTTGAATGACAATATTACATTTTAACAATGTTTTTGAATAGTAATTTTGTAAATTGTAGCGCTGAGCATCGGAAGCATTTGAGGGAAAAGATTTTCTGAACGTCATGCGCCGATGTAAAATGCTGTTTTTATACATAAATATGAACTTTATCGAACAAAAAATGCATGTGTTGTGTAACATGATGTCCTAGGAGTGTCATCTGATGAAGGTTGTCAAAGGTTAGTGCTGCATTTAGCTGTGTTTTGGGTATTTGTGATGCATGCTAGTTGCTTTGAAAATGGCTGTGTGATTATTTCTGGCTGAGTACTCTGCTGACATAATCTAATGTTTTGCTTTTGCTGTAAAGCCTTTTTGAAATCGGACAACGTGGTTCGATTCAGGAGAGGTGTATCTATAAAACGGTGTAAAATAGTCATATGTTTGAGAAATTGAAGTTATAGCATTTATGAGGTTTTGCATTTAGCGCGACGCGATTACACTGGCTGTTGATTAGGGTGGGACGCAAGCGTCCCACTGGCCCAGACAGGTTAAACAGGTTACTACTCTGGCCCAGAAACTAGAATATGCATATTATTAGTAGATTTGGATAGAAAATACTCTGACGTTTCTAAAACTGTTTGAATGGTGTCTGTGAGTATAACAGAACTCATATGGCAGGCAAAAACCTGAGACAAATCCAAGCAGGAAGTGGAAAGTCAGAGAATTGTAGTTCTTCTTTTGATTCTCTATCGAAACTACAGTGTCTGTGGGGTGACGTTGCACTTCCTAAGGCTTCCATTGGCTGTCAACAGCCTTCAGAAAATAGTTTGAGCATTCTCCTGTCACTGGGCAGATAGTAGGAGCTCAGTTACTGAGTGGTCTGCCCGGCAACAAAGGGAGTGGATATGCGCAGTCACACTAGCTCGCTGTTCCTTCTTTTTCTTCTAGAATGAATATGCTATTGTCCGGTTGGAATATTATCGCAATTTTACGTTAAAATACCATAAAGATTGATTTTAAACAGCGTTTGACATGCTTCTAAGTACGGTAATGGAACATTTTGACTTTTCGTCTCTGGTTCCCCGCTCGCGCGTTATGCCTTTGGATAAGTGATCTGTACGCACGAACAAAACGGAGGTATTTGTACATAAATATGGATTATTTTGAACAAAAACAACATTTCTTGTGGAAGTAGCAGTCCTGGGAGTGCATTCTGACGAAGATCAGCAAAGGTAAGAGAATATTTCTAATACTAATTCTGAGTTTAGGTTGCCCCGAACTTGGCGGGTGTCTGTATAGCTCTCTGTGATGGCTGAGCTATGTACTCAGAATATTGAAAAATGTGCTTTCTCCATAAAGCTATTTTAAAATCTGACAAAGCGGTTGCATCCAGGAGTAGTCTATCTATAATTCTTTAAATAATTGTTATATATTTTGTCAACGTTTATGATGAGTATTTTTGTAAATTGATGTACACATTCACCGGGAGTTTTGGTGGGAATACATTTTCTGAACATCACGCGCCAATGTAAAATACAGATTTTTACATGTATTGTGTAACATAATGTCCTAGGAGTGTCATCTGATGATGATCGGCAAAGATTAGTGCTTCATTTAGCTGTGTTTTGGGTTGTATTGACACATGTCCTTGCTTGGAAAATGGCTGTGTGATTATTTTTGTCTATGTACTCTCCTAACATAATCTAATGCTTTGCTTTCTCTGTAAAGCCTTTTTGAAATCGGACAATGTGGTTACATCAAAGAGAAGTGTATCTTTAAAATGGTGTAAAATAGTTGTATGTTTGAGAAAGTTGAATTATGACATTTTGTTGTTTTTGAATTTGCCGCCCTGATATTTCACTGGCTGTGGGTGGGATGTCCCACGTAGCCCATAGAATTTAAGAACAAATTCTTATTTACATTGATGGCCTACCTCATAACTCATTATAAACTGGGTGGTTCGAGCCCTGAATGCTGATTGGCTGACAGCCATGGTATATCAGACCATATACCACGGGCATGAGAAAACACTCATTTGTACTGCTCTAATTACATTGGTAACCAGTTTATAATAGCAATAAGGCACCTCGGGGCTTGTGGTATATTGCCAATATACCACGGCTAAGGGGTGTATCCAGGCACTCCGTGTTGCGTCGTGCATATTAAGAACTGCTTTTCTGACCACTTTTCTCCATTACATCACCAGATTCCTGCCATAAGCTCTGGACCATTGCACTGGATCATCGCAGCTAGCTAGCTGCTACTGAGTGGCCCAGCCTTGAGCCAGGCCCATCTCCCGGCCTGCTCAGTGGACCCTATGATCACTCAACTACACAGCTGATGTCTCCCGGACTCTTAACTAAACGACTAGAAGCCACTACATCACCGGATTCCTGCCATAAGCTCTGGACCTTTGCACCGGATGCGTCGGAGTGGCTATAGTGGCTTACACCCTTGTCCCGAAGCTAGCACCAGTTAGCCTCGAGCCAGGCGCCTCTTCCGGCTAGCAAACTAAATTACTCCAGCTACAATACCTCTTTTGCCAATTGGCCTGGACCCTTTGTCGACATGGAGCCCCGCCGATCCATTACGACTGGTCTGCCGATGTGATTCCGTCCGTTGTGCTCTCAACCGGCCTTCGCCGGACGTCGGTGATGCCCTTGTCCCAAAGCTAGCACCAGTTAGTCTCGAGCCAGGTGCATCTCCCGGCTAACGTAGTAACGACTACCTAACAGCTTCCCTGTTTCATCTTTTGCTGTTCACTAGACCCTATGATTACTTGGCTACATAGCTGATGCCTGCTGGACTGTTCATTAATCACTGTACTCCATTTTGTTTATTTTGTTTATCTGTCGGCCCTTGCCTCGAACTCAGGCCCTGTGTGTAGTTAACTGACCCCTCTCTGCCCATTCATCGCCATTTTACCTGTTGTTGTTGTCTTAGCTGATTAGCTGTTGGTGTCTTACCCGTTGTTGTCTTAGCTAGCTCTCCCAATCAACACCTGTGATTGCTTTATGCCTCGCTTTATGTCTCTCTCTAATGTCAATATGCCTTGTATACAGTTGTTTGGGGTAGTTATCATTGTTTTATTTTACTGCCCTTTTGTCCCACCCCCCACACATGCGGTGACCTCACCTAGCATAACTAGTGCCTCCAGAGATGCAACCTCTCTTATCGTCACTAAATGACAAGGTTTACCTCCACTGTACCCGCACCCTACCATACCCCTGTCTGTGCATTATGCCCTGAATCTGTCCTTCCACGCCCAGAAATCTGCTCCTTTTATTCTCTGTTCCCAACGCACTAGACGACCAGTTCTGATAGCCTTTAGCCATATCCTCATCCTACCCCTCCTCTGTTCCTTGGGTGATGTAGAGGTTAACCTAGGCCCTGTGTGTTCCCTGGCGCTCTCATTTGTTGACTTCTGTAACCATAAAAGCCTTGGTTTCATGCATGTTAACATCAGAAGCCTCCTCCCTAAGTGTGTTTTACTCACTGCTTTAGCACACTCCGCCAACCCTGATGTCCTTGCCGTGTCTGAATCCTAGTTTAGGAAGGCCACCAAAAATTCTGAAATTTCCATCCCCAACTACAACATTCTCCGTCAAGATAGAACTGCCAAAGGGGGAGGAGTTGCAATCTACTGCAGAGATAGCCTGCAAAGTTCTGTCATGCTTTCCAGGTCTATGCCCAAACAGTTCGAGCTTCTAATTTAAAAAATGAATCTCTCCAAAAATAAGTCTCTCACGGTTGCCGCCTGTTATAGACCCCTCTCAGCTCCCAGCTGTGCCATGGACACCATATGTGAATTGATTGCCCCCCATATATCTTCAAGGTTTGTTCTGTTAGGTGACCTAAACTGGGATATGCCGTCCTACAATCTAAGCTAGATTCCCTCAATCTCACACAAATTATCAAGGAACCCTCCAGGTACAACCCTAAATCCGTAAACATGGACACCCTCATAGATATCATCCTGACCAACCTGCCCTCCAAATACACCTCTGCTGTTTTCAATCAGGATCTCAGCGATCACTGCCTCATTGCCTGCATCCGTTATGGGTCCGCGGTCAAACGACCACCCCTAATCACTGTCAAACGCTCACTAAACTAACAAAAAACACAATCGGTTGGGGACACGTAAAACATCTGCCTTCTTCTCTGGCGCCACTTGTGATCTTATACATTTACATAACCCCACCGCTACTGACATGGTGTCTTCCAGTACTCCCATTCACATGGACATGCAATTCAGGAAAGGCACTAAAAAAGCCAGTCCGATTTCCGTAGCTAGGGTCCTTATTCCAGCATAGCCGGAAGCTACAAAGAGGGAGAGAGAGGAACAGAAACAAACAAACAGAGTGCTCATCCATAGCATTGACAAGTACAATAAATGTCACTTAAATTCGGGATAGGTAGTCCACCATGACATTTTCTTTTCCTGCCTTGTGACGTACACAGAACAAGAAGGGCTGGAGCTCCAGATACCACCTGGTCATGCGAGCATTCCGGTCCTTTATGGTCTGGATCTAGGTCAGGGCTCTCTGGTCCGAGTGCAGGTCAAATTCTTTCCCAAGCAGGTAGTACCGAAGGCTGTCTAGCGCCCACATCATAGACAGGCACACCTTCTCAATGGTCGAATATCTAGTTTCCCTGGGCAAGAGCTTCTGACTCATATATAGCACGGGGAGCTCTTCTCCTGGCTCCCTTAGGCCAGTACAGCTCCAATTCCTACAGCCGAAGCATCCAACTGTACAAGGAACCTCTTCTGAAAATAAGGGCTCTGGAGAACAGGGGATGAGCACAGACATTTTTTTGCATCATGAATGCTTCCTCAAACTCCTCAGTTCACTTCACAGGTTTGCCACCTTTGATGTGAGGTTGGTCGGGGGAACTGCGATGGTGGAGAGCTGGGGAATGAATCAACGGTACCACCCTGCCAGAGCTAGGGAGGACTTCACCCTTACCCAGCTAGTAACCCAGGTACTGTTTCACCCACTCACACATCTCCTGTTTCACCCACTCACACATCAGGAGGTTAAGCGTGAGGCCTGCATCATGGATCTTCCCCAGGACTCTGCTAAGATGCTATATGTGCTCTACCTATATCAGGATTGGCTGTAGATCACCACATCATTCAAGTAGGCAGCACAGCAATCGTCACAGTCATGGAGGACCTTGTCCATCAGCCTCTGGAAGTTGCAGGGGCCCCATGAAGCCCAAACTTCATAACCTTGAACTGGAACAGGCCCATCGGCATCCGGAAGGCAGTGTAAGACCTGGACTTTTTGTCCAGGGTAACCTGCCAGTACCCTTTGCAGAGATCCTTGCGGACCCGGCTCTCAATACCCCAGACTAGTGTGACTGCTAGACAGGAGGTAAGGAGGATGGTCTCAGGGTCAGATGGTATAGCAGTGGAACTATACAGGTGGGAGAGGGCCTCAGGCTTCACATTCTTGGACCCAGGGCAGTAGGCAATGGTAAAATTTAATCAAGTGAATAACAGAGCCCAACGAGCCTGCCTTGAGTTGAGGCGCTTGGCGGTGCGGAGATATTCCAAATTCTTATGGTCGGTCCACACTAAGAACGGATGTTCCGCCCCTTCAAGCCAGTGCTTCCACTCCTCCAGCTCCATCTTGACCACCTAAGTTCCCAATTTTCCATGTCATAGTTCATCTCAGCGGAATTGCGATGATGGGAGAGGAAAGTGCAGGGATGCAGTTTTTGGTCCTGGAAAGAACATTGGGACAGGACAGCCCCCACTCCAATGTCTGAGGCATCAACCACCACGAACTGACGGGACGGGTCCGGATGGATGAGGATGGGGACCACGTCATACAGAACCTTGGGAGAGGTGAATGCAGAGAGGGGGGCAGGCCAGGGTGCTGTAGCCCTTAATAAAGCGTCAGAAGAAATGAGCAAATCCCAGGAAACGTTGCAACTGCACTCTGGATGTGCGTTGGGGCCAATCCACCAATGCTCTCACCTTGTCAGGATCCATCTGAATGTTCCCTGCAGCGATGACATATCCCAGAAAGGAGATAGTGGAACGATGGAACTCACATTTCTCCACTTTAACAAACAGCTGGTTCTCCAAGACTCACTGGAGGACTTGTCGGACATGGAGAACATGCTCTTGAGCCAACCGGGAAAAGACAAAGATGTTGTCAAGATAGACAAACACAAACCGGTTAAACATGTCACAGACCACATTACTGACCAGGGCCTGGAACACTGTGGGAGTGTTGGTCAGACCAAACGGCATAACGAGGTACTTGTAGTGTCCGCTAGCCATGTCGAAGGCTGTCTTCCACTCGTCTCCTTCCGGTTTCTGAACCAGGTGGTAGCCATTCCGAAGGTCCAACTTCTAAAAGATGGTTGTCCCCTAGAAATGCTCGAAAGCCGAGGAGTGGTACTGGGTAACAATTCTTAACAGTGATGTCATTGAGGCCCCGGTAGCCGATACACGGGTGCAGGGTTTTGTCCATCTTTTCCACACAAAAAAACCCTGCACCGGCAGGGGATGCAGAAGGCCGCATGAATCCTGGCAGCTAGAGAGTCCTCAATGTATACCTCCATGGTCTTGGTCTCTGGGCCAGACAGAAAATAAAGCCACCCTTGAGCTGGTGTGGTGCCCGGGAGGAGGTCAATAGTGCAATCGTAGGGTTGATGCCAAGGAAGGGATGTGGCACCAGCCTTGTTGAAAACCTCCCGGAGGTCCTGGTACTTCGTGGGATGGTGGAGAGATCCGAGGCTACCCAAGCCTGCAGAAGGACGTACAATGGCAGGCTGTGCCACCTTAAGGCAATGTGTGTGGCAGAACTGGCTCCAACACAGGATAGAACCAGTATCCCAGTCGATCAGGGGGTTGTACCTCTGGAGCCATGAAAATCTGAAGACCACAGGAGTATGAGGAGATTCAATTAGTAGAAACTGTATCAACTCACTGTGGTTACCCGACACTCGCAGGTTAATGGGAACCATTCTGTGAGTGACCCTGCCAAAGCTCTGGCATCTATGGGAATGGAGAGCGGTTGAGTAGAGATACCCAGCTCAGATACCAGGGCATGAAGCCTACTGATGAGCCTGGTCTTTTTACTGGACAGGTGGAAAATGTAATGTCCTGTAGTACCACAATACATGCAACTGTTGGAACTCAGCCTGCATAAACGTTCACTAGGAGACAATATAGCCCTGCCCAATTGAATGGGCTCAGGAAGAGATGAGTCGCCAGTCCTCGATGATCCCCAAAGCGGCTCGGTTGATTTCGGATTCTCTTGGGAATGCAGGCACCTGGGACTTCCGAGGTTCTTCGGAGGCGAGGGAGAAACCGTGGACGAGCGAGTGTGGCTGAGAACAGACCTCCTCTCCCTCTTGCGTTCCCGCAGGTGCCCATTGATCCTTATTGTCAAGGCTATGAGGGAGTCGAGGTCCCTGGGTAACTCCCGGGCTGCGAATTCATCTTTGATTTCCTCCAATAATCTATGAAGGAGGGCATGGAACAGGGACTCCGGGTTTCAGGCGGCAAGCATGCGAAAGTCTATCGCGTAGTCTGCCACACTGGGGGAGTCTTGACGCAGGCGAAGTAGCTTCCGAGCCACCTCTTTCCCAGACGCCGGGGAATCGAACACCTTTCTTACCTCCGCCACAAAATCCTCCAGACTAAGGCAAACGGCGGATTGTTGATCCCACACCGCCGTAGCCCAAGCGAGCACCCTTCCAGACATCAGCATTATAAGATACTCTATCTTTGACCGGTCTGAAGGCAACAAAGAGGGCTGTAGCTCAAAGATGAGGGAGCACTGGGAGAGAAATGCCCGGCAGGTTCCAGGATCTCCAACATAGCGCTCCGGAGGAGGTAAGCGGTGTTCTTGGGAAGCCGGAGTAGGCTGGGGAGAATATTGCTAGTAGCGTGGTTACTGAGTGCCCAGGAGGTTTCCATTGTGGCTTGCTCCAGTAATGAGTTGAACATATTGTCATGGCGTTCCCCCAAAGTATGGAAACCCTTCATAAGGTTTTGAAGTAGCTCCTCATGTCTTCCAATGGTGGCTCCTTGCAGGGAGACAGCATTGTGGAGCTGGTCTGAGTCTGCTGAGTCAGTCATGGCTAGTTCGTACCATCACGACTTAGGATATGAGCCAGATCCAGACACAGGAGGCAGATAGTACAGTTCTCAGATAAGGGCAGGTCGAGGACAAGCAGATGTTCTTAATCAGGTCAGAGACAGGCAGGTAGGTACAGGATGGCAAGCAGGCTCAGGGCAGGCAGGCAGGCAGAATGGTCAGACCCTTGAAAACTAGGGAACAAAAACTTGAGAAACGGGACAACACGCTGGTAAGACCTGACAAGACAAGACAAACAGAAATGCAGGTATAAATACACAGGGTATTTAGGGGGAAAAAAGGAGACACCTGGTGGGGGGTGGAGACAAGCACAAGAGAGGTGAAACAGATCAGGGTGTGACATTTGCAGTATGTTTAAACATCAGTTTACATTGAGGGCCAGAAGAAACAGGAGCCTGAGGTAGGTCTTATGTTGCCCTAGGTGGCCTGCCCATGGAACAGTATGTTTAAGGTTGAGAACAAGGGGTCTACAACTAGACGGCACCACTACCTTCCTATCTGCTTCTGACCTAAGGTAGAGTATGTGGTTGTCTACTGTCTAAATCCCCCACATGAAGATTGGCTGTCCCAGGCATTGTCAAACAAAAGTTTCAAGGTTGGATCAGACTTCTGAAGTGTAGCAATATTTTGGGGATCATCCCATTGTACCTCTACCCAGACATATCAGCAACAGGTATAGGGGTCGCCACATTCTTCTCAAGACTTCGCTGGTGGCGTGACATTCTGGGCCTTTTGGTTCCCCACTTGCACAGACTATCACACAAGTCAGGTAGATGTTGTAAACCAGTTTTGGCACGAGTGAAAATTGAGCATGACACATGAAAATCAGACTGGCAAACTAACTGCTCATATAGTTGAGCCCTGCATTTCCAACAGATCAGAAAGTACAGGCACATCCCTCCCCAAAATCAACTCAAAAGGTAGATTCTCCATTATCCCAACTTTCAGGAGGTACATCTGACCCTGAATCTCAACTGTGAGCTCAGCTATGGGCTGCTGCAACTGGTCACCGTGGACACAATGGTTCAGTGTCTGGTGACCGCAATCAATGCAATTGCCAGGTACATAACATATTCCGATCAAAGACAGGGAACTGCCGGTGTCAAGCATTGCAGTAAGACTTTTACAATTCCCTTTTACAGGTACCAAGACTGACTCTTCCCCACTCTGCCTATGCTGAACACCATCCCCCTCTCTGAGCAGATATCAGTAACCTGAGAGCTTGGATTTACGTGGTGGACACATTGAAGCTTTGTGCCCTTGCTGCTGACAGTAAATCAGGTCAGGCCACTCCTTTCAGAATGAACTGCATGATCCCTTACATCCCTCCTCCCAGACACAAACCCCTCAGATTTACCTACACCATCTCTGGTGTCTCTAATGTCCCTTGTGCCCCTTGTGTCTCTAAATCTCCTTGGAGTGGGTGCTGCAGGTCGTGGTTGGACCCCTTTACTTGCGTTAAGGTACTGCAGTGCCAGCTTTGCCTCCATAAGCCCATCCTTGGACCCAGGTCCGAGTATCATGTGGGAGAACTTGCAGAAGTTGCTTGAGGATGACGACATCACCAATCTCGTCCCGCATCTTCTCATCCGGTCGAACCCATCGTTGGTAGAGGCCCTTGAGGCGGTGGTATGTCTCCATCAGTGAATCATCCGACGGCGTCGATGCAGCTCTGAGGCGTTGATGGTAGGTCTCCGGGAGATGTTTAACTTCACCAGCAGCGCACCCTTCAAGTTCTTGTAGACGTTGGACAACCCCTCTTCCTTCACTGTGTAAGCCTCTAGGCCTTGCCAGTGAGCAATGGGACAAGTTTACAGGCCCATTGTACCTCTGGCCACCGTCACATCTTGGCCAGTCGTTCAAACCTCAGCAGGCAGTTTTCAATGTCTTACCCCTGGTGGTATGAAGAGATCTTCAGCTCCTTCCTCAGGAATGCTGGAGGGTGGATGTTTGCGCTGCTGGACTGGTCTCCTGGTGCTGTGGTTGGCCTCATCACTGCTTGGGGTCCCTGCTGCGTCGATCCTCCATCGTCCTGGTGTTGGCAGACCTAATATTGGGCTCTCACTGATGAGGTCCACTTGGCGAGGAGATGTGAGGATAGATTGTTGTAGGAACTCTTGCTTGTCCTGACCTCTGTTTTTATTATTTATTTTTAAACGGCTGATGTTTGTATGTTACCCGGGGAATTAGCTGGTGGATAAATATTTTCTCAAGTGTACTGAGACTTATGTTTTGTTGTATACTGAACAAAAATATAAACTCAACATGTAAAGTGTTGGTCCCATGTTTCATGAGTTGAAATAAAAGATCCAAAATATGTTCCATAAGCACAAAAATATTATTTCTCTCAAATTTTGGGCACAAATTTGTTTACAACCCTGTTAGTGAGCATTTCTCCTTTGCCAAGATAATCCATCCACCTGACAGGTGTGGCATATCAACAAGCTGATTAAACAACATGATTATTACACAGGTGCACCTTGTGCTGGGGTCAATAAAAGGCCACTCTAAAATGTGCAGTTTTGTCACACAACACAATGCCACAGATGTCTCAACTTTTGAGAGAACGTGCAATTGACAAGCTGACTGCAGAAATGTCCAACAGATCTGTTGCCAGAGAATGTTATGTTAATTTCTCGACCACAAGTCGCCTCCAACGTCATTTTAGAGAATTTGGCTGTACATCCAACCGGTCTCACAACCGCAGAACACGTGTAACCATGCCAGCCCAGGACCTCCACATCCGGCTTCTTCATCTGCGTGATCATCTGAGACTAGCCACCTGGACAGCTGTTGAAACTGTTGGTTTGCACAACCAAAGAATTTATGCACAATCTGTCAGAAATCGTCTCAGGGAAGCTCATCTGTGTGCTCGTCATCCTCACCAGGGTCTTGACCTGACTGCAGGTCTGCATCGTAACCGACTTCAGTGGGCAAATGCTCACCTTCGATGACCACTGGCACGCTGGAGAAGTGTGTTCCTCACAGATCCTGGTTTTGACTGTACCGGACAGATATGTGTATGACGTCGTGTGAGCGAGCAGTTTTGCTGAACAGAGTGCCCCATGGTGGCGGTGGGGTTTTGGTATGGGGCAGACATAAGCTGCAGACAACAAATATAATACAATTTTATTGATGGCAAATTGAATGCACAGAGAGACCGTGATGAGAGAAGGCTGTATCACAACCTGACCGTGATTGGGAGTACCATAGCGCGGCGCACAATGGACCTAGTGTCATCCGGGTTTGGCCGGTGTAGGCCGTCATTGTAAATAAGAATTTGTACTTAACTAACTTGCCTAGTTAAATAAAGGTTAAATAAAAAATTAAAACATTTAAATATCCTGAGGTTCGTTGTCATGCCATTCATCCACCGCCATCACCTCATGTTTTAGCATGATAATGCACGGTCCCATGTCGCAAAGATCTGTACACAATTCCTGGAAGAAGATAATGTCCCAGTTCTTCCGTGGCCTACATACTCATATGTTACCCACTGAGCATGTTTGGGATGCTCTGGATCGACGTGTACAACAGCATGAAGAGGAGTGGGACAACATTCCACAGGCCACAATCAACAGCCTGATCAACTCTATGTGAAGAAGACGTGTCGCACTGCATGAGGCAAATGGTGGTCACACCAGATACTGACTGGTTTTCTGATCCACGCCCCTACCTTTTGTTTAAGGTATCTGTGACCAACAGATGCATATCTGTATTCCCAGTCACGTAAAATCCATAGATTAGGGCCTAATAAATGTTTTTAAATTGACTGATTTCCTGTAACTCAGTAAAATCTTAGAAATTGTTGCATGTTGCATTTATAATTTTGTTCAGTATACATCAAATAAATGTAATAATATGAATAATAATGGTGATGATGATGATCTCAGTCAGAATCTACCAGAGGGTTAGTTCTACAAAGGAATCTAGCCAGGATCAGTTAGCTTCACATTGCAGCTCAGGCTTCATCCGTACTACAATGGTGGATATTGCTCGTCTGCCTACCACTAACTCCAGCAAGCTTGTAACTGCACATGCATGTTGCACATAGCCAAACTATTCATTGAGACAATGCTGAAACATCAATCCAAATGAAAGTAAAATTAAAGAAAAGTTATCTTTGCAAATTCAGCAGTCTATGGTTGAAAATAGGCTTTTAGAAGTGCCTTTATTTTATTTCTACTCATTAATGTCGTCTTTGTTGTGGTTACCAATGCACAAGCAACTTTTATCTCCTATTGATAAAATCATTGTATTAAGTCATACAAAAGTTTTACTGTGCGTAAATGCATTCTGTCCTTACTAAATGTGTCATGTCATCCGTATTTTAATTACAATTTTTTTTACGCAAAAAAACATTTGATTAGTAAAATATTGAATAAGTAGTCTTCCTCAAATGAAGGGGATGATGACACAATCATTGCTAGAGGGAGAGAATCTAATTTCATTGGTTCTCAACTCGTGGCTCAGACACTTCATTTAGGATAAATGGAGTTAGCCCTGAGTTAGCCCTGAGTTAGCTCTGAGTTAGCTCTGTGTTAGCCCTGAGTTAGCCCTGAGTTAGCCCTGAGTTAGCCCTAAGTTAGCCCTGAGTTAGCTCTGAGTTAGCTCTGTGTTAGCTCTGAGTTAGCCCTGAGTTAGCCCTAAGTTAGCTCTGAGTTAGCTCTGTGTTAGCTCTGAGTTAGCCCTGAGTTAGCCCTGAGTTAGCCCTGAGTTAGCTCTGAGTTAGCCCTGAGTTAGCCCTGAGTTAGCCTGCCCTGGAGCAGGTTAGTTCTGAAGGACTTGTTGCCATAGCTGGCTGAAAGGTCAGCCACTTTCATGGTACAGGTTATCCTGAGCTGAACTCAGAGTTGCCAAAGTTACCTCAGTAACTCCTCAGACCTGATTCATAGTACAAGGCTCTGGACATCAAGATAGCTTTACACGCACAGAGCGAGGGAGACACACACACACACACACACACGTATTTCTCTGAGTCTCTTACCTGTTGATGTAACCTCTCTGACGTTTGATCCCAGTTACCTTTAGTTGACCTTTATCTCTCTTTCTCTCTCGCTCTCCCTCTTCCTGTAACCTCTAACTTTTGATCCCAGTTCCCTTCAGTTCTCTCTCCTTCTCTCTCTCTCTCTCACTCTCTCTCTCTCTCTCTCTCTCTCTCTCTCTCTCTCTCTCTCTCTCTCTCTCTCTCTCTCTCTCTCTCATTGGCAGTAAGATTCTTCCCATATCTGGGATTTGTTCTAACTATAAATAGCAGAGAAATACACAGAGGGGACCTGCTTTCTGTCCACACACACACTCACACATATATACACACACACTCACACATATATACACACACTCACACATACAAAAAACTCACAAAGATAGACACACACACACACTCACACATATAGAAACACACACACTCACACACACATATAGAAACACACACACTCACACATATAGAAACACACACACTCACACACATAGACACACATACACACACACAAACATACACACACACACACACACACACACACACACACACACACACACACACACACACACACACACACACACACACACACACACACACACACACACACACACACACACACACACACACACACACACACACACACACACACGCACTCATGCGCACGAGCATATACTCATAAACACACAATCCTCACTCAAACATGTCCTCCTCTCACAGTTAACTACTGAGTTAAGTCTGACAGTGAATGGACCTAACATGTTCAAGCCAATCTTTTACCTAAATATAAAATGGCATTGCCCTATTTCTATTCTGAGTTGCACACACACACACACACACACACACACACACACACACACACACACACACACACACACACACACACACACACACACACACACACACAGTGTTTACGGGGGTATGTGTGTGTCAGGTCTCTTACCTCCTGCTGCGCTCTGTGCCTGTTTTTTTTCAGGTCCTCTCCAGCAGACTGACCTGATTCTGCTCCGTGTGGTTGGCTCTCAGACACAAAGCTCCGCCCCAAAATGAAACTCTGGGATTATAGAATGACAACGACTAGAAGAGACTCATGAAACATGAACAGTTGATTTAACATTACAAGACAGTGGTGTAAATTGTCATGAGAACGTCACAAGATGCCAGACATTAACGACTAATAGAAGGTTGATCAGGCATATAAAACATCTCAACTCTCTCTCCCTGGCTTCTCCCTCTCTCAACAGGTAAACTAACTCATAACTCTCTGTCTTTCCCTCTCCCTGGCTTCTCCCTCTCTCAACAGGTAAACTAACTAATAACTCTCTGTCTTTCCCTCTCCCTGGCTTCTCCCTCTCTCAACAGGTAAACTAACTAATAACTCTCTGTCTTCCTCTCTCCCTGGCTTCTCCCTCTCTCAACAGGTAAACTAACTAATAACTCTCTGTCTTTCTCTCTCCCTGGCTTCTCCCTCTCTCAACAGGTAAACTAACTAATAACTCTCTGTCTTTCCCTCTCCCTGGCTTCTCCCTCTCTCAACAGGTAAACTAACTAATAACTCTCTGTCTTTCTCTCTCCCTGGCTTCTCCCTCTCTCAACAGGTAAACTAACTCATAACTCTCTGTCTTTCTCTCTCCCTGGCTTCTCCCTCTCTCAACAGGTAAACTAACTCATAACTCTCTGTCTTTCCCTCTCCCTGGCTTCTCCCTCTCTCAACAGGTAAACTAACTCATAACTCTCTGTCTTTCTCTCTCCCTGGCTTCTCCCTCTCTCAACAGGTAAACTTACTAACTCCCTCTCTTTCTCCCTCTCCTTTTGTTTCTCCTCTCTCCTTCTCTCGCTAGACTCGACCATGATATGAGCCAGCTCCCTAGCCTCCACTCTCTCTACACACACACACACACACATAAAAGGTTATCTGAGATCAGATAGCAGTTGTCTGACTGGTGACCATTGCTTCCTGTCCATTTTGTCACTTAAGGCTCAGATAGGGAATAGAGGGTCCAGGTAATTTATAACCGTTGCGTAAATTTCATACTAAATTTCATCGTGCAACTTTTCTGAAAAGTCAGAAAATATTGTGATTTATAAACTTGGCGCAGACTGTACATATGCATGTTTCCCGTTATAAATTAGACCTGTCGTGAAACTGTGCGGGTCTGAACAAGCATTAAAACTCCACCTGGAAAACACCCTCCATTCACCTTTTATGGTGACAATAACACCCTGCATTCACCTATTATGGTGACAATAACACCCTGCATTCACCTATTATGGTGACAATAACACCCTGCATTCACCTATTATGGTGACAATAACACCCTGCATTCACCTATTATGGTGACAATAACACCCTGCATTCACCTATTATGGTGACAATAACACCCTGCATTCACCTTTTATGGTGACAATAACACCCTGCATTCACCTATTATGGTGACAATAACACCCTGCATTCACCTATTATGGTGACAATAACACCCTGCATTCACCTATTATGGTGACAATAACACCCTGCATTCACCTATTATGGTGACAATAACACCCTGCATTCACCTATTATGGTGACAATAACACCCTGCATTCAAATCAAATCAAATCCAACTTTATCTGTCACATGCGCCGAACATAACAAGTGTAGACTTTACCCGTGAAATGCTTACTTACAAGCCCTTAACCAACAGTGCAGTTCAAGAAGAGTTAAGAAAATATTTACTAATTAGACTAAAATAAAAAGTAAGAAAATAAGAATAACAAGGCTATATACAGGGGGCACCGAGTCAGTGTGGAGGCTATATACAGGGGGCACCGAGTCAGTGTGGAGGCTATATACAGGGGGCACCGAGTCAGTGTGGAGGCTATATACAGGGGGCACAGAGTCAGTGTGGAGGCTATATACAGGGGGCACCGAGTCAGTGTGGAGGCTATATACAGGGGGCACCGAGTCAGTGTGGAGGCTATATACAGGGGGCACCGAGTCAGTGTGGAGGCTATATACAGGGGGCACAGAGTCAGTGTGGAGGCTATATACAGGGGGCACCGAGTCAGTGTGGAGGCTATATACAGGGGGCACCGAGTCAGTGTGGAGGCTATATACAGGGGGCACCGAGTCAGTGTGGAGGCTATATACAGGGGGCACCGAGTCAGTGTGGAGGCTATATACAGGGGGCACCGAGTCAGTGTGGAGGCTATATACAGGGGGCACCGAGTCAGTGTGGAGGCTATATACAGGGGGCACCGAGTCAGTGTGGAGGCTATGTACAGGGGGCACCGAGTCAGTGTGGAGGCTATATACAGGGGGCACCGAGTCAGTGTGGAGGCTATATACAGGGGGTACCGAGTCAGTGTGGAGGCTATATACAGGGGGCACCGAGTCAGTGTGGAGGCTATATACAGGGGGCACCGAGTCAGTGTGGAGGCTATATACAGGGGGCACCGAGTCAGTGTGGAGGCTATATACAGGGGGCACCGAGTCAGTGTGGAGGCTATATACAGGGGGCACCGAGTCAGTGTGGAGGCTATATACAGGGGGCACCGAGCAGTGTGGAGGCTATATACAGGGGGCACCGAGTCAGTGTGGAGGCTATATACAGGGGACACCGGTACCGAGTCAGTGTGGAGGCTATATACAGGGGGCACCGAGTCAGTGTGGAGGCTATATACAGGGGGCACCGAGTCAGTGTGGAGGCTATATACAGGGGGCACCGAGTCAGTGTGGAGGCTATATACAGGGGGCACCGAGTCAGTGTGGAGGCTATGTACAGGGGGCACCGAGTCAGTGTGGAGGCTATATACAGGGGGCACCGAGTCAGTGTGGAGGCTATATACAGGGGGCACCGAGTCAGTGTGGAGGCTATATACAGGGGGCACCGAGTCAGTGTGGAGGCTATATACAGGGGGCACCGAGTCAGTGTGGAGGCTATATACAGGGGGCACCGAGTCAGTGTGGAGGCTATATACAGGGGGCACCGAGTCAGTGTGGAGGCTATATACAGGGGGCACCGAGTCAGTGTGGAGGCTATATACAGGGGACACCGGTACCGAGTCAGTGTGGAGGCTATATACAGGGGGCACCGAGTCAGTGTGGAGGCTATATACAGGGGGCACCGAGTCAGTGTGGAGGCTATATACAGGGGGCACCGAGTCAGTGTGGAGGCTATATACAGGGGGCACCGAGTCAGTGTGGAGGCTATGTACAGGGGGCACCGAGTCAGTGTGGAGGCTATATACAGGGGGCACCGAGTCAGTGTGGAGGCTATATACAGGGGGCACCGAGTCAGTGTGGAGGCTATATACAGGGGGCACCGAGTCAGTGTGGAGGCTATATACAGGGGGCACCGAGTCAGTGTGGAGGCTATGTACAGGGGGCACCGAGTCAGTGTGGAGGCTATATACAGGGGGCACCGAGTCAGTGTGGAGGCTATATACAGGGGGCACCGAGTCAGTGTGGAGGCTATATACAGGGGGCACCGAGTCAGTGTGGAGGCTATATACAGGGGGTACCGAGTCAGTGTGGAGGCTATATACAGGGGGCACCGAGTCAGTGTGGAGGCTATATACAGGGGGCACCGAGTCAGTGTGGAGGCTATATACAGGGGGCACCGAGTCAGTGTGGAGGCTATATACAGGGGGCACCGGTACCGAGTCAGTGTGCAGGGGTACAGGCTAGTTGAGGTAATTTGTACATGTAGGTGGGGGTGAAGTGACTATGTGTCACGTTCTGACCAGTATGAGGGTTATTTTGTTAGTGTAGGCTGGTCAGGACGTGGCAGAGGGTATTTGGTTTATGTGGTTCGGGGTGTGTGTATTATGTAGAGGGTAGTTGATTTATGTTTCCGGGGTTTTTGGTCACTGCTCTGTTAGTCTATGTTCTGTCTAGTTGGTCTGTTTCTATGTTTAGTTAATTGGGGTGTGGACTCTCAATTGAAGGCAGGTGTTGTCTAGTTGCCTTTGATTGAGAGTCCTATATATTAGGGTGTGTTTGTGTTTGTATTTGTGGGAGGTTGTCACTTGAATTGCTGTTGTATGCCTTCAAGTCTGTATTCGTCGTCTATCGTTTTGTTGTGTTTTGTTTGAGTAAGTGTTTTCATTAAAAAGTTAATTATGAGCACTCAACCCGCTGCGCCTTGGTCCATTCCTGACGACCGTCGTTACACTATGCACAGATAATAAACCTTTAATGGTGACAATAACACCCTTCATTCACCTTTTATGGTGACAATAACACCTTTCATTTGCTGTATTTTTTTTTTATTTAACCAGGCAAGTCAGTTAAGAACTAATTCTTATTTACAATGATCAACAAAATGTAGTTTAGCAATAGATTATTTGGTGTTTATGTCCTGCTTTGGTATAGGCTCTGAGATTAAATAGGCAGTGATGTCACGCTCCTATCCTGCCTTGGTATAGGCTCTGAGATTACATAGGCAGTGATGTCACGCTCCTATCCTGCCTTGGTATAGGCTCTGAGATTACATAGGCAGTGATGTCACGCTCCTATCCTGCCTTGGTATAGGCTCTGAGATTACATAGGCAGTGATGTCATGCTCCTATCCTGCCTTTTTTTAAAATGGTGCCGGAAGAAATGGCAGCAGTGTTATGGCGCCTAACCAGTTGTGTTACTATGTGGGGTTTTTTCACATTATTTGTAACTTACATTGTACATAATGTTTCTGCAACCATATCTTATGGCAAAAAAAGAGTTTCTGGATATCAGGACAGCGATTACTCACCTCGGACTAGACTAAGATTTTTTCTTCAACAAGCAGGACACACAGGACATTCTCCGAACACCCGACAAGGCCAAAATCCCAGTTATTGGCAAGAGGAAGAGACGCAGGTACAGAGGACACAGAGCGGGGTGCCTCGTAAGGATCAGCAGAAGGCGAGTGGGAAAGCTGCCGTTACCGTCAATATTACTCGCCAACGTGCAATCATTGGACAATAAATCAGACGAGGAACAATCACAAATATCCTACCAACGGGACATCAAAAACTGTAATATCTGATGTTTCACGGAATCGTGGCTGAATGATGATATGGATATTCAGCTAGTGGGATATACGCTGCACCGGCTAGATAGAACAGCAAACTCCGGTAAGGCGAGGGGGGGGGGGGGGGGGTCTGTGCATAATGTAACAACAGCTGGTGCATGAAATCTAAGGAATTCTCTAGATTTTGCTCGCCAGAAGTAGAATATCTTGTGATAAAATGCAGACCCCACTATTTGCCTACAGAGTTTTCAGCTATACTTTTTCGTGGCTGTTTATTTACCACCACAGACGGATGCTGGCAATAAGACCGCACTCAGTCAGCAGTATAAGGAAATAAGCAAAAAGGAAACCGCTCACCCAGAGGCGGCGCTCCTAGTGGCTGGAGACTTTAATGCAGGGAAAATTAAACCAGCTCTACCTAATTTCTATCAACATGTTAAATGTGCAACCAGAGGGAGAAAAAAATCTAGATCACTTGTACTCCACACACAGAGACGAGTACAAAGCTCTCCCTCGCCCTCCATTTGGTAAATCTGACCATAATTCTATCCTCTTGATTCCTGCTTACAAGCAAAAATTAAAGCAGGAAGCACCAGTGACTCGGTCTATAAAAAAGTGGTCAGATGAAGCAGATGCTAAACTACAGGACTGTTTTGCTACCACAGACTGGAATATGTTCCGGGATTCTTCCGATGGCATTGAGGAGTACAGCACATCAGTCACTGGCTTTATCAATAAGTGCATCGAGGATGACATCCCCACAATGACTGTACGTACATACCCCAACCAGAAGCCATGGATTACAGGCAACATTCTCACTGAACTAAAGGGTAGAGCTGCCGCTTTCAAGGAGCGGGACTCTAACCCGGAAGCTTATAAGAAATCCTGCTATGCCCTCCGATGAACCATCAAACAGGCAAAGATTCAACACAGGGCTAAGATTAAATCGTACTACACTGGCTCCGACGCTTGTTTTATGTGGCAGGGCTTGAAAACTATTACAGACTACAAAGGGAAGCACAGCCGCAAGCTGCCCAGTGACACGAGACTACCAGATGAGCTAAATCACTTCTATGCTCGCTTCGAGGCAAGCAACACTGAGACATGCATGAGAACATCAGCTGTTCCGGACGACTGTGTGATCACGCTCTCCGTAGCCGACGTGACTAAGACCTTTAACAACCTGTTGGGGCTAGGGGGCAGTATTTGCAAGGCCGGATAAAAAAACATACCCGATTTAAACTGGTTACTACTCTTGCCCAGAATCGAGAATATGCATATAAATAGTAGATTTGGATAGAAAACACTCTAAAGTTTCTAAAACTGTTTGAATGGTGTCTGTGAGTATAACAGAACTCATATGGCAGGCCAAAACCTGAGAAGATTCCATACAGGAAGTTCCCTGTCTGACAATTTGTTCTCCTTCTGTGGCATCTCTATCGAAAATACAGCGTCTCTGCTGTAACGTGACATTTTCTAAGGCTTCCATTGGCTCTCAGAAGGCGCCAGAAAGTGGAATGAGGTCTCTCCAGTCTCTGGGCGAAAAACAGCAGGAGATTTTGTGAGTGGTCAGGCTGAGAACAGTGACACTGGAGATGCGCATTCATGTGAATTCTCCATGTTTTTCTTTCTCTCTTTGAATGAATACAACGTCGCCCGGTTGGAATATTATCGCTATTTTATGAGAAAAATAGCATAAAAATTGATTTTAAACAGCGTTTGACATGCTTCTAAGTACGGTAATGGAATATTTTGACGTTTTTTGTCACGAAATGTGCTCGTGCGTCACCCTTCGGATACTGACCTGAACGCATGAACAAAACGGAGCTATTTGAATATAACTATGGATTATTTGGAACCAAAACAACATTTGTTGTTGAAGTAGAAGTCCTGGGAGTGCATTCTGACGAAGAACAGCAAAGGTAATCCAATTTTTCTTATAGTAAATCTGAGTTTGGTGAGGGCCAAATTTGGTGGGTGTCAAAATAGCTAGCCGTGATGGTCGGGCTATGTACTCAGAATATTGCAAAATGTGCTTTCGCCGAAAAGCTATTTTAACCTCTCTAGGGTCGGTGGGACGAAATCGTCCCACCTACGTAACAGCCAGTGTAATCCTGTGGCGCGTTATTCAAATACCTTAGAAATGCTATTACTTCAATTTCTCAAACATATTACTATTTTACACCATTTTAAAGACAAGACTCTCGTTAATCTAACCACACTGTCCGATTTCAAAAAGGCTTTACAACGAAAGCCAAACATTAGATTATGTCAGCAGAGTACCCAGCCAGAAATAATCAGACACCCATTTTTCAAGCTAGCATATAATGTCACATAAACCCAAACCACAGCTAAATGCAGCACTAACCTTTGATGATCTTCATCAGATGACACACCTAGGACATTATGTTATACAATACATGCATGTTTTGTTCAATCAAGTTCATATTTATATCAAAAACCAGCTTTTTACATTAGCATGTGACATTCAGAACTAGCATAACCCCCCGCAAACTTCCGGTGAATTTACTAAATTACTCACGATAAACGTTGACAAAAAACGTAACAATTATTTTAAGAATTATAGATACAGAACTCCTCTATGCACTCGCAATGTCTGATTTTAAAATAGCTTTTCGGTGAAAGCACATTTTGCAATATTCTAAGTAGATAGCCCGGCATCACAGGGCAAGCTATTTAGACACCCACCAAGTTTAGCCCTCACCAAAGTCAGATTTACTATAAGAAAAATGTTATTACCTTTGCTGTTCTTCGTCAGAATGCACTCCCAGGACTTGTACTTCAATAACAAATGTTGGTTTGGTTCAAAATAATCCATAGTTATATTCAAATAGCTCCGTTTTGTTCATGCGTTCAGGTCAGTACCGTACTTCGAAGCATGTCAACCGCTGTTTAAAATCAATTTTTATGCCATTTTTCTCGTAAAAAAACGATAATATTCCGACCGGGAATCTGTGTTTTAGTACAAAGAGAGAGAAAATAAAAACATGGGGTCGCCTCGTGCACGCGCCTCAGTCTCATAGTACTCTGACCGACCACTATCCAAACGCACTAATGTTTTTCAGCCAGGGGCTGCCTCGACATCATTCAGCTTTTTCCCGGGTTCTGAGAGCCTATGGGAGCCGTAGGAAGTGTCACGTTACAGCAAAGATCATAAGTTTTCAATAAAAAGAGTCGAGAAGCCCAAGGAATGGTCAGAGAGGGAACTTCCTGTACAGAATCTTCTCAGGTTTTAGCCTGCCATGTGAGTTCTGTTATACTCACAGACACCATTCAAACAGTTTTAGAAACTTTAGGGTGTTTTCTATCCAAAGCCAATAATTATATGCATATTCTAGTTTCTGGGCAGTAGTAATAACCAGATTAAATCGGGTACGTTTTTTATCCGGCCGTGTAAATACTGCCCCCTAGCCCTAACAGGTTAAAATCTGACACCACGATTGCATAAAGGAGTTCTGTATCTATAATTCTTAAAATAATTGTTATGTATTTTGTGAACGTTAATCGTGAGTAATTTAGTAAATTTACCGGAAGTTTGCTGTGGGTATGCTAGATCTGAACATCACATGCTAATGTAAATAGCTGGTTTTTGATATAAATATGAACTTGATTGAACAAAGTATGCATGTATTGTATAACATAATGTCCTAGGAGTGTCATCTGATGAAGATCATCAAAGGTTAGTGCTGCATTTAGCTGTGGTTTTGGTTATTGTGACATATGTGCTTGCTTTGAAAATGGCTGTGTGATTATTTTTGGCAGGGTACTCTCCTGACATAATCTAATGTTTTGCTTTTGCTGTAAAGCCTTTTTGAAATCGGACAATGTGGTTAGATTAACGAGAGTTGTCTTTAAAATGGTGTAAAATAGTCATATGTTTGAGAAATTGAAGTAATAGCATTTTTGAGGAATTTGTATTTCGCGCCACGTGATTCCACTGGCTGTTGACTAGGCGGGACGCAAACGTCCCACCTTGCCCAGGGAGGTTTTAAACAGGTCAACATTCACAAGGCTGCGGGGCCAGATGGATTACCAGGATGTGTGCTCTGGGAATGTGCTGACCAACTGGCAGGTGTCTTCACTGACATTTTCAACATGTCCCTGATTGAGTCTGTAATACCAACATGTTTCAAGCAGACCACCATAGTCCCTGTGCCCAAGAACCCGAAGGCAACCTGCCTAAATGACTACCGACCTGTAGCACTCACGTCTCTAGCCATGAAGTGCTTTGAAAGGCTGGTAATGGCTCACATCAACACCATTATCCCAGAAACCCTAGACCCACTCCAATTTGCATACCACCCAAACAGGTCCACAGATGATGCAATCTCTATTGCACTCCACACTGCCTTTTCCCACCTGGACAAAAGGAACACCTATGTGAGAATGCTATTCATTGACTACAGCTTAGCGTTCAACACCATAGTACCCTCAAAGCTCATCACTAAGCTAAGGATCCTGGGACTAAACACATCTCTCTGCAACTGGATCCTGGACTTCCTGACAGGCCACCCCCAGGTGGTGAGGGTAGGTAGCAACACATCTGCCACGCTGATCCTCAACACTGGAGCCCCTCAGGGAAGCGTGCTCAGTCCCCTCCTGTACTCCCTGTTCACCCACGACTGCGTGGCCAGGCATGACTCCAACACCATCATTATGTTTACAGATGACAGAACAGTGGTAGGCCTGATCACCGACAATGACGAGACAGCCTATAGGGAGGAGGTCAGAGACCTGGCCGGGTGGTGCCAGAATAACAACTTTTCCCTCAACGTAACCAAGACTAAGGAGATGATTGTGGACTATAGGAAAAGGAGGACCGAGCACGCCCCCATTCTCATCGACGAGGCTGTAGTGAAGCAGGTTGATGTCCACATCACCAACAAAGTAGAATTGTCCAAACACACCAAGACAGTCGTGAAGAGAGCACAACAATGCCTATTCCCCCTCAGGAAACTAAAAAGTTTTGGCATGGGTCCTCAGATCCTCAAAAGGTTCTACAGCTGCAACATCGAGAGCATCCTGACTGGTTGCATCACTGCCTGGTACGGCTATTGCTCGGCCTCCGAACCGCAAGGCACTACAGAGGTAAGTGCATACGGCCCAGTACATCACTGGGGCTAAACTGCCTGCCATCCAGGACCTCTACACCAGGCGGTATCAGAGGAAGGCCCTAGAAATTGTCAAAGACCCCAGCCACCCCAGTCATAGACTGTTCTCTCTACTACTGCATGGCAAGCGGTACCGGAGTGCCAAGTCTAGGACAAAAAGGCTTCTCAACAGTTTTTACCCCCAAGCCATAAGACTCCAAAACCCCTCTTTTACACTGCTGCTACTCTCTGTTTATCATGTATGCATAGTCACTTTTTTTTTTACCCCCTAATTTCGTGGTATCCAATTGGTAGTTACTGTCTTGTCTCAACGCTACAACTCCCGTATGGACTCGGGAGAGGCGAAGGTCGAGAGCCATGCGTCCTCCAAAACACAACCCAACCAAGCCGCACTGCTTCTTGACACAACGCACATCCAACCCAGAAGCCAGCCGCACCAATGTGTAAGAGGAAACACCGTACACCTAGCGGCCTGGTCAGCGTGCACTGCACCCGGCCCGCCACAGGAGTCGCTAGTGCGCGATGAGACAAGGATATCCCTGCCGGCCAGCCCCTCCCTAATCCGGACGACGCTGGGCCAATTGTGCGCCGCCCCATGAGCCCAGAATCTCTGGTGGCAATGTCTGCACCACCCGGGAGGCCCTATGCATATTCACTTTAACTATACATTCATGTACATACCACCTCAATTGGGCCGCACAACCAGTGCTCCCGCACATTGGCTAACCATGCTATCTGCATCAGCCCGACTAACCGGTGCCTGTATATAGCCTCGCTACTGTTATAGCATCGCTACTGTATATAGCCTCGCTACTGTTATTGTTCACTGTCTTTTTATTGTTGTTTTTATTTCTTTAATTACTTATTGTCCACCTAATACCTTTTTTGCACTTTTGGTTAGAGCCTGTAAGTAAGCATTTCACTGTAAGGTCTACACCTGTTGTATTTGGCGCATGTGACAAATAAACTTTGATTTGATGTGATTTGATTTGGTATAGGCTCTGAGATTAAATAGGCAGTGATGTCACGCTCCTATCCTGCCTTGGTATAGGCTCTGAGATTACATAGGCAGTGATGTCACGCTCCTATCCTGCCTTGGTATAGGCTCTGAGATTACATAGGCAGTGATGTCACGCTCCTATCCTGCCTTGGTATAGGCTCTGAGATTACATAGGCAGTGATGTCACGCTCCTATCCTGCCTTGGTATAGGCTCTGAGATTACATAGGCAGTGATGTCACGCTCCTATCCTGCCTTGGTATAGGCTCTGAGATTACATAGGCGTGGCATAATTAACGTGGCAGGTTAGGATAATTAACGTGGCAGGTTAGGATAAATAACGTGGCAGGTTGGGATAATGAACATGGCAGGTTAGGATAATTAACGTGGCAGGTTAGGATAATTAACATGGGCAGGTTAGGATAAATAACGTGGCAGGTTAGGATAATGAACGTGGCAGGTTAGGATAATGAACATGGCAGGTTACGATAATTAATGTGGCAGGTTAGGATAATTAACATGGCAGGTTAGGATAATTAATATGGCAGGTTAGGATAATGAACGTGGCAGGTTAGGATAATGAACATGGCAGGTTAGGATAAATAACGTGGCAGGTTAGGATAATGAACGTGGCAGGTTAGGATAATGAACATGGCAGGTTAGGATAAATAACGTGGCAGGTTAGGATAATGAACGTGGCAGGTTAGGATAATGAACATGGCAGGTTAGGATAAATAACGTGGCAGGTTGGGATAATGAACATGGCAGGTTAGGATAAATAACGTGGCAGGTTAGGATAATGAACGTGGCAGGTTAGGATAATGAACATGGCAGGTTAGGATAATTAACGTGGCAGGTTAGGATAATTAACATGGCAGGTTAGGATAATTAATATGGCAGGTTAGGATAATGAACGTGGCAGGTTAGGATAATGAACATGGCAGGTTAGGATAATGAACGTGACATGTTTAACGTGATGTTTGGATAATTAGGGTTAGGATAATTAACATAACATGTTAGGATAATTAACGTGAAATGTTAGAAAAATGTACCTGACAGGTTAGGATAATTAATGTGACATGATAGGATAATTAACGTGGCAGGTTACGGTAATTAACACAGTAGGTTAGGTGAATTAACTTAACAGGTTAGTAGAATGAGGTTAAGGTTAGGAAAATGGTTACTCCAACTATCCAAAATGGTAGATGTGACGATCGTCATAAGGAGTAGACCAAGGTGCAGCTTGTTGAGTGCTCATAATAAATATTTATTATACTCAGAACACTATATAAAACAATAAACAAACAAACACGAATGTCACGTTCTGCAGGCTTCACTGAGCAATACAAAAACAAGATCACCACCCAGGTGGAAAAAAACCCCTACTTAAGTATGATCTCCAATTAGAGACAACGAGGACCAGCTGCCTCTAATTAGAGATCATCCCAAACAAACCCAACATAGAAATACAAAAACTAGAACCTGAACATAGAAATACAAAACATAGAAAAACACCCCCTGTCACACCCTGACCTACTCTACCATAGAAAATAACATCTTACTATGGTCAGGACGTGACAGTACCCCCCCCCCCCCCCCCAAAGGTGCAGACTCCGAATGCAACTAAAAAAACTAAAAAAACAAAAGCGAGGGTAGGGTGGGTAACAAGTGTCTATGGCTGCTCTGGTGCAGTACCCAGAACCTTCTCATCCAGCGAATCCTCCAGTAAAGGAGGCGGCTCTGGTTCGGGGCGTAACTCCCGCTCCGCCCGCTGATCCCTCTGCTTCTGTGCCACCGGACCGTGGATCATCGCCGGAGGCTCCGTACTGCAGACCGCCGCTGGAGGCTCCGTACTGCAGACCGCCGCTGGAGGCTCCGGGCTGCAGGCCGCCGCTGGAGGTTCCGGGCTGCAGGCCGTCTCAGGAGGTTCCGGGCTGCAGGCCGTCTCAGGAGGTTCAGGGCTGCAGGCCGTCTCAGGAGGTTCTGGGCTGCAGGCCGTCTCAGGAGGTTCTGGGCTGCAGGCCGTCTCAGGAGGTTCTGGGCTGCAGGCCGTCTCAGGAGGTTCCGGACTGGGGACCGTCGCTACAGGCTCCGCACCCTGGATCACCACTGGAGGCTTTGTGCCATGGATCATTTCTACAGGCTCCGGGCCATGGACCATCCCTGGAGGCTTCGTACGTGGAGCCGGAACAGGTCTCACTGGACTAGGGAACGTCTCTGGAGGCTCTGGACTAGGGAACGTCTCTGGAGGCTCTGGACTAGGGAACGTCTCTGGAGGCTCCGGACTAGGGAACGTCGCTGGAGGCTCCAGACTAGGGAACGTCGCTGGAGGCTCTGGACTGGGGAACGTCGCTGAGAGCTCTGGACTAGGGAACGTCGCTGGAGGCTCCGGACTAGGGAACGTCGCTGGAGGCTCCGGACTAGGGAACGTCGCTGGAGGCTCCGGACTAGGGAACGTCGCTGGAGGCTCTGGACTGGGGAACGTCGCTGAGAGCTCTGGACTAGGGAACGTCACTGGAGGCTCCGGACTAGGGAACGTCGCTGGAGGCTCCGGACTAGGGAACGTCGCTGGAGGCTCCGGACTAGGGAACGTCGCTGGAGGCTCCGGACTAGGGAACATCGCTGGTGGCTCTGGATTGGGGAACGTCGCTGAGAGCTCTGGACTAGGGAACGTCGCTGGAGGCTCCGGACTAGGGAACGTCGCTGGAGGCTCCGGACTAGGGAACGTCGCTGGAGGCTCCGGACTAGGGAACGTCGCTGGAGGCTCTGGACTGGGGAACGTCGCTGAGAGCTCTGGACTAGGGAACGTCGCTGGAGGCTCCGGACTAGGGAACGTCGCTGGAGGCTCCGGACTAGGGAACGTCGCTGGAGGCTCCGGACTAGGGAACGTCGCTGGAGGCTCTGGACTGGGGAACGTCGCTGAGAGCTCTGGACTAGGGAACGTCGCTGGAGGCTCCGGACTAGGGAACGTGGCTGGAGGCTCCGGACTAGGGAACGTCGCTGGAGGCTCTGGACTAGGGAACGTCGCTGGAGGCTCTGGACTGGGGAACGTCGCTGAGAGCTCTGGACTAGGGAACGTCGCTGGAGGCTCCGGACTAGGGAACGTCGCTGGAGGCTCCGGACTAGGGAACGTCGCTGGCACAGGACGAACTGGGCTGTGCAGGCGCACTGGCGACACAGTGCATAGCGCCGGCGCAGGATATCCTGGACCGAGAAGGCTAACTGGAGACCAGGAGCGCTGAGCTGGCACCACCCTTCCTGGCTGAATGCTCAACCTAGCTCGGCAAATGTGGGGCGCGGGCACAGATCGCAGCAGGCTGTGAATGCGCACTGGCGACACAGTGCGCATCACCGCATAACACGGTGCTTGCTTCTTCACTCGCTCCCCACAGTAAGCACAGGGAGTTGGCTCAGGTCTCCACCCTGACTCTGCCAATCTCCCCGTGTGCCCCCCAAAACATGTTTTGGGGCTGCCTCTCGCACTTGTCTCGTGGTTGGCACTATAGTGCCTCGTAGTATCGCCGCTCCGCTCTTGCTGCCTCGATTTCCTCTTTAGGGCGGCGATACTCCCCAGCCTGCCTCCAGGGTCCTTTCCCATCCAATATCTCCTCCCAAGTCCATTTGTCCTGCTGATCACACTGCTTGGTCCTTTGGTGGTGGGAGATTCTGTCACGGTTGTCGAAAGGAGAAGCGGACCAATGTGCAGCGTGTGTGTTGTTCCACATTTTATTTACACTGTGAAACTATGCAATACATAAATAAACAGAATGACAAAAACAACAAACCGTGACGCAGAGGTGAAACATACACTGACTCAAAAACAATTTCCCACAAACCCAGGTGGGACAAACACCAACTTAAATATGACCTCCAATTAGAGACAACAATGACCAGCTGCCTCTAATTGGAGATCATTCCAAACACAGCCCAACATAGAAATCCAAAACTAGAACAACCCAACATAGAAATACAAAACTAGAACATAACAACATAGAAAAACTAAACTAGAAAACCCCCCTGTCACACCCTGACCTACTCTACCATAGAAAATAACAACTTACTATGGTCAGGACGTGACAGTAACACACAGAAGACATGAATTCAGATTGGAGGAATGGTTTTGATGTAACACACAGAGGAAATGGATTCAGATCGGTGGAATGGTTTTGAAGTAACACACAGAGGAAATGGATTCAGATCGGTGGAATGGTTTTGAAGTAACACACAGAGGAAATGGATTCAGATCGGTGGAATGGTTTTGAAGTAACACACAGAGGAAATGGATTCAGATCGGTGGAATGGTTTTGAAGTAACACACAGAGGAAATGGATTCAGATCGGTGGAATGGTTTTGAAGTAACACACAGAGGAAATGGATTCAGATCGGTGGAATGGTTTTGAAGTAACACACAGAGGAAATGGATTCAGATCGGTGGAATGGTTTTGAAGTAACACACAGAGGAAATGGATTCAGATCGGTGGAATGGTTTTGAAGTGACACATACTGCATATGAATGGAGTCAGGGTATTGTTTTGGTTTTAACAAGTGGAAGACATGATTGCTCTTTGACATCATATGCTCATACGTTCTTACTGATTTCAACTTAGCACTCTAGAGTTTAGAGTGACTATTGATGTGCCTTGAGGAAAATGATCTTGGACAGTCAGCATAAAGATATAGTGTGTTATGTGGTTCTATTGAAGTAGATTCCTTACATTGGGTAAATAGAGGAGACCAGTTGAAGAGGTCTGGACTGTATTAACGATAAACATTAAGAGATCAAATAGCAGGTTTTAATCTTAACAGCCTAAACATGTGACTGACTGAGCGATTGACTGAGTGACTGAGTGAGTGAGTGAGTGAGTGAGTGAGTGAGTGAGTGAGTGACAGAGTGAGTGAGTGAGTGACTGAGTGACTGAGTGACTGACTGAGTGACTCGATGACTGAGTGACTGACTGAGTGACTGACTGACTGACGGAGTGACTGACTGAGTGAGTGAGTGAGTGACTGACTGAGTGAGTGAGTGAGTGAGTGAGTGAGTGAGTGAGTGAGTGAGTGAGTGAGTGAGTGAGTGAGTGAGTGAGTGAGTGAGTGAGTGAGTGAGTGAGTGAGTGAGTGAGTGAGTGAGTGAGTGAGTGAGTGACTGGATGACTGAGTGAGTGACTGACCATCCATGATATCAAAACTATTGTTTTAACCATGTTATGAGGCTGTATAGTGTTTGCTTACATTTTCTTTGTTTACAAACATTGGAGTAAAACAATATAATATGTTGGGCTCTGATGGAGTGTGACAGTTGAACTAAAGCTCATGAGGAATTTGTACGTTATATTCTTCCAAACTGAGTGGGTATATACCATTAGAAGGTTCTCTAATTAAACATGTTCCCGCATATAAATACTTAGGCATTAGGATTGATACGGATTTGACGTTTAGATAACCTATACAGTAGATGAGCTGGTTAAAAAGATAACATTTATAGTTGGCTTTCCTACAGAAACAGATCATGCCTTTCTCTAAACAGTAGGAAGCAGATTATTCAGTCAACCTTTTATCTGTTCTTGATAATGGTGATATTATTAATCAAAGTGCAGCTGCTACTGTACTACTCTTAAACCTTTGGATGCCATCTCCCATAGCGCCCTTCGTTTTGTTACAGGTGAAAGTTTTGATACTCATCACTGCATCCTGTATCTATAGGTTGTCTGGACTTCGCTAAAGACCCATAGATGTCTACACTACTCCCTTTTTGTATACAAGGCCCTACCTCATAAACTTCCGTCTTATCTAACTTGAAGTATAGACCCCTGAGTTGCCTAACCTGTTCACAGGATTGGTTAACTCTTAAGGTTCCTAGGGTCTCCACCGAGCTAGCTAAATCTGCTTTTAGTTTTTATGCACCATATTACTGGAACAAAATTCAAAATACATTTCATCTTGCGGTTCTGGTGCTGTTCAGGCAATTTAAAGTAATCATTAGGAACTTATTTGTGGAGAAGATAAAGTTTTTCTGGGTGATTTGTGATGTTTTATTTGTGCTTTCCATGACTGTGTTTTTGTATTTATATATAAGTAACAGGGTTGAAATAGACATCCTTAGATGCATGAGTTTTGTCGTAATTAAGCAGCCAGGTTAAGTGTGTGAATGTATAGTTGTGGGGCCACCTGCTGTATTATTTGTGCAACTGCATCTCTGTGCATATAAACTCAGCAAAAAAATAAACGTCCCTTTTTCAGGACACTGTCGTTCAAAGATAATTAGTAAAAATCCAAATAACTTCACAGATCTTCATTGTAAAGGTTTTAAACACTGTTTCCCCATGCTTGATCAATGAACCATAAACAATTAATGAACACGCCTGTTGTAAGGCAGGTCCTCACCAGACATCACCGGCAACAACGTCGCCTACGGGCACAAACCCACCGTCGCTGGACCAGACAGGACTGGCAAAAAGTGCTCTTCACTGACGAGTCGTGGTTTTGTCTCACCAGGGGTGATGGTCGGATTCTGCGTTAATCGTTGAAGGAATGAGCGTTACACCGAGGCCTGTACTCTGGAGCGGAATCGATTTGGAGGTGGAGGGTCCATCATGGTCTGGGGCGGTGTGTCACAGCATCATCGGACTGAGCTTGTTGTCATTGCAGGCAATCTCAACGCTGTGCGTTACAGGGAAGACATCCTCCTCCCTCATGTGGTACCCTTCCTGCAGGCTCATCCTGACATGACCCTCCAGCATGACAATGCCACCAGCCATACTGCTCGTTCTGTGCGTGATTTCCTGCAAGACAGGAATGTCAGTGTTCTGCCATGGCCAGCGAAGAGCCCGGATCTCAATCCCATTGAGCACGTCTGGGACCTGTTGGATCGGAGGGTGAGGGCTAGGGCCACTCCCCCCAGAAATGTCCGGGAACTTGCAGGTGCCTTGGTGGAAGAGTGGGGTAACATCTCACAGCAAGAACTGGCAAATCTGGTCCACTCCATGAGGAGGAGATGCACTGCAGTACTTAATGCAGCTGGTGGCCACACCAGATACTGAATGTTACTTTGATTTTGACCCCCCCCCCCTTTGTTCAGGGACACATAATTCAAATTCTGTTAGTCACATGTCTGTGGAACTTGTTCAGTTTATGTCTCGGTTGTTTAATCTTGTTATGTTCATACAAATATTTACACATGTTAAGTTTGCTGAAAATAAACGCTGTTGACAGTGAGGGAACATTTCTTTTTTTGCTGAGTTTAAGTATATACAATAATGAAATCCCCTGGTCCCAACATACATGGCAAGTCAAGAAAAGCAAATGTAACTTGTCCCCACTGCAAACTGAAGTTAAATAAGAAAAACTTCATAACACATTTATGAAGAAAGCATACACATTGCTTTGAAACAGTGTCAAAGGAAAGATTTTAGGCATGTGAGCACATTGATGTGAGAAATGGTGTGTTTGCAGTCGAAAATAAATGTTCTGGTCCAGCAACACCCATACATGATGTGAAAAATACTTGGGCTAATTCAGTTCCAACTGTGTTCAAAACTGTTATGCATGCTGGACTATAAAAAGCTGTTGAATTGTACTTTTTCTTTACTTTCACATACACTGTGTTCACAGAAACATTGCTCAGATCTTGTCTCCTGGACCTTGGAGGACTTTGGTGTGGATGATGTTCAGGTTAGATATTCCTTTAAATTATTCCACTGAACTGTACCATTTGATTATCATTCCTTTATTGAAAAGTGTACCTTGTTCACACCACAGGGCCTAGCAAAGCAAGGTTTCTCAAACAACTGTGGGGTGTTTGTTTTGATGGTAAGATGCTGGCTATTCACTATATTATATTAGTCCTATTTTCTGTTCTAACGTTTGAAAAGTTATTATCATTTCTATGCTTGCAGCTTGCAAAGCACACTTGTTATTGCTCATACTTTTTCTTGTTTATTATTCTTGACACTTTTTGGGACCTATTTCCTACAGTTTTTACACTACATTCACTATTCATACACTACATACACTATTCATACACTACATACACTATTCATACACTACATTCACTATTCATACACTACATTCACTATTCATACACTACATTCACTATTCATACACTACATTCATTCACTATTCATACACTACATTCACTATTCATACACTACATTCACTATTCATACACTACATACACTACATTCACTATTCATACACTATTCATACACTACATTCACTATTCATACACTACATTCACTATTCATACACTACATTCACTATTCATACACTACATTCACTATTCATACACTACATTCACTATTCATACACTACATACACTATTCATACACTACATTCACTATTCATACACTACATTCACTATTCATACACTACATACACTATTCATACACTATTCATACACTATTCATACACTACATTCACTATTCATACACTACATACACTATTCATACACTACATTCACTATTCATACACTACATACACTATTCATACACTATTCATACACTATTCATACACTACATTCACTATTCATACACTACATTCACTATTCATACACTACATTCACTATTCATACACTACATACACTATTCATACACTATTCATACACTACATACACTATTCATACACTACATACACTATTCATACACTATTCATACACTACATACACTATTCATACACTACATACACTATTCATACACTACATTCACTATTCATACACTACATACACTATTCATACACTACATACACTATTCATACACTATTCATACACTACATACACTACATTCACTATTCATACACTACATACACTATTCATACACTACATACACTATTCATACACTATTCATACACTATTCATACACTACATTCACTATTCATACACTACATACACTATTCATACACTATTCATACACTACATACACTATTCATACACTATTCATACACTACATTCACTATTCATACACTACATTCACTATTCATACACTACATACACTATTCATACACTATTCATACACTACATACACTATTCATACACTACATACACTATTCATACACTATTCATACACTACATACACTATCCATACACTACATTCACTATTCATACACTACATACACTATTCATACACTATTCATACACTACATACACTATTCATACACTATTCATACACTACATACACTATTCATACACTACATTCACTATTCATACACTACATTCACTATTCATACACTACATACACTATTCATACACTATTCATACACTACATACACTATTCATACACTACATACACTATTCATACACTATTCATACACTACATACACTATTCATACACTACATACACTATTCATACACTACATTCACTATTCATACACTACATACACTATTCATACACTACATACACTATTCATACACTATTCATACACTACATACACTACATTCACTATTCATACACTACATACACTATTCATACACTACATACACTATTCATACACTACATACACTATTCATACACTACATTCACTATTCATACACTACATACACTATTCATACACTACATACACTATTCATACACTACATACACTATTCATACACTACATACACTATTCATACACTACATTCACTATTCATACACTACATACACTATTCATACACTATTCATACACTATTCATACACTATTCATACACTACATACACTATTCATACACTACATTCACTATTCATACATCAAACTCCTGTAGAGCTGGACGCTGATGTGACTTCTTGGGGGGGGGGGGGGGGGTGTTATTGTTTTTATGATTTACTATTATCATTATTGTTGTTATCATAACTATCAAACTTAACAACATGCTCTTTGTTAACTTAGTACGCGCTGTACATTGCAATGGAAGCACAGTGTGATTTCACTGAGGTATGTATGAAATTCTCATCACTAGTGGATGTAATGTTTTTTGGGATACCCATCCGATTGTGTGATTTTCTTTTTCAAAGGAAAACATGCAGCACATTAGGCAACAGTGGTGCCTGGTTCTCCTGCAGAACTTTCCCATGCTGTAAGTCTTGAACATTATAAAAACGTTTCATTTGCATCCTTAAAATCCCTTGTTTCACTGTAGCCAGACTGACATTACACACATCCAATATGAACATATATTAAGGTATGTCATTCACTCACTAAGGTCTGAAGAAGAGAGGCTGAAAGATGGGAAAAGGCGGCGAAAACAAAACACTACAGGTAGGAGGTGTCCTATGATGAGTGATATAGTCCTAAACCAATGTTTAAAGACTTAACCCCCCCCTCCAATATATTTCAGGAGGATGCAGAAGACACCCCGGGGAAGACCTCATTACAGCCCACCATGGACTGGATGAACAGGAAAATATTCTCCTCAAGGAACCATTTACTTAGAGATTATGAGATGTTCTACGTGGAGGCAGTTGACTACAAGACAATTACTGTCTGCCTCTTCTGAGGAGCAGGAGTGAAGCCATTTTTGAGAAGTGGTCAAACCTTGTTTTTGTTTGCTGTGTTAATTGTTTCAGTTGTTAAATGTGTTGTTAAGTAAAGATGACGTAGAAGTCAGCTGAGTCTCTGATCTCTTTACTGGAGCTGGTATAACTTAATGTAAAGCCCATTCAGCTTGTCCGTATATCTATATGGTGTAGTCCTTCTCCATTCTCACCAGGACAGTAAATAGCATTATAAATCAGGACAGGTAGTAACTTTGTGTGTGTATCCTCAATGAAATAATATAATTACAAAGTTATTACATTTATCAACACAATTTTAACAGTACATGACATACATAAGTCTGACTGTGACTGTGTTCAGTGTGTGACTGTGTTCAGTGTGTGACTGTGTTCACTGTGTGTCTGTGTTCAGTGTGTGACTGTGTTCAGTGTGTGTCTGTGTTCAGTGTGTGACTGTGTTCAGTGTGTGTCTGTGTTCAGTGTGTGTCTGTGTTCAGTGTGTGTCTGTGTTCAGTGTGTGACTGTGTTCAGTGTGTGTCTGTGTTCAGTGTGTGTCTGTGTTCAGTGTGTGACTGTGTTCAGTGTGTGTCTGTGTTCAGTGTGTGTCTGTGTTCAGTGTGTGACTGTGTTCAGTGTGTGTCTGTGTTCAGTGTGTGACTGTGTTCAGTGTGTGTCTGTGTTCAGTTTGGATTCACTGTGTGTCTGTGTTCAGTGTGTGACTGTGTTCAGTTTGGATTCAGTGTGTGTTCAGTGTGTGACTGTGTTCAGTGTGTGACTGTGTTCAGTGTGTGTCTGTGTTCACTGTGTGTCTGTGTTCAGTGTGTGTCTGTGTTCAGTGTGTGTCTGTGTTCAGTGTGTGTCTGTGTTCAGTGTGTGACTGTGTTCAGTGTGTGACTGTGTTCAGTGTGTGTCTGTGTTCAGTTTGGATTCACTGTGTGTCTGTGTTCACTGTGTGTCTGTGTTCAGTGTGTGTCTGTGTTCAGTGTGTGACTGTGTTCAGTGTGTGACTGTGTTCAGTGTGTGACTGTGTTCAGTTTGGATTCAGTGTGTGTTCAGTGTGTGACTGTGTTCAGTGTGTGACTGTGTTCAGTGTGTGACTGTGTTCAGTGTGTGTCTGTGTTCAGTGTGTGACTGTGTTCAGTGTGTGTCTGTGTTCAGTGTGTGACTGTGTTCAGTGTGTGACTGTGTTCAGTGTGTGTCTGTGTTCAGTGTGTGTCTGTGTTCCGTGTGTGTCTGTGTTCAGTGTGTGACTGTGTTCAGTGTGTGACTGTGTTCAGTGTGTGACTGTGTTCAGTGTGTGTCTGTGTTCAGTGTGTGACTGTGTTCAGTTTGGATTCAGTGTGTGTTCAGTGTGTGACTGTGTTCAGTGTGTGACTGTGTTCAGTGTGTGACTGTGTTCAGTGTGTGTCTGTGTTCAGTGTGTGACTGTGTTCAGTGTGTGTCTGTGTTCAGTGTGTGACTGTGTTCAGTGTGTGACTGTGTTCAGTGTGTGTCTGTGTTCAGTGTGTGACTGTGTTCAGTGTGTGTCTGTGTTCCGTGTGTGTCTGTGTTCAGTGTGTGACTGTGTTCAGTGTGTGACTGTGTTCAGTGTGTGACTGTGTTCAGTGTGTGTCTGTGTTCAGTTTGGATTCACTGTGTGTCTGTGTTCACTGTGTGTCTGTGTTCAGTGTGTGTCTGTGTTCAGTGTGTGACTGTGTTCAGTTTGGATTCAGTGTGTGTTCAGTGTGTGACTGTGTTCAGTGTGTGACTGTGTTCAGTTTGGATTCAGTGTGTGTTCAGTGTGTGTCTGTGTTCAGTGTGTGTCTGTGTTCAGTGTGTGACTGTGTTCAGTGTGTGTCCGTGTTCAGTGTGTGTCTGTGTTCAGTGTGTGACTGTGTTCAGTGTGTGTCTGTGTTCAGTGTGTGACTGTGTTCAGTGTGTGACTGTGTTCAGTGTGTGTCTGTGTTCAGTGTGTGACTGTGTTCAGTGTGTGTCTGTGTTCCGTGTGTGTCTGTGTTCAGTGTGTGACTGTGTTCAGTGTGTGACTGTGTTCAGTGTGTGACTGTGTTCAGTGTGTGTCTGTGTTCAGTGTGTGACTGTGTTCAGTTTGGATTCAGTGTGTGTCTGTGTTCAGTGTGTGTCTGTGTTCAGTGTGTGACTGTGTTCAGTGTGTGACTGTGTTCAGTGTGTGACTGTGTTCCGTGTGTGACTGTGTTCAGTGTGTGACTGTCAAAATTAAGATGGTCAAAGAAGTGGGCGGGGCCAACTGTTTGACTCCGCCCGGGCCGAATTGCACCCTCCAGGCAGGGGGACCCCGAATTGACTTGTGCAGCTCTGAAAGCTACTCTATTGTTTCAGTTTTTCAGGGACAAGAAATGTGTCCTACTGTAATGGAAATTATATGATTAAAGGTTTGACTAAATGATTTCACCCTGAAAAGGTATAACCGAGTGATTATAAGACGAATGTACTAATGTGTGTGTGTGTTGGAAAAGTTTAAGCTTAATGATTTAGCAATATAGGCAAGACATTCAAGGGAAAAGGGGAACTGTTAACAGACAGCATACAACTTGTGACCACTGTGAAACTGATAACAGGAAGAAGGTCTCCCCACCCAGAGAGGGGAGAAACCATTAGGCTAGCACTAGATTATGTAACATGGGGCAGGATATGATAAGCAATGTATGTGATGGAGAAGACTTGTAAACAAGCATTGACAGTGTTAAAGAAGAGGAGGGGCATTTGTAAGGGGTATGACATATGATAGGACCAAATTTTACATTTACATTTAAGTCATTTAGCAGACGCTCTTATCCAGAGCGACTTACAAATTGGTGCATTCACCTTATAATATCCAAATGTCAGGTATAAAAGGCTGTGTACATTGTATGATATTCAGAGCTCTCGTGAATAAACTTGGTTGACTATTGTAGGCTGGGCCTCCGTCTGTGGCATTTAACCAGAACCTTACAAACTCTGGGGTGCAGACTGAGTAGTTTAATTGAAGTTCAGTTTATGAACATTGGGAACAAAATTCTCATAACACCTACCTAGCCTACAACAACACAATGTAATGAAGAATGTTATCATTGTTTTCAAGTGAGTACAACACTCTAGTCTAGGCTGTAAACTGCTGTGAATAGCCAATGTTATTTGGATAACCACTCAAAAGCTTGGCATTTTGAATGAATATTCATCACTTCAAAGTAAGTGCATCTTGAATGCCTGACTGGGAACCCATTTGGATTAGTTATGTTTTTTGTTTTTTTATCAGCAGTTTAGCCTACAAGGTCCAGGCACATTAGCAGGATAGTAATATGATGTATCAGCTAACAGAAACATGGTAATACAGGGATTTCTAGTGGGGCACATTAATTATGATAATACGAGCGCATTGAGGAAGTTGTATCCATCTTTTCCGAGTTTGGCTTCCGAGTTTTAAAAGCGTTTGAATATTAGGTGGATAAGTAACTGTTCAAAAGCAACTGGCTACTGAAGGGGAATGTGCAGATGTGCATATGGCAGCATGTTCGACCGTGCGTCAAGAATTCAGCAGAGCAAGTTTGTATGAAGGTCGGGTTATTAAATGGGTAAATAGTTCAATAGTAATATGCTCTAAAACACTCTGGTGACAAACAAACTTTGCTGCCCTGTTTCCAATTGTCCACATGGCTGGTAGAACCTATTCAAGACGTAAATACATTTCGAAAATGTAAAAAAAACGGTATTATTAGCGTTAGCTAACGTTAGTTGGCTAGCTATTTAGCCAACTTTACATACTGCATAGATAGCTGGCTAAGTTAATTAAATATCACCAGCTACCTAACTTAATATTAGCTATCTTGATGTATTTATCACTGTAAAAAAACAAACTCCAAATGCATTTGTAGGTATCTAGCTAAGAGCCATGGAGGAGGGTGAAAGGATCATGTTTGCAGCCCTAACTTTCTAAGTGAGAGAGTAGGCTTTCCTGGATAGGGCAGGTACTTTTGTGTAGTTCCAGTCCCTAGAAGTAAGGATGGAGATAATAGTAACATAATATTCAGTGCTGTGTAATTTGAGTATTATGAAATCTGTTTCTTGTGAGGTTTTCTGTCCTCAGATACAGAGAGCTGTGAAAGCCTGTCTACAGATGAAGAGGTCCCAATGAAGAGCAGTGGTTCTCACTCCTGGTCCTGGGGACTCAAAGAGGGGCACATTTTTGTTTTGCCTTAGCACTGCACAGCTGATTCAAATGATCAAGTCATCATCAAGCTTCAAGAGGTATTTATGTATTCATTTGTGATGCTATCCTTGATACAATCCTGTTATTGTCACATACTACACATGAACATGTGTGTGCCCATGCATCTATCAATCCAATGTTATCATGATTTGTTATCAGGGATATTATACTTTAGTAATCCACAATGACCTGGTGACGTAAAAGTAAAATAATGACATTATCTTCCATATTCCTACAGATACCTTGTAACTGGAGATCCCTTCAGAACGATTGCCTACAGTTACCGTGTAGGGCACTGCAAGGTTGGGTGACCAGGGTCATCTAGGACTGCCTCCTGGAGGAATTCATGTGTGTGAAGGCTACCTGTGTCCTGCGTAACTTCATGAGGATGGACACGAGGACCAGGAGGGGATCTGCAGCTCGCCGCCGTGTGCCAGAGGAGAAGTCTGCTGCTCTGCAGGAGGGTTCGAGGATGGGGACCAACAACGCAGCAAGAAAGGCAATCTGTGTGCGGAAGATCTTCAACTCCTACTTCTTCGAAGAGGCTGCTGTTCCCTGGCAACACCATAGACTACACTATGGAAAACCAAAGGCTCTTTTAAGAGCCATCCACATCGCAATAAGAGTATTCTTCCATTTACTGAGCTATGTCAACTGTAGTTATTCAATTCCCAGTTTCTCTTCCTTTGATTTCTACTTCTCAGGTGAGGGTGCTGTTTAGGTTAGGGTGTGATGTCTGTACAAAAACAAAACAGGCTATTTTAAATCACCCATATTGAAAATGTTTTGAACAATTAGACACCCTATAACCCATTCACTCATGTATCAATCTGACTGATGGATTGTGTTGTGCAGTAAGCAGGCTCAGGTGTATAACCGTGGCTCTTTCCACCTTGAAAGAATAGGAAAGAGGACCGACTATGGAGAATAGTAAGACACTTCATTATTTCTATAACTACGCTATATTGATTGTCCTCGTGTGTCCGTTCATGTTTTTCAGCATAAAGTACTATGCAGCCACTTAGTGTGGACACCAGGTGAGGCCACACACAGATTCCTGTTGAACACTGTCTCTTTAACTGCCTGCGGCTATGGAACCCTGACCTGTTCACCGGACGTGCTTGTTGCACCCTCGACAACTACTATGATTATTATTATTTGACCATGCTGGTCATTTATGAACATTTTAACATCTTGACTATGTTCTGTTATAATATCCACCCTGCACAGCCAGAAGAGGACTGGCCACCCCTCATAGCCTGGTTCCTCTCTAGGTTTCTTCCTAGGTTTTTGGCCTTTCTAGGGAGTTTTTCCTAGGGAGTTTTTCCTAGCCACCGTGCTTCTTTCACATGCTTTGCTTGCTGTTTGGGGTTTTAGGCTGGGTTTCTGTACAGCACTTTGAGAATATCAGCTGATGTACGAAGGGCTATATAAAAATAAATTTGATTTGATTTGATTTGAACTACCTTGTTTTCTCAATAACAGTCTCTCTCCTTCACTTCATCCCTCTCTCCCCTTCTCCCTAAATCCTCTAGGTTATATCAGTTGTGTCGGTGAATCCCTGCTGCATCTGAACTGGCTACATAGCATGATCAGAGGTGAGAGGTCACTTGGTCGGGTCAACATGAAGTATTGTTAGATGCTTTACATTGAAATATAGAGATTAGTAGTCCAAGAGTTAATAATCCAAGGTCAGTTTTGCATTTCACCTCCTGATAATTATGATGACTGACAGCGTTAGAATAAAAAAAATACAAGGCTTAAACATGCTCTCTCCATCTGTTGGTATGTTTTGATGTGAGAGAGGATGCCAACCCCCAGTCCCGTCATCACCACGTTACCCGCTCTTAACATAACCTTCGGGCCAACTGGGAGCCCAAGGCTGGTTAGGAAACGCCACTAGAGACACTATTATGTAATTGTGATGAACTGAGAGAATATTAGGGGTAGCACAGTGATTCATTAATCATATGCTGCCTTCCCTGCTCCTACAGTTGAAGTCGGAAGTTTACATACACCTTAGCCAAATACATTTAAACTCAGTTTTTCACAATTCTTGATTTTTAATCCTAGTAAAAATTCCCTGTCTTAGGTCAGTTAGGATCACCAATTTATTTTCAGAATGTGAAATGTCAGAATAATAGTAGAGAGAATGATTTATTTCAGCTTTTATTTCTTTCATCACATTCCCAGTGAGTCAGAAGTTGTCACGTCCTGACCAGCAGATGGAGCTAGTGTTTTAGTTTTGGGGTCAGGACGTGGCATGTTTGTGTTGGGGAAGTTTGTATTGTTGATTGGGACTTCCAATTGAAGGCAGGTGTGTTGAGTTGCCTTTGATTGGAAGTCCTATATAGGTGTGTGTGTTTTTCTTTGGGGTTGTGGGTGGTTGTTTTTGCACTGCGTTTCTAGCCTGCAGAACTGTCACTGTTGTCACCTTTTTGTGTTGTTAAGTGGATGCTTTACTCCTTATTTTTAATTAAAGATGAGTATTCACATACCTGCTGCGCCTTGGTCCATTTATGAAGACAGCCGTTACAGAAGTTTACATACACAAAATTAGTATTTGGTAGCATTGCCTTTAAATTGTTTAACTTGGCTCAAATGTTTCGGGTAGCCTTCCACAAGCTTCCCACAATAAGTTGGGTGAATTTTGGCCCATTCCTCCTGTCAGAGCTGTTGTAAATGAGTCAAGTTTGTAGACCTCCTTGCTCGCACACGCTTTTTCAGTTCTGCCCACACATTTTCTATAGGATTGAGGTAAGGGCTTTGTGATGGCCACTCCAATACCTTGACTTTGTTGTCCTTAAGCCATTTTGCCACAGCTTTGGAAGTATGCTTGTGGTCATTGTCCATTTGGAAGACCCATTTGCGACCAAGCTTTAACGACCTGACTGATGTCTTGAGATGTTGCTTCAATATATCCACATAATTTTCCTCCCTCATGATGCCATCTATTTTGTGAAGTGCACCAGTCCCTCCTGCAGCAAAGCACCCCCACAACATGATGCTGCCACCACCGTGCTTCATGGTTGGGATGGTGTTCTTCGGCTTGCAAGCATCCTCCTTTTTCCTCCAAACATAACAATGGTCATTATGGCCAAACAGTTCTATTTTTGTTTCAACAGACCAGAGGACATTTCTCCAAAAAGTACGATCTTTTGTCCCCATGTGCAGTTGCAAACCGTAGTCTGGCTTTTTCATGGCGGTTTTGGAGCAGTGGCTTCTTCATTGCTGAGCGGCCTTTCAGGTTATGTCAATATAGGACTTGTTTTACTGTGGATATAGATACTTTTGTACCTGTTTCCTCCAGGATCTTTACAAGGTCCTTTTCTGTTGTTCTGGGATTGATTTGCACTTTTCGCACCAAAGTACGTTCATCTCTAGGAGACAGAAAGCGTCTCCTTCCTGAGCGGTGTGACGGCTGCGTGGGCCGATGGTGTTTATGCTTGCGTACTATTGTTTGTACAGATGAATGTGGTACCTTCAGGCATTTGGAAATTGCTCCCAAGGATGAACCAGACTTGTGGAGGTCTACAATTTTTTTTCTGAGGTCTTGGCTGATTTCTTTTTATTTTCCCATGATGTCAAGGAAAGAGGCACTGAGTTTGAAGGTAGGCCTTGAAATACATCCACAGGTACACCTCCAATTGACTCAAATGATGTCAATTGGCCTATCAGAAGCTTCTAAAGACAAGACATCATTTTCTGGAATTTTCCAAGCTGTTTAACTTCTCTGGGCTAGGTGGGACGTGACCGTCCCACACTATTCAACAGCCAGTGACATAGCATGGCGCGAAATACAAAACAGCAAAAATATCATAATTTCAATTTCTCAAACATACGACTATTTTACACCGTTTTAAAGATAAACTTCTCCTTAATGTAACCACATTGTCCAATTTCAAAAAGGCTTTACAGCGAAAGCAAAACATTAGATTATGTTAGGAGAGTACATAGACAAAAATAACCACACAGCCATTTTTCAAGCAAGGAGATGTGTCAATAAAACCCAAAACACAGCTAAATGAAGCACTAACCTTTCACGATCTTCATCAGATGACACTCCTAGGACATCATGTTACACAATACATGTATGTTTTGTTTGATAAAGTTCATATTTATATCCAAAAACAGCATTTTATATTGGCGCGTGATGTTCAGAAAATGTATTCCCACCAAAAACTTCCAAAAATACTCATCAACGTTGACAAAATACATAACAATTATTTTAAGAATTATAGATACAGTACTCCTTGATGCAACCGCTGTGTCAGATTTTAAAATAGCTTTTCGGCGAAAGCACATTTTTCAATATTCTGAGTACATAGCTCGCCATCAAAGCAAGCTATACAGACACCCGCCATGTTCTGGGGTCACCTAAACTCAGAATTAGTATTATAAATATTCTCTTACCTTTGCTGATCTTCGTCAGAATGCACTCCCAGGATTGCTACTTCCACAAGAAATGTTGTTTTTGTTCGAAATAATCAATATTTATGTCCAAATACCTCCGTTTTGTTCGTGCGTTCAGGTCACTATCCAAGGGCATAATGCGCGAGCGTAATTTGAGACACGAAAAGCCAAAATGTTCCATTACCGTTAGTAGAAACATGTCAAACGTTGTTTACAATCTATCTTTATGGTATTTGTAACGTAAAAATGCGATAATATTCCAACCGGACAATAGCGTATTCATTCCAGAAGAAAAAGAAGGAGGGGGCGCTATCGGGATCGTGCATCACCAAGTCCTTTGTCCACAGGCAGTCCACTCATTGACTGAGCTCCTATTCTCTGCCCGGTTACAGGAGAATGATGAAAAAACTTTCTGAAGGCTTTTGACAGCCATTTGAAGCCTTAGGAAGTGCAACGTGACACCACAGACACTGTAGTTTTGATAGGGATTCAAAAGAAGAACTACAATTCTCATATCTCCCACTTCCTGGTTGGATTTTTCTCAGGTTTTTGCCTGCCATATGAGTTCTGTTATACTCACAGACGACATTCAAACAGTTTTCTATCCAAATCTACTAATAATATGCATATTCTAGTTTCTGGGCCAGAGTAGTAACCAGTTTAATTTGGGTACGTTTTTCATCCGGCCTTGAAAATACTGCCCCCTACACCTTGACAGGTTAAAGGCACAGTCAACTTAGTGTATGTAAACTTCTGACCCACTGGAATTGTGATACAGTGAAATAATCTGTCTGTAAACAATTGTTGTAAAAATGACTTGTGTCCTGCACAACGTAACTGACTTGCCAAAACTAGTTAACAAGAAATTTGTGGAGTGGTTCAAACACTTCGATTGGAGTCATTAAAACTAGTTTATGTCTGTCTGTCCTTACCTCTTTCCCTTTCTGTCTTTTACACCTCTCTCGCCTCCTCTTTCTTCCTCTGTTTTTAACAGATGTGCATTGAAGTATAGATTGAACTTGTATTTATAATATATTACAATTAAAGTATGTATAATGCATGTATTTCTATCACTTGGATAATTAACTTCTTTCAATAAAGTGTTTCACATTCTCTACTGGTTGAAATTAAGTCTCATTTGATGAAATATTACACCTATCCTGTGTTTATCAGATCAATGCAGATAATCAAGGCACAAGGTGAGACCCAGATGCAGACACAGGAGGCAGATGGTTGGAGTCTTAGATGTTTATTAATCCAAAAGGAGTAGGCAAGAGAATGGTCGTGGACAGGCAAAAAGGTCAAAACCAGATCAGAGTCCAGGAGGTACAGAGTGGCAGACAGGCTCGGGTTCAAGGCAAGCAGAATGGTCAGGCAGGTGGGTACAGAGTCCAGAAATAGGCAAGGGTCAAAACCAGGAGGACTAGAAAAAGGAGAATAGCAAAAGGAGTATGGGAAAAACACGCAGGTTGACTTGACTAAACATACAAGATGAACTGGCACAGAGAGGCAGGAAACACAGGGATAAATACACTGGGGAAAATCAGCGACACCTGGAGGGGTGGAGACAATCACAAGAACAGGTGAAACAGATCAGGGTGTGACAGATGTAGGAAATTAGATAGAGATGATCCGGTTTGAATAGGAAGTGTAGTGTCCTGTTTTGTAAATATATTTCTGTATAAATGAATTACAAATCAGCCTTGAACTAGTTCAATCATGTTTCTAGTCTATTACATAGTTACAATGTGTAACCATTGATGTCCGAGGAACAAGATTGGTAAACACTGTTGAAGTGTATAATTGTAATACAAACATGCAGACACAGCATCATTCAAAGACTGGAATTTGATTCACCTGGTATTGGATATGACTGAAAAATAATCCCAGACATTCATAACTGAACTGCACCTTTATTTGCCAAGGTAGAGTACATGATCAGTGAATATATTAAATGTACCTGCTACAATGTGGGGATCTCGTGCATGGTAATAACTACATGTATATATATAACTTGCATCCTTGGCACAAAGTTATTTTATTCTACTCAATCCATAGGTTTCATTAACGTCATTCAGATTATACAACTATGTAATAGACTAGAAACATGATTTAACTAGTTAAAGGCTGATTTGTAATTAATATATACAGAAATATAGTTAAAACAGTACACTACACTTATTATTCATCATGTAAATAGTCTAAAACTGGTTCATCTCAATATGTAATTTCATCTGTATTCATCTGATAAACACAGGATAGGTGTAGTATTTCATCAAATGAGAGACTTAATTTCAACCAGTAGAGAATGTGAAACACTTTATTGAAAGAAGTCAATTATCCAAGTGTTATAAATACATGGGTTATAAATATTATAATTGTAATATATTATAAATACAAGTTCAATCTGTACTTCAATGCACATCTGTTGTGAATTATAAAAACAGAGGAAGAAATAGGTGGCGAGGGAGTTGTAAAAGACAGAAAGGGAAAGAGGTAAGGACCACCAGCTGCATTAAGTACTGCAGTGCATGTCCTCCTCATGGAGTGGATCAGATTTGCCAGTTCTTGCTGTGAGATGTGATAATGGAATTTATATGTTTAAGGTTTTGACTAAATGATTCCACCCTGAAAATGTATAACGGGGTGATTATAAGATTAATTCACTAATGTGTGTGCATAGGACAAGTTAACAAGTTAAGACTTTGCTATTTAGCAATATAAGGGAAACATTTAAGGAAAATACGAACTGTTAACAGACAGCTTGTGGCAGACAACTTGTGACCACTGTGAAACTGATAACAGGAAGTAGGTTTCCCCACCCAGGGAGGGTAGGCTTGCAGTAGATTATGTAACATGGGGCAGGATATGATAAGCAATGTATGTGATGGAGAAGACTTGTAAATAAGCATTGACAGTGTTAAAGAAGAGGAGGGGCATTTATAAGGGGTATGACATATGGTATAACCAAACGTGTCAGGTATAAAAGGCTATGTGCATTGTATGATATTCAGACCCCTCGTGAATAAACATTCTGATTATTGTAAGGTGGGCCTCCAAATGATTCATTCAACCAGAATCTTACAAATTATGGGTTTCAGACTGAGTAGTTTAATTGAAGTTCATTTTAAGAACATTGAGAATAAAATTAGGACTTTCCTTACAACAGGCCTACAAGCCCTCAGTCCAGCCTCTCTCAGCCTATTGCGGACAGTCTGAGCACTGATGGAGGGATTGTGCGTTCTTGGTGTAACTTGGGCAGTTGTTGTTGCCATCCTGTACCTGTCCCGCAGGTGTGATGAACGGATGTACCGATCCTGTGCAGGTGTTGTTACACGTGGTCTGCAACTGCAAGGACGATCAGCTGTCCGTCCTGTCTCCCTGTAGCGCTGTCTTAGGTGTCTCACAGTACGGACATTGCAATTTATTGCCCTGGTCACATCTGCAGTCCTCATGCCTCCTTGCAGCATGCCTAAGGCACATTCACGCAGATGAGCAGGGACCCTGGGCATCTTTCTTTTGGTGTTTTTCAGAGTCAGTAGAAAGTTCTCTTTAGTGTCCTAAGTTTTCATAAATGTGACCTTAATTGCCTACTGTCTGTAAGTTGTTAGTGTCTTAACGACCGTTCCACAAGCATGGGAAACAGTGTTTAAACCCTTTACAATGAAGATCTGTGAAGTTATTTGGATTTTTACGAATTATATTTTCAAGACAGGGTCCTGAAAAAGGGACGTTTTCATTTTTTGCTGAGTTTATATACAGAGGGTACACTAACCCTAACCCCCCCCCTTCTAATTTCCTTAATTTTGTCACTACAGTCAAATACTTTCTGTGGCACACATCAGATTCAAATACTTTCTATAGAACAAACTTCACGTCAGGATAGGCAGCCGAAATGAATAATTCATGTATGTGTGTTATATTAAACATAGTGGAGTTACTCTCTCCTCTATGTTTAATATAACACACATACATGAATTATTGTAGGCAAGCAATAAACATTTCAGAACAACTACTGGTCGAATAAGACATGGGATAGATTAATTTTGGCAAATAGATGTATTTATAGACTAATACACTTGAAACAAATAGATGTATTTATAGACTAATACACTTGAAACAAATAGATGTATTTATAGACTAATACACTTGAAACAAATAGATGTATTTATAGACTAATACACTTGAAACAAATAAATGTATTTATAGACTAATACACTTGAAACAAATGGCCAAACCGAAAACTGGAGACATTACTAGTGCCTCCCCCACAATCAAACCGCCATAAAAATGAAATGAAACGCAGCCTAACGTGATCATTGACAGCTGCCTTGAAGGACACAAATAAAAAATGCTTTTTGCTACTAAGATCAGTGAAATGTTGGCTAAACTGACAACGGAGTGAAGAGCAGAAATTTCAACTAGCAAGCAAGTCGCAGCAATGAAGAACTGAGTGTGTGCGGGGATTCTGGCAGCAGGTTTTCAGCACAACACCGTCATTTACCGGGACGATCCTTCTCCACTTTACTGTCTGACCTTATCGACTGCTCTGGTTTACCGGGACGATCTTTTACTGTCTGACCTTATCGACTGCTCTGGTTTACCGGGACGATCTTTTACTGTCTGACCTTATCGACTGCTCTGGTTTACCGGGACGATCTTTTACTGTCTGACCTTATCGACTGCTCTGGCCTTACGTCAGCAACCCGGAAGTGGCGTCGCACAGTGGTGAAGGTTTCAGTAAACAGTCGGTTAGCAACAATACCGAATCATGAGCTGGTCTCTAACCGTGTAGAGATTGAGTTATATTTATTTCCCGCTGTATGTGTCTGTTCTTTCTCTCGCCATGATTCCCGTGCCGCTCGTCGTGTGTGTTTTGGGCGGCTGGTGTTTCGTCTATCTAACAGACGTGCTTCTGAAGGTAACGTTTTACTGACTATATGCTCGCTAACGTTAGTCATTAGATCCGGTCCCTCGACCAAGTTATCTGCACGACGGACCAGATCTAACGAGTAATGTATTGTTATGTAATTAACTAACGTTAACTAACTAGTTCACTATTCCGCTATGTTTCCATCTGACATAGTAGAATGTGTTTCCTGTAATAGCTAGAAACGTGTTATGGTCACATGGTGATCCATGTACAGAACGATGCATGTAGTAGGATTTGTATACATTCTGCTCTGTCCAGGCCTGGCAGTGAAGTGTCTAGACCAGGGATCCAGAGCTGGGTTACACTTTCCCACATCCCTAACAAACACAGCTGATTAAACTGGGGTAAAAGATGGCCAGGGGCTAGTTAGGACTCAGAAATGGTGTTGGGGTCACTGCTATATAGGGGCTAGTCGCACCTGCTGGTGAAAAGAATTTAGAACAGCCAAATAATTATAAATAACGTCGCATATTCCGTATCACAGGGTAGCCTTTTGTCTTCTACCAAACCAATGGTTGTTCGACAAAACTAAGCATCGGACGTCATTGATCACATATTTCTGATAAAGTGATACAAGCATCAGCACACTGTTTCGAGGCAAACTGCTTAGCAATGTCGATGCATGCCTCGGAGCTTCGGAAACAACCGTAACATTACTACTGTCCTACCAACCTTTTCATTTGGTGGCACCAGAACGTCATTTAGTTGCACCATTTCGTTAGTGTTCCATAATGTTCCTGCATTCCATACAGAACCAGGCTAATAATGACTAGCCATCTTTTAAATTAGCATGCCCTTGTGTTCATAGTCCAAATAACTGTCATGGTCCAAACACACCAAGACAGTCGTGAAGAGGGCACGACAACACCTTTTCCCGCTCAGGAGACTGAAAAGATTTGGCATGGGTCCCCAGATCCTCAAAAAGTTCTACAGCTGCACCATCGAGAGCAGGTTGCATCACTGCCTGGTATGGCAACTGCTCGGCATCTGACCGTAAGGAGCTACAGAGGGAAGTGCGTACAGCCCAGTACATCACTGGGGCCAAGCTGCCTGCCATCCAGGATCTATATACCAGGCGGTGTCAAAGGAAGGCCCCAAAAATTGTCAGAGACTCCAGTCACCCCAGTCATAGGCTGTTTCTCTGCTACCGCACGGAAAGCGGTACCAGGGCACCAAGGCTTCTACCCCCAAGCCATCAGACTGCTGAACAATTAATCAAATGGCCACCGGACTATTTACATTGAACCCCCCCCCATTTATATTGTACACTGCTGCTACTCTCTGTTTATTATCTATGCACAGCCACTTCACCCCTACCTACATGTACAAATTACCTCGACTAAACTAAACCCTCGCACATTGACTCGGTACCGGTACCTCCTGTATATAGCCTCGTTATTGTTATTTTATTGTGTTTTTTATTTTTTACTTGAGTTTATCTAGTAAATATTTTCTTAACTCTTTCTTGAACTGCACTGGTGGTTAAGGGCTTGTAAGTAAGCATTTCACAGTAAGGTCTACACTTGTTGTATTCGGCGCATGTGACGAATAAAGTTTGATTTGAATTTTACATTGATTTGGATAGATTTAATGTAGCTGTTAAAGTTCAAAAAGAGACTTAAAATGAAGTACAACACTTATTTATTGCAGATTTCAGTGCCATTTGTAATTTTCTGCTAAATCTTCTAGAGGGAAGAATTAGAAAAATCAATACTTGATACCACAGCAAAAAAAGACTGATTTCCCCAAAATCAAAAAGACTGATTTCCCCAAAATCCAAAAGACTGATTTCCCCAAAATCCAAAAGACTGATTTCCCCAAAATCCAAAAGACTGATTTCCCCAAAATCAAAAAGACTGATTTCCCCAAGTTTTTTTGTTCAGGTTTTTTGATCTCACAACCACTTTATCTTTTATGAATTTTAATTTAAAAATGTTTTCCCCTTTTTTATCCCCAATTTCATGATATCCAATGGGTAGTTACAGTCCTGTAGGGGCTAGGACGATCAGTGTGCGTACGGGGGCTAGGACGATCGGTGTAAATGGCAGAATGATATGGCCTAAAATTCATATCTACATTTTTTCAAACTTATGGGCGATTCACTGTATATACAGTTGAAGTCAGAAGTTTACATACACCTTAGCCAAATACATTTCAACTCAGTTTTTCACAATTCCTGACATTTAATCCTAGTAAAAATTCCCTGTCTTAGGTCAGTTAGGATCACCAATTTATTTTAAGAATGTGAAACGTCAGAATAATAGTAGAGAGAATGATTTATTTCAGGTTTTATTTCTTTCATCACATTCCCAGTGGGTCAGAAGTTTACATACACTCAATTAGTATTTGGTAGCATTGCCTTTAAATTGTTTAACTTGGGTCAAACGTTTCGGCTGGCTTTCCACAAGCTTCCCACAATAAGTTGGGTGAATTTTGGCCCATTCCTCCTGACAGAGCTGGTGTAGCTGAGTCAGGTTTGTAGGCCTCCTTGCTCGCACACACTTTTTCAGTTCTGCCCACAAATCTTCTATAGGATTGAGGTCAGGGCTTTGTGATGGCCACTCCAATACCTTGACATTGTTGTCCTTAAGCAATTTTGACACAACTTTGGAAGTATGCTTGGGGGTCATTGTCCATTTGGAAGACCCATTTGTGACCAAGCTTTAATTTCCTGACTGATGTTGCTTCAATATATGCACATAATTTTCCACCCTCATGATACCATCTATTTTGTGAAGTGCACCAGTCCCTCCTGCAGCAAAGCACCCCCACAACATGATGCTGCCACCCCCGTGCTTCACGGTTGGGATGGTGTTCTTCAGCTTGCAAGCCTCCCCCTTTTTCCTCCAAACATAACAATGGTCATTATGGCCAAACGGTTCTATTTTTGTTTCGTCAGACCAGAGGACATTTCTCCAAAAAGTACCATCTTTGTCCCCATGTGCAGTTGCAAACTGTAGTCTGGCTTTATTATGCCGGTTTTGGAGCAGTTGCTTCTATCTTGCTGAGCGGCCTCTCAGGTTATGTTGATGTAGGACTCGTTAAAAAAAAAATATATATATATATATATATATATATATATATATATATATATATATATATATATATATATATATATATATTGCTAAAAACACAAGGAAGGGGTAACATTAAAGTATTAGAACATGAAGGACAAACAATACAGCATCAAGACACCATCAAACATGTATCAGTCTTTCTGCATCAGAGCCATCCTTATGTGTGAGGGTGCATGATAGTGATATAAAATATGTCATAGTGTCCTTTTTCATGGTCACAATCTAGTGAAACCCGATTCCTCCAAGATCCCCCCACAGTTCCCCAATAGCTGCTCCCTCAATCCTCCAAGATCCCCCCACAGTTCCCCAATAGCTGCTCCCTCAATCCTCCAAGATCCCCCCACAGTTCCCCAATAGCTGCTCCCTCAATCCTCCAAGATCCCCCCCACAGTTCCCCAATAGCTGCTCCCTCAATCCTCCAAGATCCCCCCCACAGTTCCCCAATAGCTGCTCCCTCAATCCTCCAAGATCCCCCCACAGTTCCCCAATAGCTGCTCCCTCAATCCTCCAAGATCCCCCCCACAGTTCCCCAATAGCTGCTCCCTCAATCCTCCAAGATCCCCCCCACAGTTCCCCAATAGCTGCTCCCTCAACCCTCCAAGACCCCCCCACAGTCCCCCCCCCCCGGAGGAAAATAAAAAATCCAATTAATTCTATTCCCCCCCAAGAACCCCCCAACGCACCAACAACCAAGAGAATAAACTAAAGAGAAAAAACGAAAACATAGAAGAAAACAGCAAACAACAATGCAAAAAAATGTAAACAAAATAATACATTTAAAACAATGGACATCATGGATAACTGAAATCATAACAGCAATGCCAACTGTATATGTTTGTGTGCATGTCTGGCACTATTACATGTATGTGTGTGTTCTTGTATGTGTTTATTTGAATGAGAGTGTGTGTACATGCATGTGTACAAACTAGAGGTCGACCGATTATGATTTTAACGCCGATACCGATACCGATTACAGAAAGCATCTCCTTCCTGAGAGGTATGACGGTTGCAGGTCCCATGGTATTTATACTTGCGTACTATTGTTTGTTTAGATTAACATGGTACCTTCAGGCGTTTGGAAATTGCTCCCAAGGATGAACCAGACTTGTTGAGGTCTACAATTATCTTTCTGAGGTCTTGGCTGATTTCTTTTGATTTTCCCATGATGTCAAGCAAAGAGGCACTGAGTATGAAGGAAGGCTTTAAAATACATCCACAGGTACACCTCCAATTGACTCAAATGATGTCAATTAGCCTATCAGAAGCTTCTAAAGCCTTGACATCATTTTCTGGAATTTTCCAAGTTGTTTAAAGGCACAGTCAACTTAGTGTATGTAAACTTCTGACCCACTGGAATTGTGATACAGTGAATTATAAGTGAAATAATCTGTCTGTAAACAATTGTTAAAAAAATTACTTGTGTCATGCACAAAGTAGATGTCCTAACCGACTTGCCAAAACTATAGTTTGTTAACAAGACATTTGTGGACTGGTTGAAAAACGAGTTTTAATGACTCCTACCTAAGTGTATGTAAACTTCTGACTTCAGGTGTATAGTGTGTGTGTGTGTTTTCTCTATATAAGCTTAGTTAAGGTGAAATACACTGCATTTCAAACGGGGCTTGTGTTTTTATACCTAGGCTAAATTCAGTATAAACCTTCCACCAACACAAGAACCATTGGTCATTTTAATTATTTTATCAAAATAGTTTACCAGTTTTTTTTTGCAATAGACAGACATGAAATCCATATCAGCGACTATCTATGAAAATGACTTTTTTGTAACAAATTGAACCAGAACTATGCGTATCTACTACTAATGACCAACATCTTGTAGCAGTTATTATTTATATATTTATATTTATATATTTATATATATTATTATAGAAAATTAACCCAGGTCTCATAAACACATCTCCCAAACACAACGTGTTAGTGATTAGCCAGCTAGTCTTTCTATAAACACATCTCCCAAACACAACGTGTTAGTGATTAGCCAGCTAGTCTTTCTATAAACACATCTCCCAAACACAACGTGTTAGTGATTAGCCAGCTAGTCTTTCTATAAACACATCTCCCAAACACAACGTGTTAGTGATTAGCCAGCTAGTCTTTCTATAAACACATCTCCCAAACACAACGTGTTAGTGATTAGCCAGCTAGTCTTTCTATAAACACATCTCCCAAACACAACGTGTTAGTGATTAGCCAGCTAGTCTTTCTATAAACACATCTCCCAAACACAACGTGTTAGTGATTAGCCAGCTAGTCTTTCTATTTAAAGTCTAGCCAACTTGGATCTATTTGCTTGATAGAAAGTTAGTTGAATTGTTATGAACACATCCTTCTGTCCGTCTTCAACTGTTTGAGCAGCATGCTATCCAGTCCACTTTGTTCAAGTGTTGAAATCAAGTGGCCTACCTTATTTTTCACAATGAGAAGAACTTGCCAATTCCTTATATAATTGTTTGATGCTTATTGCACATTTATAAAACTAGACGGCTGGTAATACAGTCTTTGGGTAAAATCCTTCTAGCTGTAAGTGTTACCATAATGCCGCGTTCGACAAACTGAGCATTCATTTTCCATATTCAATGTTGGTTCTAATAGTGTCTGCTCTGTGTGCGATTTGAGGAGTTGAGATGTAAATAGGGTATCGTTAGGAAGGTTTTCTCCTCTATTACAGTAAAATAATGTTTCGATGTCCATAAGACTGATTCTGTTGGACCAAACCTAAAATGCAAGTAGCGAGTTCAAACCGCTTGTCAGAGTGAAAGTGCTCTTATCTTTATTGTTGAGGTGTGTGTGTGTGTGTGTGTGTGTGTGTGTGTGTGTGTGTGTGTGTGTGTGAATGAGAGAGTGCAGTCACAGTAGGAGTGAAGGAGACAGACCAAAAAGACAACATGAGAACAAGCGGACAGAAACGGTCATAAGACTCTTTCGTATTGTCCGAGATCTCTAAAGGTTGGAAAGCTGCCGCGGTCATCCCCCTCTTCAAAGGAAGTGACACTCTAGACCCAAACTGTTATAGACCCATATCCATCCTGCCCTGCCTCTCTAAAGTCTTCGAAAGCCAAGTTAATAAACAGATCACTGACCATTTCAAATCCCACCGTACCTTCTCCACTGTGCAATCTGGTTTCCGAGCTGGTCATGGGTGCACCTCAGCCACGCTCAAGGTACTAAACGACATCATAACCGCCATCAATAAAAGACAATACTGTGCAGCCGTCTTTATCGACCTGGCCAAGGCTTTCGACTCTGTCAATCACCGTATTCTTATCGGCAGACTCAACAGCCTTGGTTTCTCAAATGACTGCTTCGCCTGGTTCACTAACTACTTATCCGATAGAGTTCAGTGTGTCAAATCGGAGGGCCTGTTGTCCGGACCTCTGGCAGTCTCTATGGGGGTGCCACAGGGTTCAATTCTCAGTCCGACTCTTTTCTCTGTATATATTAATGATATCGCTCTTGCTGCGGGTGATTCCCTGATCCACCTCTACGCAGACGACACCATTCTGTATACTTCTGGCCCTTCTTTGTACACTGTGTTAACTAACCTCCAAACGAGCTTCAATGCCATACAACTCTCCTTCCGTGGCCTCCAACTGTTCTTAAACGCTAGTATAACTAAATGCATGCTCTTCAACCGATCGCTGCCTGCACCCGCCCGCCCGTCTAGCATCACTACCCTGGACGGTTCTGACTTAGAATATGTGGACAACTATAAATACCTGGGTGTCTGGTTAGACTGTAAACTCTCCTTCCAGACTCATATTAAACATCTCCAATCCAAAATTAAATCTAGAATGGGCTTCCTATATCGCAACAAAGCATCCTTTACTCACGCCGCCAAACTTACCCTCGTAAAACTGACTATCCTACCGATCCTCGACTTTGGCGATGTCATCTACAAAATAGCTTCCAATACTCTACTCAGCAAACTGGATTCAGTCTATCACAGTGCCATCCGTTTTGTTACCAAAGCCCCTTATACCACCCACCACTGCAACCTGTATGCTGTAGTCGGCTGGCCCTCGCTACATATTCGTCGCCAGACCCACTGGCTCCAGGTCATCTATAAGTCTATGCTAGGTAAAGCTCCGCCTTATCTCAGCTCACTGGTCACGATAACAACACCCACCCGTAGCACGCGCTCCAGCAGGTATATCTCACTGGTCATCCCCAAAGCCAACACCTCCTTTGGCCACCTTTCCTCTCTGCTGCCAGTGACTGGAACGAATTGCAAAAAATCGCGGAAGCTGGAGACTTATATTTCCCTCACTAACTTTAAACATCAGCTATCTGAGCAGCTAACTGATCGCTGCAGCTGTATATAGGCCATCTGTAAATAGCCCACCCAATCTACCTACCTCAACCCCATATTGTTTTTATTTACTTTCTGCTCTTTTGCACACCAGTATCTCTACTTACACATCATCTGCTCATCTATCACTCCAGTGTTAATCTGCTAAATTGTAATTACTTCGCTACTATGGCCTATTTATTGCCTTACCTCCTCATGCCATTTGCACACACTGTATATAGACTTTCTTTTTTTCTATTGTGTTATTGACTGTATGTTTCTTTATTCCATGTGTAACTCTGTGTTGTTGTTTGTGTCGAACTGCTTTGCTTTATCTTGGCCAGGTCGCAGTTGTAAATGAGAACTTGTTCTCCACTAGCCACCTGGTTAAATAAAGGACTTGTTCTCAACTAGCCTACCTGGTTAAATAAAGGACTTGTTCTCAACTAGCCTACCTGGTTAAATAAAGGACTTGTTCTCAACTAGCCTACCTGGTTAAATAAAGGACTTGTTCTCAACTAGCCTACCTGGTTAAATAAAGGACTTGTTCTCAACTAGCCTACCTGGTTAAATAAAGGACTTGTTCTCAACTAGCCTACCTGGTTAAATAAAGGACTTGTTCTCCACTAGCCACCTGGTTAAATAAAGGACTTGTTCTCAACTAGCCTACCTGGTTAAATAAAGGACTTGTTCTCCACTAGCCACCTGGTTAAATAAAGGACTTGTTCTCAACTAGCCTACCTGGTTAAATAAAGGTGAAATATAAAATAAAAAAGCACAAAACCTTAATTCTTGCGATACCGGTATTTGGAATATTGTGTGTAGGATAATGGCAGAGGATGTTATAACACGTTCTTTCTCCTCCTCTCCCTCAGTTGTCTGAGTCATATGGTCATTGTTATGAGATGTGGCTAGGGTCAAAGGGTCTGTCTCTCTCTCCGTTCCACATCCGCTGGCAGACCTCCCTCTTCAACCGCCTCTTCTCACGCTGCGCTCGCATCAACCCCCACGCCCTCTACCTCTGGTAAGACCTGACCTCTGACCCTTAACCCCCACGCCCTCTACCAAGACCTGACCTCTAACCCTTAACCCCCATGCCCTCTACCAAGACCTGACCCTTAACCCCTACGCCCTCTACCTCTGGTAAGACCTGACCTCTGACCCTTAACCCCCACGCCCTCTACCAAGACCTGACCCTTAACCCCCACGCCCTCTACCTCTGGTAAGACCTGAACTCTGACCCTTAACCCCCACGCCCTCTACCAAGACCTGACCTCTGACCCTTAACCCCCACGACCTCTACCAAGACCTGACCTCTAACCCTTAACCCTCATATCCTCTACCTCTCTGGTAAGACCTGACTTCTAACCCTTAACCCCCACGCCCTCTACCAAGACCTGACCTCTAACCCTTAACCCCCACGCCCTCTACCTCTGGTAAGACCTGACCTCTAATCCCTGACCTCTGACCCTTAACCCTCATATCCTCTACCTCTCTGGTAAGACTTGTGCCTGGTTCCACTGTGTGTGCAGGTTTACCAGTGGTCTAGTGTTTGGCCTGGTGTCTATGTGTGTGTGCAGGTTTACCAGTGGTCTAGTGTTTGGCCTGGTGTCTATGTGTGTGTGCAGGTTTACCAGTGGTCTAGTGTTTGGCCTGGTGTCTATGTGTGTGTGCAGGTTTACCAGTGGTCTAGTGTTTGGGCTGGTGTCAATGTGTGGTTCGGTGGTGCTGCTAATTAGAACCCTGCAGCAGACTGTCCATCAGATGACATCAGACCACCCTCAGGGAGCCAATCAACAGACACTTCAGGTGGTGGTACGTACAAAGAACGTGTGTGTGTGTGTGTGTGTGTGTGTGTGTGTGTGTGTGTGTGTGTGTGTGTGTGTGTGTGTGTGTGTGTGTGTGTGTGTGTGTGTGTGTGTGTGTACTGACTGGTGTGTGTGTGTGTGTGTGTGTGTGTGTGTGTGTGTGTGTGTGTGTGTGTGTACTGACTGGTGTGTGTGTGTGTGTGTGTGTGTGTGTGTGTGTGTGTGTGTACTGACTGCTGTGTGTGTGCAGGTCCCAGGTATAAACCTGCCAGTCAGTCAGCTGGCCTACTTCTTCTCTGCTCTGCTGGTCAGTGGGGTCATACACGAACTGGGCCATGCCGTGGCAGCAATACGGTAAGATATATACACACACACACTAACTGGACCATGTTGAACTGAGTCACTAGCTGGACCATGCTGTAACTGAACTGGACCATGCTGTAACTGAACTGAGTCACTAACTGGACCATGCTGTAACTGAACTGGACCATGCTGTAACTGAACTGAGTCACTAACTGGACCATGCTGTAACTGAACTGAGTCACTAACTGGACCATGCTGTAACTGAACTGAGTCACTAACTGGACCATGCTGTAACTGAACTGAGTCACTAACTGGACCATGCTGTAACTGAACTGAGTCACTAACTGGACCATGCTGTAACTGAACTGAGTCACTAACTGGACCATGCTGTAACTGAACTGAGTCACTAACTGGACCATGCTGTAACTGAACTGAGTCACTAGCTGGACCATGCTGTAACTGAACTGAGTCACTAACTGGACCATGCTGTAACTGAACTGGACCATGCTGTAACTGAACTGAGTCACTAACTGGACCATGCTGTAACTGAACTGAGTCACTAACTGGACCATGCTGTAACTGAACTGAGTCACTAGCTGGACCATGCTGTAACTGAACTGAGTCACTAACTGGACCATGCTGTAACTGAACTGAGTCACTAACTGGACCATGCGTAACTGAACTGAGTCACTAACTGGACCATGCTGTAACTGAACTGAGTCACTAACTGGACCATGCTGTAACTGAACTGAGTCACTAACTGGACCATGCTGTAACTGAACTGAGTCACTAACTGGACCATGTTGTAACTGAACTGAGTCACTAACTGGACCATGCTGTAACTGAACTGAGTCACTAACTGGACCATGCTGTAACTGAACTGAGTCACTAACTGGACCATGCTGTAACTGAACTGAGTCACTAACTGGACCATACTGTAACTGAACTGAGTCACTAACTGGACCATGCTTTAACTGAACTGGGATAAAACAGATATGCACCAGACTACAAGGATTAAATTAATTTGAGATTAATGTGCATTTACACCCCATCACTTCAGAAAGCAAATCAAATAATTCAAATGTTTAAGGATCTTTTTTTTTTTGCGATTTAACTTTCACGTACTCCAACCAGCGATTCACTTCCTCATCGTCGTTGTGTAGTACGGGGGCTCTGAAAAAATATTATTTTATTTCACCAATAAACACCAAATACCTATTTTTGGAAATGTAAATGCTCTCAGTATTGTGAGGCAGGTTTTTAGATGTTGTACACATGGAAAAAATGGTACCTTTAAAATTGTGTGTGTGTGTGGTGTGTGTGTGTGTGTGTGTGTGTGTGTGTTGGTGTGTGTGTGTGGTGTGTGGTGTGTGTGTGTGTGTGGTGTGGTGTGTGGTGTGTGTCTGTCTGTCTGTCTCTGTGTGTGTGTGTGTGTGTGTGTGTGTGTGGTATGTGGTGTGGTGTGGTGTGTGTCTGTCTGTCTGTCTGTCTGTCTCTCTGTGTGTGTGTGTGTGGTGTGTGGTGTCTGTCTCTCTGTGTGTGTGTGTGTGTGGTGTGTGTCTGTCTGTCTGTCTCTCTGTGTGTGTGTGTGGTGTGGTGTGTGGTGTCTGTCTCTCTGTGTGTGTGTGGTGTCTGTCTCCCTGTGTGTGTGTGTGTGTGGTGTGTGGTGTCTGTCTCCCTGTGTGTGTGTGTGTGTGGTGTGTGGTGTCTGTCTCTCTGTGTGTGTGTGTGTGTGGTGTGTGTCTGTCTGTCTGTCTCTCTGTGTGTGTGTGTGGTGTGGTGTGTGGTGTCTGTCTCCCTGTGTGTGGTGTCTGTCTCTCTGTGTGTCTGTCTGTCTGTGTGTGTGTGTGTGTGGTGTGTGGTGGTGTGGTGTCTGTCTCTCTGTGTGTGTGTGTGTGTGTGGTGTGTGGTGTCTGTCTCTCTGTGTGTGTGTGTGTGTAGGGAGCAGGTACGTGTGAACGGTTTCGGTGTGTTTGTGTTCGTGGTTTATCCCGGAGCTTTCGTAGATCTCTTCACCACACATCTCAACCTCATCTCACCTGCCCAACAGCTACGCATCTTCTGTGCAGGTAAGATTCTCACACACACATCTAAACTAGGAGAGCAAACACACGAGAGCGTGTGTACTATTGGGTAGCTTCTAACCAGAACATCGTCCGTTGTTTTCTGTTCATGTTGAATCAAATCTGTTCGTCCACTTGGCAGGTGATCACTAAGACACCACTCTCTAACGGTGAACATGTTTTAACTAACCATCTTCAAAACTCGCCTCTCTCTCTCCCCCTTTCACTCTTCCCCTCTCCTCTCTTGCTCCCTCCCTCCCTCCCTCCCTCTCTCTCTCTCTCTCTCTCTCCTCCCTCCTCTCTCCCTCCCTTCTTTCTCCTCTCTCTCTCTCTCTCTCCTCTCCTCTCTCTCTCTCCCCTCCTCTCCTCTCTCTCCCTTCCTTCCTCTCTCTCCCCTCCCCTCTTTCTTCCTTCCTTCCTCTCTCTCTCTCTCTCTCTCTCTCTCTCTCTCTCTCTCTCTCTCTCTCTCTCTCTCTCTCTAGGGGTGTGGCATAACTTTGTGCTGTGTGTAGCAGCGTTGTGTTTCCTCTTCCTGTTGCCTGTCTTACTGTTTCCTGTTTACTACACTGGGGCTGGAGCCCTCGTCTCCGAGGTGGTGCAGGTTAGTGTGGGACAGTAGTGTTAACCTCTATGGGCTAGGTGGGACGCTAGCGTGCCACCCGTGGTGCACTCCATCAACAGCAGGTGCATTTCAAGAGCGGCAAATTTGAATCCAAATAAATGTCAAAATTCAAATTTTTCAAACATACAACTATTTTACACCCTTTGAAAGATAAACATCTCCTTAATCTAACCACGTTTTACGATTTCAAAAAGGTTTTACGGCGAAAGCATAAATTTAGAGTATGTTAGGACAGTACATTTACAAGAGTTGTGTGTAATGTTTTGTCAAGTCAAAGACAGGGTCACCAAAACCATAAAACCAGCTAAAATGATGCACTAACCTTTTACAATCTCCATCAGATGACACTCCTAGGACATTATGTTAGACAATGCATGCATTTTTAGTTCTATCAAGTTCATATTTATATCCAAAAACAGCGTTTTACTATGGCATTGATGTTGAGGAAATCGTTTCCCTCCAATAACCGGCAGTCAAGTCAGCGTCACAAATTAAATAATTAAAATTAGAAAACATTGGTAAAATATTATATTGTCATTTAAAGAATTATAGATTTACATCTCTTGAACGCAATCAACTTGCCAGATTTAAAAATAACCTTACTGGGAAATCACACTTTGCAATAATCTGAGCACTGCGCCCAGAAAAATACGCGTTGCGATACAGACTAGACGTCATGTTGGGGAGATCTATGTAAATAATCCATTACCTTTGATTCTCTTCATCAGATGTCACTTCCAGGTATCACAGGTCCATAACGAATGTAGTTTTGTTCAAAAAAGCTCATCATTTATGTCCAAAAATCTCCGTCTTGTTAGCACATGATCTAAGCCAGCCGGACTTCTCGTCATGAACGAGGGGAAAAAATATATTTCCGTTCGTTCAAACGTTGTATAGCATGAATCATTAGGGCCTTTTTTAACCAGAACATGAATAATATTCAAGGTGGACGAATGCATACTCTTTTATAACGTATTGGAACGAGGGTACCCAACATGAACTCGCGCGCCAGGTGTCTAATGGGACATCATCGTTCCATGGCTCTTGTTCGGTCAGATCTCCCTCCAGAAGACTCAAAACACTTTGTAAAGGCTGGTGACATCTAGTGGAAGCAATAGGAAGTGCCAAAATATTCCTCAGCCCCTGTGTTTTTCAATGGGATAGGTTTAAAGGTAATACAACACATCAGGTATCCACTTCCTGTCAGAAAATGTCTCAGGGTTTTGCCTGCCAAATGAGTTCTGTTATACTCACAGACACCATTCAAACAGTTTTAGAAACTTTAGGGTGTTTTCTATCCATATATAATAAGTATATGCATATTCTAGTTACTGGGTAGGATTCGTAACCAGATTAAATCGGGTACATTTTTTTTATCCAGACGTGCAAATGCTGCCCCCTAGCCCTAACAGGTTAAGAGCTGAATTGATACGATAATAATAAATAGAACGTTAAGTTTCTAACATGAATGTGCACCAGGGTTTTTATTATCCTTTGAACTACTACTGGTAGTGTGAAGCCATCATTTGTCCCATTTAACAATTCCCCAGATTAGCAAACGTATTTCATTTCAAACTTGACATTTCTCTAGTATCGACTACTTCTAATGAACCATATCAGCAAAATTCCTGTGTCGATCATTTTCAGTTAATTGTCCCAGCTCTAGTGTGTTTGTGTGAACAAGCTGGTTTAGCCCTCTTGTAAGGTAACAATCTAGTGTTTAACTCTCTCTCTGTGTGTGTGTGTGTGTGTGTGTGTGTGTGTGTGTGTGTGTGTGTGTCAGGGCTCTCCTGCAGATGGTCCTAGAGGTCTGTCAGTAGGTGACATGGTGACGGGGCTGGAGGATTGTGACGTCAGAACAGTAGAGGACTGGAACTCCTGTCTCACAACCCTCACACACACCCCTCAGACTGGATACTGCGTCCCCACACACACCCTGCAACCCAGCTGGGCCCACGGTCGAGGTACACACACACACACACACACACACACACACACACACACACACACACACACACAGAATACTGTGTCCCCACACACACCAATGTTACTAATGCCTCTCTTTCACTCTCTCCTCTCGCTCTCTCACTTTCCTCTTCCTCTGTTTGTCTCTGTCCTCTCCCTCCTCTTCCTGTAGTCTACAGGAGGATGGATACTTCTATAGAATGCTGCAGTAACAACAGTCTGATTTCTCCCTGTAGTCTACAGGAGGCTTGATACTTCTATAGAATGCTGCATTAACAACAGTCTGATTTCTCCCTGTAGTTTACAGGAGGATGGATACTTCTATAGAATGCTGCAGTAACAACAGTCTGATCTCTCCCTGTAGTCTACAGGAGGCTGGATACTTCTATAGAATGCTGCAGTAACAACAGTCTGAACTCTCCCTGTAGTTTACAGGAGGCTGGATACTTCTATAGAATGCTGCATTAACAACAGTCTGATCTGATCTCTCCCTGTAGTCTACAGGAGGCTGGATACTTCTATAGAATGCTGCAGTAACAACAGTCTGATCTCTCCCTGTAGTTTACAGGAGGATGGATACTTCTATAGAATGCTGCAGTAACAACAGTCTGATTTCTCCCTGTAGTTTACAGGAGGCTGGATACTTCTATAGAATGCTGCATTAACAACAGTCTGATTTCTCCCTGTAGTTTACAGGAGGCTGGATACTTCTATAGAATGCTGCATTAACAACAGTCTGATTTCTCCCTGTAGTTTACAGGAGGATGGATACTTCTATAGAATGCTGCAGTAACAACAGTCTGATCTCTCCCTGTAGTTTACAGGAGGCTGGATACTTCTATAGAATGCTGCAGTAACAACAGTCTGGTCTGATTTCTCCCTGTAGTCTACAGGAGGATGGATACTTCTATAGAATGCTGCAGTAACAACAGTCTGATTTCTCCCTGTAGTCTACAGGAGGCTTGATACTTCTATAGAATGCTGCAGTAACAACAGTCTGATTTCTCCCTGTAGTTTACAGGAGGCTGGATACTTCTATAGAATGCTGCAGTAACAACAGTCAGTCTGATCTTTGCTTCTCCTACACCAAACTACAGGACAAGGAGGTGAGACGCACAAACAGACGCACAAGCAAGCAAACAAACACACACACACACATAGGGCTGACCCCATTTAGGTACAGTCCAATAGGCACAGTCCAATAGGTACAGTCCAATAGGTACAGTCCAATAGGTACAGTCCAATAGGTACAGTCCAATAGGTACAGTCCAATAGGTACAGTCCAATAGGCACAGTCCAATAGGCACAGTCCAATAGGTACAGTCCAATAGGCACAGTCCAATAGGTACAGTCCAATAGGTACAGTCCAATAGGTACAGTCCAATAGGTACAGTCCAATAGGAACAGTCCAATAGGAACAGTCCAATAGGCACAGTATGGTGGTAGGTGAATGGGGTAGTAGGTGAACGGGGTATGGTGGTAGGTGAACGGGGTATGGTGGTAGGTTAACGGGGTAGTAGGTGAACGGGGTATGGTAGTAGGTGAACGGTGTATGGTAGTAGGTGAACGGGGTATGGTAGTAGGTGAACGGGGTATGGTAGTAGGTGAACGGGGTAGTAGGTGAACGGGGTATGGTGGTAGGTGAACGGGGTATGGTGGTAGGTGAACGGGGTACGGTGGTAAGTTAACGGGGTAGTAGGTGAACGGGGTATGGTAGTAGGTGAATGGGGTATGGTAGTAGGTGAATGGGGTATGGTAGTAGGTGAACGGGGTATGGTAGTAGGTGAACGGGGTATGGTGGTAGGTAAACGGGGTAGTAGGTAAACGGGGTAGTAGGTGAACGGGGTAGTAGGTGAACGGGGTATGGTAGTAGGTGAACGGGGTAGTAGGTGAACGGGGTATGGTGGTAGGTGAACGGGGTATGGTGGTAGGTAAACGGGGTATGGTAGTAGGTGAACGGGGTATGGTGGTAGGTAAACGGGGTAGTAGATAAACGGGGTAGTAGGTGAACGGGGTATGGTAGTAGGTGAACGGGGTATGGTGGTAGGTAAACGGGGTAGTAGGTAAACGGGGTAGTAGGTGAACGGGGTATGGTAGTAGGTGAACGGGGTATGGTGGTAGGTGAACGGGTAGTAGGTGAACGGGGTATGGTGGTAGGTAAACGGGGTAGTAGGTAAACGGGGTAGTAGGTGAACGGGGTAGTAGGTGAACGGGGTATGGTAGTAGGTGAACGGGGTAGTAGGTGAACGGGGTATGGTGGTAGGTGAACGGGTAGTAGGTGAACGGGGTATGGTGGTAGGTAAACGGGGTAGTAGGTAAACGGGGTAGTAGGTGAACGGGGTAGTAGGTGAACGGGGTATGGTAGTAGGTGAACGGGGTAGTAGGTGAACGGGGTATGGTGGTGGGGTAACGGGGTAGTAGGTGAACGGGGTATGGTAATAGGTGAACGGGGTATGGTAGTAGGTTAACGGGGTAGTAGGTGAACGGGGTATGGTGGTAGGTGAACGGGTAGTAGGTGAACGGGGTATGGTGGTAGGTGAACGGGGTATGGTGGTAGGTGAACGGGGTATGGTATTAGGTGAACGGGGTATGGTATTAGGTGAACGGGGTATGGTAGTAGGTGAACGGGGTATGGTGGTAGGTGAACGGGGTATGGTGGTAGGTAAACGGGGTGGTAGGTAAACGGGGTAGTAGGTGAACGGGGTAGTAGGTGAACGGGGTATGGTAGTAGGTGAACGGGGTAGTAGGTGGACGGGGTATGGTGGTAGGTGAACGGGGTATGGTGGTAGGTGAACGGGGTATGGTAGTAGGTGAACGGGGTATGGTGGTAGGTAAACGGGGTAGTAGGTAAACGGGGTAGTAGGTGAACGGGGTATGGTAGTAGGTGAACGGGGTAGTAGGTGAACGGGGTAGTAGGTGAACGGGGTATGGTGGTAGGTGAACAGGGTATGGTGGTAGGTGAACGGGGTATGGTGGTAGGTGAACGGGGTATGGTGGTAGGTGAACGGGGTATGGTGGTAGGGTAACGGGGTAGTAGGTGAACGGGGTATGGTAATAGGTGAACGGGGTATGGTAGTAGGTTAACGGGGTAGTAGGTGAACGGGGTATGGTGGTAGGTGAACGGGGTATGGTAGTAGGTTGAACGGGGTATGGTGGTAGGTGAACGGGTAGTAGGTGAACGGGGTATGGTGGTAGGTGAACGGGGTATGGTGGTAGGTGAACGGGGTATGGTATTAGGTGAACGGGGTATGGTATTAGGTGAACGGGGTATGGTGGTAGGTGAACGGGGTATGGTGGTAGGTGAACGGGGTATGGTATGTAGGTGAACGGGTATGGTGGTAGGAGAACGGGGTATGGTGGTAGGGTCACAGGGTAGTAGGTGAACGGGGTATGGTAATAGGTGAACGGGGTATGGTAGTAGGTTAACGGGTAGTAGGTGAACGGGGTATGGTGGTAGGTGAACGGGGTATGGTGGTAGGTGAACGGGGTATGGTATTAGGTGAACGGGGTATGGTATTAGGTGAACGGGGTATGGTAGTAGGTGAACGGGGTATGGTGGTAGGTGAACGGGGTATGGTGGTAGGTGAACGGGGTATGGTAGTAGGTGAACGGGGTATGGTAGTAGGTGAACGGGGTAGTAGGTGAACGGGGTATGGTAGTAGGTGAACGGGGTATGGTGGTAGGTGAACGGGGTATCGTAGTAGGTGCCAGGTGCACCGCATTATGTCAAGAACTGCAACGCTGCTGGGTTTTTCATGCTCGGTAGTTTCCTGTATGTATCAAGAATGGTCCACCACCCAAAGGACATCCAGCCAACTGGACACAACTGTGGGAAGCATTGGGGTCAACATGGACCAGCTTCCCTGGAGTCAACATGGACCAGCTTCCCTGGAGTCAACATGGACCAGCTTCCCTGGAGTCAACATGGACCAGCTTCCCTGGAGTCAACATGGACCAGCTTCCCTGGAGTCAACATGGACCAGCTTCCCTGGAGTCAACATGGACCAGCTTCCCTGGAGTCAACATGGACCAGCTTCCCTGGAGTCAACATGGACCAGCTTCCCTGGAGTCAACATGGACCAGCATCCCTGGAGTCAACATGGACCAGCATCCCTGTGGAAACGCTTCAACACCTTGTAGAGTTCGTAACTTAACAAATTGAAGCTGTTCTGAGGGCAAAAGGGGGTGCAACTCAATATTAGGAAGGTGTTCTTAATGTTTTGTCCACTCCGTGTACATCAGCAGTATTACATTTAGCCTTAATCACCGTCATTTCTCTACAATGTTTGTTTGGTTATGGTAATTTCTGTTAATGCATTCAATATATTATTATTATTATTATTATTATTATTACAGTCGTTTACCGTTGTCATTGTAGGAGTGGACAGGTTGTTTGTGAGAGCTCACAACCTAGGCTACCCTTGTGAGAAACAAGTTTTGGTTTATTTCATTCCATTTACAAGTTGTCAATTTATTCATTGTGTTTTGTTTGTAGCGCTCCTGCTAGTATTGAGTCAGGACACGCACCTGATTACGCATAGAAGTAGACCTCGGCTACCTGACATGCAGGGGATGTCTGTAGGGGTAGACCTCGGCATGCAGGGGATGTCTGTAGGGGTAGACCTCGGCATGCAGGGGATGTCTGTAGGGGTAGACCTCGGCATGCAGGGGATGTCTGTAGGGGTAGACCTCGGCATGCAGGGGATGTCTGTAGGGGTAGACCTCGGCTACCTGACATGCAGGGGATGTCTGTAGGGGTAGACCTCGGCATGCAGGGGATGTCTGTAGGGGTAGACCTCGGCATGCAGGGGATGTCTGTAGGGGTAGACCTCGGCATGCAGGGGATGTCTGTAGGGGTAGCTTTAGCTTGCTGCTAAAGTTGCCGCTGTGCCCTTGGGCAGAATATAATATTATAATTCCCTCCTCCTAGCTGTTACAGGTTTTGGCACACTGATTGGTGTCACCTCATTAGTCAGTAAATGCTACACCTGTGCTGGCTTGTCCATCTCTTTCGTCGGAAGGTGTTTCAGCTGTGCTGCCACAGGTTTCTATTGGCTGGCCCAGTGCTCCAGTTGCCTTGAGAGAGGTAGAAGGTCACCATCTTTAGTTGGCTCTCCCTATTTGATTTCTAGAAAAACAATCCTTTATCTGATCTTCCCTGTTTTTTGTTTTGCTCCACCTTTTTGATTTGCTTCCTGTCTTTAAGTTTATGGGTTTTTCTTTTGTTTTCCTCTTAGTGGGTCTCATGGTGAGTGTCTTTCAGAACAGGGGACACCCCCCCATAGTGTCTTTCAGAACAGGGGACACCCCCCCATAGTGTCTTTCAGAACAGGGGACACCCCCCCATAGTGTCTTTCAGAACAGGGGACACCCCCCCATAGTGTCTTTCAGAACAGGGGACACCCCCATAGTGTCTTTCAGAACAGGGGACACCCCCCCATAGTGTCTTTCAGAACAGGGGACACCCCCCCATAGTGTCTTTCAGAACAGGGGACACCCCCCCATAGTGTCTATCAGAACAAGGGACACCCCCATAGTGTCTTTCAGAACAGGGGACACCCACCCCCATAGTGTCTCTCAGAACAGGGGACACCCCCCCATAGTGTCTCTCAGAACAGGGGACACCCCCCCATAGTGTCTCTCAGAACAGGGGACACCCCCCCCATAGTGTCTTTCAGAACAGGGGACACCCCCCCCCCCATAGTGTCTTTCAGAACAGGGGACACCCCCCCATAGTGTCTTTTAGAACAGGGGACACCCCCCCATAGTGTCTATCAGAACAGGGGACACCACCCACATAGTGTCTTTCAGAACAGGGGACACCCCCCCCATAGTGTCTTTCAGAACAGGGGACAGCCCCCCATAGTGTCTTTCAGAACAGGGGACACCACCCCCATAGTGTCTTTCAGAACAGGGGACAGCCCCCCATAGTGTCTTTCAGAACAGGGGACACCACCCACATAGTGTCTTTCAGAACAGGGGACACCCCCCCCATAGTGTCTTTCAGAACAGGGGACACCCCCCCATAGTGTCTTTCAGAACAGGGACACGCCCCCATAGTGTCTCTCAGAACAGGGGACACCCCCCCATAGTGTCTCTCAGAACAGGGGACACCCCCCCATAGTGTCTCTCAGAACAGGGGACACCCCCATAGTGTCTTTCAGAACAGGGGACAACCCCCCCATAGTGTCTATCAGAACAGGGGACAACCCCATAGTGTTTTTCAGAACAGGGGACACCCCCATAGTGTCTTTCAAAACAAGGGACACCCCCATAGTGTCTTTCAGAACAGGGGATAGCCCCCCATAGTGTCTTTCAGAACAGGGGACAGCCCCCCATAGTGTCTTTCAGAACAGGGGACAACACCCACATAGTGTCTTTCAGAACAGGGGACACCCCCCCCCCCCCCCCATAGTGTCTTTCAGAACAGGGGACAGCCCCCCATAGTGTCTTTCAGAACAGGGGACACCACCCCCATAGTGTCTTTCAGAACAGGGGCACCACCCCCATAGTCTTTCAGAACAGGGGACACCCCCCCCATAGTGTCTTTCAGAATAGGGGACACCCCCCCATAGTGTTTTTCAGAACTTGACACCCCCCCATAGTGTTTTTCAGAACAGGGGACACCCCATAGTGTCTATCAGAACAGGGGACAACCCCCCCATAGTGTCTTTCAGAACAGGGGACACCCCCCCCCCCCATAGTGTCTTTCAGAACAGGGGACACCCCCCCATAGTGTTTTTCAGAACTTGACACCCCCCCATAGTGTTTTTCAGAACAGGGGACACCCCCATAGTGTCTTTCAGAACAGGGGACACCCCCATAGTGTCTTTCAGAACAGGGGACACCCCCCCCATAGTGTCTTTCAGAACAGGGGACACCCCCCCATAGTGTCTCTCAGAACAGGGGACACCCCCATAGTGTCTCTCAGAACAGGGGACACCCCCATAGTGTCTTTCAGAACAGGGGACACCCCCATAGTGTCTTTCAGAACAGGGGACACCCTCATAGTGTCTTTCAGAACAGGGGACACCCCCATGAGTGTATTTCAGAACAGGGGACACCCCCATGAGTGTATTTCAGAACAGGGGACACCCCATAGTGTCTCTCAGAACAGGGGACACCCCCATAGTGTCTCTCAGAACAGGGGACACCCCCATAGTGTCTTTCAGAACAGGGGACACCCCCATAGGGTCTTTCAGAACAGGGGACACCCCCATAGTGTCTTTCAGAACAGGGGACACCCCCATAGTGTCTTTCAGAACAGGGGACACCCCCATAGTGTCTTTCAGAACAGGGGACACCCCCATAGTGTCTTTCAGAACAGGGGACACCCCCATAGTGTCTTTCAGAACGGGGGACATCCCCATAGTGTCTTTCAGAACGGGGGACACCCCCATAGTGTCTTTCAGAACGGGGGACACCTCCATAGTGTCTCTCAGAACGGGGGACACCCCCCATAGTGTCTCTCAGAACAGGGGACACCCCCATAGTGTCTCTCAGAACAGGGGACACCCCCATAGTGTCTTTCAGAACAGGGGACACCCCCCCATAGTGTTTTTCAGAACAGGGGACACCCCCCCATAGTGTCTTTCAGAACAGGGGACACCCCCATAGTGTCTTTCAGAACAGGGGACACCCCCATAGTGTCTCTCAGAACAGGGGACACCCCCATAGTGTCTCTCAGAACAGGGGACACCCCCATAGTGTCTCTCAGAACAGGGGACACCCCCCATAGTGTCTCTCAGAACAGGGGACACCCCCATAGTGTCTCTCAGAACAGGGGACACCCCCATAGTGTCTTTCAGAACAGGGGACACCCCCCCATAGTGTTTTTCAGAACAGGGGACACCCCCCCATAGTGTCTTTCAGAACAGGGGACACCCCCATAGTGTCTTTCAGAACAGGGGACACCCCCATAGTGTCTCTCAGAACAGGGGACACCCCCATAGTGTCTCTCAGAACAGGGGACACCCCCATAGTGTCTCTCAGAACAGGGGACACCCCCATAGTGTCTTTCAGAACAGGGGACACCCCCCCATAGTGTTTTTCAGAACAGGGGACACCCCCCCCATAGTGTCTTTCAGAACAGGGGACACCCCCATAGTGTCTTTCAGAACAGGGGACACCCCCATAGTGTCTCTCAGAACAGGGGACACCCCCATAGTGTCTCTCAGAACAGGGGACACCCCCATAGTGTCTTTCAGAACAGGGGACACCCCCCCCATAGTGTCTTTCAGAACAGGGGACACCCCCCCATAGTGTCTCTCAGAACAGGGGACACCCCCATAGTGTCTCTCAGAACAGGGGACACCCCCATAGTGTCTTTCAGAACAGGGGACACCCTCATAGTGTCTTTCAGAACAGGGGACACCCCCATGAGTGTCTCTCAGAACAGGGGACACCCCCCCCCCCCATAGTGTCTTTCAGAACACCTACAACCCCACCTGTTTCATGGTGGTTGTTGTCAGTGAGTCTGTGTTATTTCTCCCTTCTGTTTGAGTGACATTATTTGGTTTTCTTGTTGGGGAGCGTAACAAAATGGGGGCTCATCCGGGAATTGTTTCCCATTAGTATGTTAATATCTCTAATCACCTACTCTGAAGCTCTGCTGTGCTCACATATTTGAGTGTTCAAAATACACTTTTGTGGTAGAGTTTGTCACTGACATCCACCTTGAAGGGTTACAAGATGGGTGGAATCATCTTGCATAAACACACAGGCTTATAAAATAAATAAAAACCATGGACTTTAAGTTGGAAGCATTTGTGAAAACTCTACATGGGAGATGCTAGATGAATGTATGAAGGTGACTCTGCTCGTCATTGCAAAGCATTATGACATCAAAGTTGCAGGTGCTGACTAGAAAGCAGTAGTCAAGAAGTTAGTCTTTACTGCTTTGGTGGAGGAGGATGGAAAGGGAACGTGCAGCCACACTAGAACAACAAGAACGTTTCAACCCAGTCAGGCCATGCTGCACTCTGAACCCAGTCAGGCCATGCTGCACTCTGAACCCAGTCAGGCCATGCTGCACTCTGAACCCAGTCAGGCCATGCTGCACTCTGAACCCAGTCAGGCCATGCTGCACTCTGAACCCAGTCAGGCCATGCTGCACTCTGAACCCAGTCAGGCCATGCTGCACTCTGAACCCAGTCAGGCCATGCTGCACTCTGAACCCAGTCAGGCCATGCTGCACTCTGAACCCAGTCAGGCCATGCTGCACTCTGAACCCAGTCAGGCCATGCTGCACCCTCAACAGAGTTTGATCTTGATCAGAACAGCTGGCTTGTACCACCTTTCAACGAGAAGGAGATGGATGTATATTTTACTGTTTGAGCGGATTGCCACGTCCTCCAAAGTGTTCTTGTGGGAAAAGTTCAGAAAGTATAATCTGCTTTATCTGTTGACCAGATTTAAGATTATGACACTGTTAAAGCTGCTATCCTTTGGGTTACGAGTTGATCCCAGAGGCTTACAGACAATAGTTCCGTAAATTACGAAAGACAATCACAAAGCCATGTTGAGTTCGCAAGAGAATTAGCATGTCTTTTTGATCATTGCTTGGTGTTCTCAAGAGGTCAAGGACTTTGAGGATTTAAAGACACTTCTCCAGCAGTTCTAGAATTGGCTTCATGAAAAGGCTTCCTACCTACTTTTTTGAGCACAATGATCTCACTCTTGATAAAGCTATAGTTCTTGCAGATGAGTTTGTGTTGACACACAAAACTACTTTCACATAACAAGGCACCCAGTAGTTATCCCTACGCAAAAAGCAATCAAGATAAGTCACCTCCTACTGCAAGCTATCAGTCATTTTCTAACGGTGAAGGGGGGCTCTCATTCGTTTTCGGAAACGATTTGGCTGGAGGGAAGTTTGTGCCAAATCTTGTTGTTTGTATGGAACCCAGAGTTATCAGAACCCTAGCGTGTAGAGGTCGACTAATTATGGTTTTTCAACGCCGAAACCGATTTATTGGAGGACCAAAAAAGCCTATACGGATTCATCGGATGATTTTTATTAAAAATGTATTTTTATTTTTATTTGTAATAATGACAATTACAACAATACTGAATGAACAATGAACACTTATTTTTAACTTAATATAATATATAAATAAAATCTATTTAGTCTGAAATAAATAATGAAACATGCTCAATTTGGTTTAAATAATGCAAAAACACAGTGTTGGAGAAGAAAGTAAAAGTGCAGTATGTGCCATGTAAAAAAGCTAACGTTTAAGTTCCTTGCTCAGAACATATGAAAGCTGGTGATTCAATATTCCCATCAAAGAAATATTAGGTTGCAGTTATAATAGGAATTATGACGCGTCGACTAGTTCTCTCTACCATTTGTATTTCAATATACCTTTGACTATTGGATGTTCTAATAGGCACTTTAGTATTGCCAGCCTAATCTCGGGAGTTGATAGGCTTGTCATAAGTTATAAACAGCTCTGTACATCAAACATCAAACTTTTTTTCCAAGATGGCGTAGCAGTTCAGACGTCCTCTACCCTCCTCTTGTCGTGTCCCGTGTATATATATATATTTACTTTTTTTTTTTTTTCTTCACTTATCTTTATATATATATATATATTTTTTTTTTTTTTTTTTTTTTAATTCTAAATACTCAACCTCAAAGCACTCTCCTGCAACCCGCCTCACCAATTTAAAAAATAAAGTATTATTTACCTCATCTAAATTCCACAACAGAAGCTAGCAAGTCTTTAGCCATTTTCACTGGCTAACGTTGAAGTTCAGCTAGCCACGGTTAGCTGTCCTCAGCTATCCATTAGCTCGAATAGCTATCGGCAGTTTTTGTACAGCGCGACTCAGACCAGAGCATACCGGACCTATTCTCTCTCCTTTCCCCGATTTCTACCGCAGGCTCTGGACATTTACACCTGGATCTTGCAGCTAACTAGCTGCTACCTGAGTGACTATTGGCAACGTCGGTCACGGAAATAACACACATTATTACGGAGCTAGCCAGCTAGCCAGCTGAAGAGTTCCGTCAGCCACTCCTGGGCTATTCCTGAGCTAGCCAGCTGAAGTGTCTCCTGGGCTACAACTCACCTATCCTGACCCGTTTTACTGCCGATGCGGAGCCCCATCGGGTCTTCACGACTGGACCACCGACGTTATCTGCCCGAGGGAGTTATCCAACTGGCCCCTCCGTCACGACGTAACCTGATCGCCCATCTGCGGCCCGCTAATCGTTAAGCTGTCTTTTCGGCTGCGATCTGAATAGGTCTATCGGACACTTTTCTTGGGCCACTATAACTAACTATTTTGCCAACTTGGACTGGTCCCCCCTTCCACACGGAACCCCACTAACCCACAGACGGAAACGCACGAGGTGGCTAAAAACAGACCTCCCTCCCATCTTCCACCAGCTTGCTACCTATGGCCCGGCTAGCTGTCTGAATCTCACTGGACCCTTTGATCACTCGGCTAAGCATGCCTCTCCTTAATGTCAATATGCCTTCTCCATTGCTGTTCTGGTTAGTGTTTATTGGCTTATTTCACTGTAGAGCCTCTAGCCCTGCTCATTATACCTTATCCAACCTCTCAGTTCCTCCACCCACACATGCTATGACATCTTCTGGTTTCAATGATGTTTCTAGAGACAATATCTCTCTCATAATCACTAAATGCCTAGGTTTACCTCCTCTGTACTCACATCCCACCATACCTTTGTCTGTACATTATACCTTGAAGCTATTTTATCGCCCCCAGAAACCTGCTCCTTTTTCTCTCTATTCTGGACGTCACAGACGACCAATTCTTATAGCTTTTAGCCGTACCCTCATACTTATTCTTCTCTGCTCCTCTGGGGATGTAGAGGTGAATCCAGGCCCTGCAGTGCCTGGCTCCACTCCTACTCCCCAGGCGCTCTCTTTTGATGACTTCTGTAACCGTAATAACCTTGGTTTCATGCATGTTAACATTAGAAGCCTCCTCCCTAAGTTTGTTTTATTCACTGCTTTAGCACACTCTGCCAACCCGGATGTCCTAGCTGTGTCTGAATCTTGGCTTAGGAAGTCCACCAAAAACTCTGAAATCTTCATCCCTAACTACAACGTTTTCAGACAAGATAGAACGACCAAAGGGGGCGGTGTTGCAATCTACTGCAGAGATAGCCTGCAGAGTTCTGTCCTGCTATCCAGGTCTGTACCCAAACAATTTGAACTTCTACTTTTAAAAATCCACCTCTCCAAAAACAAGTCTCTCACCGTTGCCGCCTGCTATAGACCCCCCTCGGCCCCTAGTTGTGCTCTGGACACCATATGTGAACTGATTGCCCCCCATCTATCTTCAGAGCTCGTGCTACTAGGTGACCTAAACTGGGACATGCTTAACACCCCAGCCATCCTACAATCCAAGCTTGATGCCCTCAATCTCACACAAATTATTAATGAACCCACCAGGTACAACCCCAAAGCTGCAAACACTGGCACCCTCATCGATATCATCCTAACCAACGTGCCCTCTAAATACACCTCTGCTGTTTTCAACCAAGATCTCAGTGATCACTGCCTCATTGCCTGTACCCGTAATGGGTCAGCGGTCAAACGACCTCCACTCATCACTGTCAAACGCTCCCTGAAACATTTCAACGAGCAAGCCTTTCTATTCGACCTGGCCCTGGTATCCTGGAAGGATATTGACCTCATCCCGTCAGTAGAGGATGCCTGGTTATTTTTTTTAAATGCCTTCCTCTCCATCTTAAATAAGCATGCCCCTTTCAAGAAATTTAGAACCAGGAACAGATATAGCCCTTGGTTCTCCCCAGACCTGACTGCCCTTAACCAACACAAAAACATCCTATGGTGTTCTGCATTAGCATCGAACTGCCCCCGCGATATGCAACTTTTTAGGGAAGTTAGAAACCAATACACACAGGCAGTTAGAAACGCCAAGGCTAGCTTTTTCAAACAGAAATTCGCTTCGTGCAACTCCAACTCTAAAAAGTTCTGGGACATTGTAAAGTCCATGGAGAATAAGAACACCTCCTCCCAACTGCCCACTGCTCTGAGGATAGGAAACTCTGTCACCACCGATAAGCCCACTATAATTGAGAATTTCAATAAGCATTTTTCTACGGCTGGCCATGCTTTCCACCTAACTACCCCTACTGCATTCAACAGCACTGCACCCCCCACAGCAACTCGCCCAAGCCTCCCCCATTTCTCCTTCTCCCAAATCCATTCAGCTGATGTTCTGAAAGAGCTGCAAAATCTGGACCCCTACAAATCAGCTGGGCTTGACAATCTGGACCGTTTCTTTCTAAAATTATGTGCCGAAATTATTGCAACCCCTATTACTAGCCTGTTCAACCTCTCTTTCGTGTCGTCTGAGATTCCCATAGATTGGAAAGCAGCTGCTGTCATCCCCCTCTTCAAAGGAGGTGACACTCTTGACCCAAATTGCTACAGACCTATATCCATCCTACCCTGCCTTTCTAAGGTCTTCGAAAGCCAAGTCAACAAACAGATTACCGACCATTTCGAATCCCACCGCACCCTCTCCGCTATGCAATCTGGTTTCAGAGCTGGTCATGGGTGCACCTCAGCCACGCTCAAGGTCCTAAACGACATCGTAACCGCCATCGATAAGAAACAATACTGTGCTGCCGTATTCATTGACCTGGCCAAAGCTTTTGACTCTGTTAATCACCATATCCTCATCGGCAGACTCAGTAGCCTTGGTTTCTCAAACAATTGCGTCGCCTGGTTCACCAACTACTTCTCTGACAGAGTTCAGTGTGTCAAATCGGAGGGCCTACTGTCTGGACCTCTGGCAGTCTCTATGGGGGTACCACAGGGTTCAATTCTTGGGCCAACTCTTTTCTCTGTATACATAAATGATGTCGCTCTTGCTGCTGGTGAATCTCTGATCCACCTCTACGCAGACGACACCATTCTGTACACTTCTGGCCCTTCTTTGGACACTGTGTTAACCTGTTGGGTCTAGGGGGCAGCATTTGCACGTCTGGATAAAAAAAATGTACCCGATTTAATCTGGTTACTAATCCTACCCAGTAACTAGAATATGCATATACTTATTATATATGGATAGAAAACACTCTAAAGTTTCCAAAACTGTTTGAATGGTGTCTGTGAGTATAACAGAACTCATTTGGCAGGCAAAACCCTGAGACATTTTCTGACAGGAAGTGGATACCTGATGTGTTGTATTGACTTTAAAGCTATCCCATTGAAAAACACAGGGGTTTAGGAATATTTTGGCACTTCCTATTGCTTCCACTAGATGTCACCAGCCTTTACAAAGTGTTTTGAGTCTTCTGGAGGGAGATCTGACCGAACAAGAGCCATGGAACGGTGATGTCCCATTAGACACCTGGCGCGCTACTTCATGTTGGGTACCCTCGTTCCAATACGTTATAAAAGGCTATGCATTCGTCCACCTTGAATATTATTCATGTTCTGGTTAAAAAAGGCCCTAATGATTTATGCTATACAACGTTTGACATGTTTGAACGAACGGAAATATATTTTTTCCCCTCGTTCATGACGAGAAGTCCGGCTGGCTTACATCATGTGCTAACGAGACGGAGATTTTTGGACATAAATGATGAGCTTTTTTGAACAAAACTACATTCGTTATGGACCTGTGATACCTGGAAGTGACATCTGATGAAGAGAATCAAAGGTAATGGATTATTTACATAGTATTTTCGATTTTAGATCTCCCCAACATGACGTCTAGTCTGTATCGCAACGCGTATTTTTCTGGGCACAGTGCTCAGATTATTGCAAAGTGTGATTTCCCAGTAAGGTTATTTTTAAATCTGGCAAGTTGATTGCGTTCAAAAGATGTAAATCTATAATTCTTTAAATGACAATATAATATTTTACCAATGTTTTCTAATTTTAATTATTTAATTTGTGACGCTGACTTGACTGCCGGTTATTGGAGGGAAACGATTTCCTCAACATCAATGCCATAGTAAAACGCTGTTTTTGTATATAAATATGAACTTGATAGAACTAAAAATGCATGCATTGTCTAACATAATGTCCTAGGAGTGTCATCTGATGGAGATTGTAAAAGGTTAGTGTATCATTTTAGCTGGTTTTATGGTTTTGGTGACCCTGTCTTTGACTTGACAAAACATTACACACAACTCTTGTAAATGTACTGTCCTAACATACTCTAAATTTATGCTTTCGCCGTAAAACCTTTTTGAAATCGTAAAACGTGGTTAGATTAAGGAGATGTTTATCTTTCAAATGGTGTAACATAGTTGTATTTTTGAAAAATTTGAATTTTGACATTTATTTGGATTCAAATTTGCCGCTCTTGAAATGCACCTGCTGTTGATGGAGTGCACCACAGGTGGCACGCTAGCGTCCCACCTAGCCCCAAGAGGTTAACAACCCTCCAGACGAGCTTCAATGCCATTCAACTCTCCTTCCATGGTCTCCAACTGCTCCTAAACACAAGTAAAACTAAATGCATGCTCTTCAACCGATCGCTGCCTGCACCTGCCCGCCTGTCAAGCATCACTTCTCTGGACGGTTCTAACTTAGAATTTGTGGACAACTACAAATACCTAGGTGTCTGGTTAGACTGTAAACTCTCCTTCCTGACTCACATCAATCATCTCCAATCCAAAGTGAAATCTCGAATTGGCTTCCTATTTCGCAACAAAGCATCCTTCACTCATGTTGCCAAACATACCCTCGTAAAACTGACCATCCTACCAATCCTCGACTTCGGCGATGTCTTTTACAAAATAGCTTCCAATACCCTACTCAACAAGCTGGATGCAGTCTATCACAGTGCCATCCGTTTTGTCACCAAAGCCCCATATACTACCCACCACTGCGACCTGTACGCTCTCGTTGGCTGGCCTTCGCTTCATAATCGTCGCCAAACACATTGGCTCCAGGTCATCTACAAGACCCTGCTAGGTAAAGTCCCCCCTTATCTCCGCTCACTGGTCACCATAGCAGCACCCACCTGTAGCACGCGCTCCAGCAGGTATATCTCTCTGGTCACCCCTAAAGCCAACTCCTCCTTTGGTCGTCTCTCCTTCCAGTTCTCTGCTGCCAATGACTGGAACGAACTACAAAAATCTCTGAAACTGGAAACACTTATCTCCCTCACTAGCTTTAAGCACCAGCTGTCAGAGCAGCTCACAGATCACTGCACCTGTACATAGCCCGTCTATAATTTAGCCCAAACTACTACCTCTTCCCCTACTGTATTTATTTATTTTATTTATTTTGCTCCTTTGCACCATATTATTTATATTTTATCTCTGAACTTTCTTCAAACTACAAATCTACCATTCCAGTGTTTTTCTTGCTATACTTTATTTACTTTGTCACCATTGCATTTTTTTGCCTTTACCTCCCTTATCTCACCTCATTTGCTCACATTGTATATAGTCTTATTTTTTATTTATTTTTATTTTTTTATTTTTTTTCTACTGCATTCATTGATTGTATGTTGTTTTACTCCATGTGTAACTCTGTGTTTTTTGTATGTTGTCGAACTGCTTTGCTTTATCTTGGCCAGGTCGCAATTGTAAATGAGAACTTGTTCTCAACTTGCCTACCTGGTTAAATAAAGGTGAAATAAATAAAATAAAATAAAAATTGCTAAGAGCTACTGGCAAATGCAGTAAAGTTTGAATGAACGCTTACGAGCCTGCTGCTGCCTACCACCGCTCAGTCAGACTGCTCTCAAATATCAAATCATAGACTTAATTATAATAAACACACAGAAATACAAGCCTTAGTTTCCGGATTTGACCATATTAATGACCTATCATTTCGGAAACAAAACGTTTATTCTTTCAGTGAAATACGGCACCGTTCCGTATTTTATCTAACGGGTGGCATCCATAAGTCTAAATATTCCTGTTACATTACACAACCTTCAATGTTATGTCATAATTATGTAAAATTCTGGCAAATTAGTTTGCAACGAGCCAGGCGGCCCAAACTGTTGCATATACCCTGACTCCGCGTGCAATGAATGCTAGAGATGTGACACAATTTCCCTAGTTTAATATTGCCTGCTAACATGAATTTCTTTTAACTAAATATGCAGGTTTAAAAAAATATACTTCTTCTGATTTTAAGAAAGGCAAAAGATGTTTATGGTTAGGTACATTCGTGCAATGATTGTGCTTTTTTCACGAATGCGCCTTTGTTAAATCGTCACCCGTTTGGCGAAGTAGGCTGTGATTCGATGATAAATTAACAGGCACCGCATTGATTATATGCAGCGCAGGACAAGCTAGTTAACCTAGTAATATCATCAACCATGTGTAGTTAACTAGTGATTATGATTGATTGATTGTTTTTATAAGATAAGTTTAATGCCAGCTAGCAACTTACCTTGGCTCCTTGCTGCACTCGCGTAACAGGTGGTCAGCCTGCCACGCAGTTTCCTTGTGGAATGCAATATAATCGGTGTCCAAAAATGCCGATTACCGATCGTTATGAAAACTTGAAATCAGCCCTAATTAATCGGCCATGCCGGTCGACCTCTACTAGCGTGTTCCCATCATGTGCCGTTACACGTGCTATGTCTAAGAAAGTCACCAGAAGCAAGTCTAATGTTGAGGATGTCAGCGATCCCACCATGGTCGATCTGTCTGAGACGTTTATAGGTGATCCTGATTTCGGGAAATTCTCCTGAGCTGACCTCCCCTTTGAAAACCTCAAAGGTGAGCGAGTTTGTAGAACCGTTTGTAGAACCCTACAGCTGACACTTCAATTTCTAGAAAGCAGCTGATTGCTGAACAGAGTAAATATGTTTTCCTTTTCCCTCTTTCTGGCCAGAGGACGAGTTTGATGAAGTTCGTGGGGGGGGGGGGGGGTTCTTTGACGTTCTAATAAGGAAATAGCGACACGTCTAGGCAGGGCGATTGTCCCAGTGTATCTCAAATTGTCGTTCCAATTGCACTTCAACAAGAGATACAGAGGTTGGCTCACGATGGTAGTATGGCAGGCCCTCTTGAGCTCAACAAGATGTATGACCATATCTTACTTAACTTCTTCTGGTCTGATCTGAAACAGGATGTTGTGGCTTACTGTAAATCCTGTCGCGTTTGCCAGCGGACGGGTAAACCCGAACCGGGCTGTACCGGTCGCACCTTTGCAGCCTATTCCTACTTTTGACTAACATTTCAGCAGGGTTCTGGTGGACTGTGTTCGTCCTTTGCCCAAAGCAAAGACTGGTAATCAGTTTTCTCTTGACAATCGTGTGCATTTAAGCTAACCCAAACCCTTTTCCTAACCTTACCTTCCCATCACTAGGAGCGTGTATTAATCCTGCTGTAGGACTCATTGGAGCCAGCACTAGCAGGTCAAACGAAAGACTGAAATGAATGAGTCGCTCAGAAAAACAAATCATGACTCTCGAGTCAGTAAAAATATTTGTTAAAAAAAGAACGAATCGTTCGCCAACTGCACATCACTAATGCAACTGTGTGCGTCATGATCGAATCCCGAGGCGTACTTTGAAGAGAACTTACTGTATTATTCAATATGGTACCACATTTTACTTTTTCTCAAACAGCAAAGTCACTATCCTATGTCAATCTTCTATCCCCCGTAGTAGGCCTAATAAAGATGAAAGCAAAGTTTATTTGTCACATGCGTCGAATACAGCAAGTGTAGTAGACCTTACAGTGAAATGCTGAATACAACAGGTGTAGTAGACCTTACAGTGAAATGCTGAATACAACAGGTGTAGTAGACCTCACAGTGAAATGCTGAATACAACAGGTGTAGTAGACCTCACAGTGAAATGCTCAATACAACAGGTGTAGTAGACCTCACAGTGAAATGCTGAATACAACAGGTGTAGTAGACCTCACAGTGAAATGCTGAATACAACAGGTGTAGTAGACCTTACAGTGAAATGCTGAATACAACAGGTGTAGTAGACCTCACAGTGAAATGCTGAATACAACAGGTGTAGTAGACCTCACAGTGAAATGCTGAATACAACAGGTGTAGACCTCACAGTGAAATGCTGAATACAACAGGTGTAGTAGACCTCACAGTGAAATGCTGAATACAACAGGTGTAGTAGACCTTATAGTGAAATGCTGAATACAACAGGTGTAGTAGACCTCACAGTGAAATGCTGAATACAACAGGTGTAGTAGACCTTACAGTGAAATGCTGAATACAACAGGTGTAGTAGACCTCACAGTGAAATGCTGAATACAACAGGTGTAGACCTCACAGTGAAATGCTGAATACAACAGGTGTAGTAGACCTTACAGTGAAATGCTGAATACAACGGGTGTAGTAGACCTCACAGTGAAATGCTGAATACAACAGGTGTAGTAGACCTCACAGTGAAATACTGAATACAACAGGTGTAGTAGACCTCACAGTGAAATGCTGAATACAACAGGTGTAGTAGACCTCACAGTGAAATGCTGAATACAACAGGTGTAGTAGACCTTACAGTGAAATGCTTACTTACAAGCTCTAACCAATAGTGCAAAAAAAAGGTGTGTGTGTGTGTGTGTGTGTGTGTGTGTGTGTGTGTGTGTGTGTGTGTGTGTGTGTGTGTGTGTGTGTGTGTGTGTGTGTGTGTGTGTGTGTGTGTGTGTGTGTGTGTGTGTGTGTGGTGTGTGGTGTGTGGGTAAGTAAGTAAAGACCTAAAACAACAGTAAAAATACATTTTGAAAATAACAGTAGCAAGGCTACATATAGACACCGGTTAGTCAGGCTGATTGAGGTAGTACATGTAGATATGGTTAAAGTGACTGTATATATGATGAACAGAGAGTAGCAGTAGCGTAAAAAGAGGGGTTGGTGGGTGGTGGGTGCCGTGGAAGTTCATTACAGAGAGACTTGGTCTTGGTCATTTTCTTCAAACAATCATCTTTATTTAATATCGATTAATTATTGCAACAATGAGACCGTCAGCCCACTAGTCTTGACTGACTGTTAGGCTGAGAGTCTAGCCTTTACAGACAATGCACAGTTTTTAAATAGCTAATACCAAGATTGCTTAGTCAGTCACTTCTAACCTTCCCATAAGCCACCTTGGTTATCTACACAGGATGGTCTTTTACTTCCCAGATGCCAGGAAGATGAGACAATGAGGCATTGTTTTTAACTCTTCCAGGCTCTCTCTATCTCGAGTCACACATGCCACATCTTGTCTATAGAATGCTAGTCAATTGTCAGCTTCAAGTTCTCTCTAGTAGAACTCACATCCTCAACACCCAGACTGCAGGGTGTTAGAGTGGAGAACATAAAACACAGCATTAGCAGGACAGAAATATCTTACTGTTCGTTAAGTAAATAATTGTTACATATCCAACAAATAAGGTGAATACATAATTTTTCCCTCACATGGGAGACAATGCAGATAGCCCGGTTAACCAATGTGCGGGAGCACTGGTTGGTCGGGCCAATTGAGGTATTATGTACATGAATGTATAGTTAAAGTGACTATGCATATATGATAAACAGAGAGTAGCAGCAGCGTAAAAGAGGGGTTGGGGGGGCACACAATGCAAATAGTCTGGGTAACCATTTGGTTACCTGTTCAGGAGTCTTATGGCTTGGGGGTAAAAACTGTTGAGAAGCCTTTTTGTCCTAGACTTGGCACTCCCGTACTGCTTGCCATGTGGTAGTAGAGAGAACAGTCTATGACTGGGGTGGCTGGAGTCTTTGACAATTGTTAGGGCCTTCCTCTGACACCACCTGGTGTAGAGGTCCAGGATGGCAGGCAGCTTGGTCCCAGTGATGTACTGGGCCGTATGCACTACCCTCTGTAGTGCCTTGCGGTCGGAGGCCGAGCAGTTGCCATACCAGGCGGTGATGCAACCGGTCAGGATGCTCTCGATGGTGCAGCTGTAGAACCTTTTGAGGATCTCAGGACCCATGCCAAATCTTTTCAGTTTCCTGAGGGGGAATAGGTTTTGTCGTGCCCTCTTCACCACTGTCTTGGTGTGTTTGGACCATTCTAGTGTGTTGGTGATGTGGACACCAAGGAACCTGAAGCTCTCAACCTGCTCCACTACAGCCCCGTCGATGAGAATGGGGGCGTGCTCGGGCCTCCATTTCCTGTAGTCCACAATCATCTCCTTTGTCTTGATCACGTTGAGGGAGAGGTTGTTGTCCTGGCACCACACGGCCAGGTCTCTGACCTCCTCCCTATAGGCTGTCTCGTTGTTGTCGGTGATCAGGCCTGTTGTGTCGTCTGCAAACTTAATGATGGTGTTGGAGTTGTGCCTGGCCATGCAGTCGTGGGTGAACAGGGAGTACCGGAGGGGACTGAGCACGCACCCCTGAGGGGCTCCAGTGTTGAGGATCAGCGTGGAGGATGTGTTGTTACCTATCCTCACCACCTGGGGGGCGTCCCGTAAGGAAGTCCAGGATCCAGTTGCAGAGGGAGGTGTTTAGTCCCAGGGTCCTTAGCTTAATGATGAGCTTTGAGGGCACTATGGTGTTGAACGCTGAGCTGTAGTCAATGAACAGCATTCTCACATAGGTGTTCCTTTTGTCCAGGTGGGAAAAGGCAGTGTGGAGTGCAATAGAGATTGCATCATCTGTGGATCTGTTTGAGTGGTATGAAAATTGGAGTGGGTCTAGGGTTTCTGGGATAATGGTGTTGATATGAGCCATTACCAGCCTTTCAAAGCTCTTCATGGCTATGAACGTGAGTGCTACGGGTCTGTAGTCATTTAGTCAGGTTATCTTAGTGATCTTGGGCACAGGGACTATGGTGGTCTGCTTGAAACATGTTGGTTTACAGACTCAATCAGGGACATTTCGAAAATGTCAGTGAAGACACCTGCCAGTTGGTCAGCACATGACCGGAGTACACGTCCTGGTAATCCGTCTGGCCCTGCGGCCTTGTGTATGTTGACCTGTTTAAAGGTCTTACTCGTGTCGGCTACGGAGAGCATGATCACCCAGTCGTCCAGAACAGCTGATGCTCTCATGCACGCCTCAGTGTTGCTTGCCTCGAAGCATAGAAGTGATTTAGCTCGTCTGGTAGGCTTGTGTCACTGGGCAGCTTTGCCTGTTTGATGGTTCGTCGGAGGGCATAGCGGGATTTCTTATAAGCGCCCGGTTAGAGTCCTGCTCCTTGAAAGCAGCAGCTCTAGCCTTTAACTCAGTGCGGATGTTGCCTGTAAGCCATGGCTTCTGGTTGGGGTATGTACATACAGTCATTGTGGGGATGACGTCGTCGATGCACTTATTGATGAAGCCAGTGACTGATCTGCTGTACTCCTCAATGCCATCTGAGGAATCCCGGAACATATTCCAGTCTGTGCAGCAAAACAGTCCTGTAGCTTATGACCAGGGGATAGAAGCTGTGTTGGAGTCTATTTGTCTAAGCCTTGATGTACCGGTACCGCCTGCAGGACGGGATCATGGAGAACAGTCCATGTCTCCAGTGTCCAGTAGTGTAAATGCAGCAACCCCATGCTTCAGCCCATGGATTTATAGCCACTATGCTGCATCAGTTGGAGTATAGGTGATTTAATAAATTAATTTAACCTTTATTTAAGTAGACTATAGGTGATATTTAACCTTTATTTAACTAGACTATAGGTGATAATATAAACCATGCATAGTTCTCACTTGGTGGAGTACAGCTACGACTGGAATGTACTTTTCCGTAGCAGGTTAGGAGAACTTGGTCTTTATTTTATACTTTTTATATCCCTGTTTTACCAGGTAAGTTGACTGAGAACAAATTCTCATTTACAGTGACGACCTGGGGAATAGTTACAGGGGAGAGGAGGGGGATGAATGAGCCAATTGGAAGGTTAGGAAAAAGGTTAGCTCAAATTATACATTTTAGCTTTTACATTTGTATAATTTTCATTTGGATATAATTTAGCTTAACCACGACAGTGATATTGAGATACGAAGATGTTATTATAGTTGAAATAATACTGTTCCATGAAAATCATAACTGGCACACAGATCGCTAGAAATGATAAGATACAGTGGCTGATGGAAGAGCTAGCCTATTACTAGTAACTTAATGAGCGTAAAGGAAGGACGATGGATGGTCCAGGTTTTATTTTCTGCTCATCTTCATCTGTGGCTCCATGTCTTAATTATTTAATCACACAGTGCTTAAAGTATCAGACCAGCTCAGTACATATAGTTGATTTGATTCGCACAGTGCTTAAAGCATCAGACCAGCTCAGTGCATATAGTTGATTTGATTCACACAGTGCTTAAAGCATCAGACCAGCTCAGTGCATATAGTTGATTTGATTCACACAGTGCTTAAAGCATCAGACCAGCTCAGTGCATATAGTTGATTTGATTCACACAGTGCTTAAAGCATCAGACCAGCTCAGTGCATATAGTTAATTTAATCAAACACAGTGCTTAAAGCATCAGACCAGCTCAGTGCATATAGTTGATTTAATCCAACACAGTGCTTAAAGCATCAGACCAGCTCAGTGCATATAGTTGATTTGATTCACACAGTGCTTAAAGCATCAGACCAGCTCAGTGCATATAGTTGATTTGATTCACACAGTGCTTAAAGCATCAGACCAGCTCAGTGCATATAGTTGATTTGATTCACACAGTGCTTAAAGCATCAGACCAGCTCAGTGCATATAGTTAATTTAATCAAACACAGTGCTTAAAGCATCAGACCAGCTCAGTGCATATAGTTGATTTAATCCAACACAGTGCTTAAAGCATCAGACCAGCTCAGTGCATATAGTTGATTTGATTCACACAGTGCTTAAAGCATCAGACCAGCTCAGTGCATATAGTTGATTTGATTCACACAGTGCTTAAAGCATCAGACCAGCTCAGTGCATATAGTTAATTTAATCAAACACAGGGTGTGTCTATATATGGCAAAATACACGTTTCAAAATGTTGACCAATCGATTGGTCGAAAGAACAAAAGACTCTCGGTCGAGCCAGAATTTTTGAGGGTGGGGTACAGCCCTACACACACACACACACACACACACACACACACACACACACACACACACACAGATATTGGACTAACTGCTGGTTGTGTTTCAGTATGCGTGTCTCCCGGCTCGTAAGATACTGTCTGGCAGCCGTGTGTGTCGCAGCAACGCAGACTGCCTCACACACACGCATCTTGACACAGACCCTGACACACACTCACCCAGTGTCTGTGTCACACCTTCGCTGGAGAACCAGACCAGGTTGATCCGCCTCACTCATCCACCCAATACACAGATGCTGTTTGTGGGGTACCCTCCTCACCTCCAATATGCAGGTCAGTGTGTGTTATTGTCCCTCCTGACTTCCTGTCTGATCAACTAACCATAACACTGTCCTCTGTCTTTCTGTCTTTCTGTCTTTCTGTCTGTCTGTTTGTCTGTCTGTCTGTCTGTCTGTCTGTCTTAATGCCTGTCCTGTCCTCCTCAGTCAGTCTGACCAACTTTGCTCCTCGCTTCGGCTTCCTGAACCTGGACCTCCCTGTTGTCATGGAGACCTTCTGCAAGTATCCTTTTGTACATTCAGACTCCATATTATGGCAGTGTTGGAAATGAACAAACCTGAAGAGGCTAGGAAACTACAGCTAACTCGCTAGCAATCACAGCTAACATGCTAGCAACCGCAGCTAACTAGTTAGCAACCCAGAGCAGATCTACTTTGGGGGAGATGAGAAACTCCATTGGAATCAAATGAACGGCCATTGTTTACGTTACCGATGCATTGTCAATGGGCCACGCAGTGCATTCTACGACAAGGAGAGCACTCCTTCAAGGAGTGAATGGGAACCAATTGGGTGCTAGCTCAAAAACCCAACATCAGCATGAATTTCGTGAACAAGAAGTACAACATTACAAATCTTTTCCAAGATGTGAGATAATTAACTTGTTCTCTGTAATATCATATTTTATTTTTGATTTAACCTCTATGGGCTAGGCGGGACGAATTCGTCCCACCTACGTAACAGCCACTTGTATCCAGTGGCGCGATTTTTGAATCGTTTGAAATACTATTACTTCAATTTCTCAAACATATGACTATTTTACAGCTATTTAAAGACAAGACTCTCGTTTATCTAACCACACTGTCCGATTTCAAAAAGGCTTTACAACGAAAGCAAAACATTAGATTATGTCAGGAGAGTGCCCAGCCAGAAATAATCAGACACCCATTTTTCAAGCTAGCATATAATATCACATAAACCCAAACCACAGCTAAATGCAGCACTAACCTTTTATGATCTTCATCAGATGACACACCTATGACATTATGTTATACAATACATGCATGTCTGTTCAATCAAGTTCATATTTATATCAAAAAACAGCTTTTTACATTAGCATGTGACGTTCAGAAAAAGCATACCCCCGCAAACTTCCGGGGAATTTACTAACAGTTTGCTAAATTACTCACGATAAACGTTCACAAAAAGCATAACAATTATTTTAAGAATTATAGATACATTACTCCTCTATGCACTCGATATGTCCGATTTTAAAATAGCTTTTCGGATGAAGCACATTTTGCAATATTCTAAGTACATAGCCCAGCCATCAAGGGCTAGCTATTTAGACACCCGGCAAGTTTAGCACTTCACCAATATCAGATTTACTATTATAAAAGTTTGATTACCTTTTGTTGTCTTCGTCAGAATGCACTCCCAGGACTTCTACTTCAATAACAAATGTAGGTTTGGTCCCAAATAATCCATCTTTATATCCAAATAGCGTCGTTTTGTTCGTGCGTTCTAGACACTATCCGAAATGGTAAACCACGGTCGTGCGCATGGCGCAGAACGTGACAAAAAATGTCTAAATATTCCATTACCGTACTTCGAAGCATGTCAACCGCTGTTTAAAATCAATTTTTATGCAATTTATCTCGTAGAAAAGCGATAACATTCCGACCGGGAATCTGCAATAAGCTAAACAGCCTAATGAAAATACTCCACGGGGGCCGCGCACGCGCCTCATTCCATTGTCACCTAATGGGACACTTGGATAAGGTGATAATCTGTTTCAGCCTGAGGCTGCCTCGTAATCGTTCATGATTTTCCCGGGTTCTGAAAGCCTATTGGAGCCCTGGGAATTGTCACGTTACAGCTAAGATCCTTACTCTTCAATAAACAGATGCAAGATGCACGACTCCTTGTCAGACAGGCCACTTCCTGCATGAAACCTTGTCAGGTTTTTGCCTGCCATAGGAGTTCTGTTATACTCACAGACACCATTCAAACAGTTTTAGAAACTTTAGGGTGTTTTCTATCCAAACCTGAACAATAATATGCATATTCTAGCTTCTGAGTTGGTGTAGGAGGCAGTTAAAAATGGGCACATATTTTTTCCAAAATTCTCAATACTGCCCCCTAGCCCAAACAGGTAAACTTTTTTTTTTTATCTAATCAGGGGAACCCAATTGAGACCAGGGTCTAATTTTCAATGGTGTTCTCTGAATAATGGTATAGCTTTGGATTTGTGACATTACGTACCTTCTCGACCCTGACTTTGAGAAGGGATTGCGTTCCGATTAGCTTAGCAACCACCTGACGCAGCATGACAACTTGAACGCGATTGGTTGACAGTCTGCTGGGTTGGGCGTTATACGTTCCATCATTCATTGGGATTCCTATCTCCTCCTTTCTTTAACATCTCTGCCCCAAACAGCTAGCAAACCACAGCTAACTAGCTAGCAAACCACAGCTAACTAGCTAGCAAACCACAGTTAACTAGCTAGCAAACCACAGCTTAGCTAGCAAACCACAGCTTAGCTAGCAAACCACAGCTTAGCTAGCAAACCACAGCTTAGCTAGCAAACCACAGTTAACTAGCTAGCAAACCACAGTTAACTAGCTAGCAAACCACAGTTAACTAGCTAGCAAACCACAGCTAACTAGCTAACAAACCACAGCTAACTAGCTAGCAAACCACAGCTAACTAGCTAGCAAACCACAGTTAACTAGCTAGCAAACCACAGCTTAGCTAGCAAACCACAGCTAACTAGCTAGCAAACCACAGCTTAGCTAGCAAACCACAGCTAACTAGCTAGCAAACCACAGCTTAGCTAGCAAACCACAGCTAACTAGTTAGCAAACCACAGCTAACTAGCTAGCAAACCACAGCTTAGCTAGCAAACCACAGTTAACTAGCTAGCAAACCACAACTAACTAGCTAGCAAACCACAGCTTAGCTAGCAAACTACAGCTTAGCTAGCAAACCACAGCTAACTAGCTAGCAAACCACAGCTAACTAGCTAGCAAACCACAGCTAACTAGCTAGCAAACCACAGCTAACTAGCTAGCAAACCACAGCTAACTAGCTAGCAAACCACAGCTAACTAGTTAGCAAACCACAGCTAACTAGTTAGCAAACCACAGCTAACTAGCTAGCAAACCACAACTAACTAGCTAGCAAACCACAACTAACTAGCTAGCAAACCACAGCTAACTAGCTAGCAAACCACAGCTAACTAGCTAGCAAACCACAGCTAACTAGCTAGCAAACCACAGCTAACTAGCTAGCTAGCAACATAAAATATTGTTGGTGACGTTCAGTGTTGTAGTGCTATTTATTTTTTAATTACGTTTAAATGTTCTGTGTGGCTCTGTTGGTAGAGCATGGCACTTGCAAAGCCACGGTTGTGGGTTCGATTCCCACGGAGGACCAGTATGAAAAAAGTATGAACTCACTACTGTAAGTGGCTCTGGATAAGAGCATCTGCTAAATTACTCAAATGTAAATCATAATTTCCTCAATCAAAGTTTGTACCGACAGATGTAGCCTATTAAATAGTTTATCATTATAGAATATGCATAAAATGCATCCTCCAATTGCAACGTCTGACTATGACCACACAGGTCTATTGTCTCAAGAAATGTTATATCTTTAATACCCTCAAACACCAAGATAGGTATTCTTCATTTCAAAGTAGGCCATCACTTTCATAAATGATCATTCTTCACGAGTTAAATGTCAGAACTGCATCTGCATGCAAATCATCTGATCTCAATCAGTTTCCTGGAAGTAGGCATTTAGAGCTTCTTGATTGGCTGTTTCAGGAGCCAATTAGAACAGATGGTGTTAACTATTAGCCTTTGTTCTATTTAGTTTCAATCAAAGCATATATCCTGCCTAGTGGTCCACTATGTTGAGTTTTGGCGCATGAGAAAAAGCTTCAGCTAACCATCCTAAAATGTCAGTAGAAATGAGGTGTTGTTGGTGTAACATCGCAGGCCTACTATGCTATTATATTCTGTTATGTAAAATATTCATGAATCAGTATGTGATCTTGCGATACATTGATTTAGCTTTGATCAAACTTTACTAAACCAGCACCACTGTGAGAAGTGATACTCTTCTATTTGTAATTATAACAGTAAGTGATGAGTGGGACTATTAGATATAGGCAGCAGATCTTGATGAGGGTTATTTTAAGAGATTGGAGTGCCCTTCGTGGAGCTGAAAGTACATCCCTAGAATCGCACAATGATGTTATAGAAGTTGAACCAACTTGTGGTGCTGAAGGAACAGTTCAGGAACAAACAACAATCATTTACAGTATAGGCTTACGTGGTGAGAGTAGCTATTGTTAGGGTTAGGGTTAGGGGTACGGTTAGGGTTAGGGGTAGGGTTAGGGTTAGGGGTAGGGTTAGGGTTAGGGGTAGGGTTAGGGTTAGCCTAATGTAAATACAGATACGTATAGCTTAATATCATTGCACTGTCTGAGAGGAGAGCTTTAGTTGCGAGTAGGCATTTCATTGTATATCTTACAGCATAGTGTATTTAATTTATTTTTTTACTTTACCTTTATTTAACTAGGCAAGTCAGTAAAGAACAAATTCTTATTTTCTATGACGGCCTAGGAACAGTGGGTTAACTGCCTTGTTCAGGGGCAGAAAGACAGATTTTTACCTTGTCAGGTCGGGGATTCGATCTTGCAATCTTCCGGTTACTAGTCCAACGCTCTAACCACTAGGCTACCCTGCCGCCCCAGAACGCGCCCTGCGTCTCAACCAATAGCCAGTATAGGCTAATTATACCAAGCAGGGCTACAGGAACTTCCAGAGAGGGTCAAGCTCCTTGGGCTTTGCGGTGGTCACTCTGGTTTGGGTGTCCTCTGCAGAATGGTGTCGCATTGCATAAGAGGGGGTCCGTGGGAGGGGGTCTCAGCCAAAGCCTGCCTCCTATCCATATGGGCTTGCGCGAAGCAGTCTAAGCGAAGCAGTTTTGCACTGCCTTCACCCAATCCTGATAGTCTAAATAACCAGTGATGAGAACCCAAACAGCGGAACTACTGGTGCTTGTTATCCTCCTCCATGCCATTCAGTCCCGACAGATTCTTTGATTTTGTACATTAGCGAACCCCAAGCTAACTCGCTACTAACCCCATGCTAGCTTTGCTAGCAATCCCACACTAACTCGCTAGCAATCCCACACTAACTCGCTAGCAACCCAAGTTAACTCGCTAGTAATGCCAAGCTAATGCCAAGCTAATTGTCATAAAATGTTGCTTAAAATATTATTATTCACAATGTAAGCACAGCAATGTGCACAAGGCAGTAGGCTACACGCCAATGTTTGTTCCATAATGCAATTAGTGGGAAAACACCATTGTCAAAAGTGTTTTCACATGCAAGCAGTTTTATGCGACCGAGATGAAAATATCCGTTAGAAATTTAGAAAGAGAGGAGATCTAATAGGATACTGTGCGCGTGTTGATTTTGTCCAACCACACCAGACGCCATCAGGACACAGGTTGAAATATCAAAACAAACTCTGAACCAACTATATTCATTTGGAGACAGGTTGAAAAGCATTTAACATTGATGGCAATTTAGCTAGCTAGTTTGCTGTTGCTAGGTAATTTGTCCTGGGATATAAACATTGGGTTGTTATTTTACCTGAAATGCACAAGGTCCTCTACACCTAAAATGTATCCACAGATAAAAGGGGAAACCGAGTTAATTTCTAGTCATCTCTCCTCCTTCAGGAATCTTCTTCTGTGGACTTTATATGGCGGTTGGCAACCAACTTTAAGGTGCATTACCACCACCAACTGGACTGGAGTGTGGACCTCAGTTCATCTTTCAATCACCCACGTGGGTCTATGCTCCTAACAACCAATGAGGAGATGGGAGATGCGGGACTTGCAGCGCATCACAAATAGAACCAAACGCAGACGCTCAAATAACCAAGTTCTATTTTAGCGCCTGGCTACTCAGACGATCGTTGACACGCGCGAGCAGTGTGGTGCTATGATTAAATAACATGTATCATATTAATAAGGTCAGGTTTCAGAGAATGCAGTATATGTTTATGTTTTTAAAATGAATACTGCCTCTAGATCTCTTTTTTTAATCGGACAAAAGCCGTCTATTACCGGCTAACGGAAACCATGGTGTGTTGGGGTGTCTGTGTAGTATGAGTGGGTGTGTGGGTAGAGTCTAGTGGGTGTGTGGGTACAGTCTAGTGGGTGTGTGTGGGTAGAGTCTAGTGGGTGTGTGGGTACAGTCTAGTGGGTGTGTGGGTACAGTCTAGTGGGTGTGTGGGTACAGTCTAGTGGGTGTGTGGGTACAGTCTAGTGGGTGTGTGGGTACAGTCTAGTGGGTGTGTGGGTAGAGTCTAGTGGGTGTGTGGGTACAGTCTAGTGGGTGTGTGGGTACAGTCTAGTGGGTGTGTGGGTACAGTCTAGTGGGTGTGTGTGTGGGTACAGTCTAGTGAGTGTGTGTGGGTACAGTCTAGTGGGTGTGTGTGGGTACAGTCTAGTGGGTGTGTGGGTAGAGTCTAGTGGGTGTGTGTGGGTAGAGTCTAGTGGGTGTGTGTGGGTACAGTCTAGTGGGTGTGTGGGTACAGTCTAGTGGGTGTGTGGGTAGTGTCTAGTGGGTGTGTGGGTAGAGTCTAGTGGGTGTGTGGGTAGAGTCTAGTGGGTGTGTGGGTAGAGTCTAGTGGGTGTGTGGGTACAGTCTAGTGGGTGTGTGGGTACAGTCTAGTGGGTGTGTGGGTACAGTCTAGTGGGTGTGTGGGTACAGTCTAGTGGGTGTGTGTGGGTACAGTCTAGTGGGTGTGTGGGTACAGTCTAGTGGGTGTGTGGGTACAGTCTAGTGGGTGTGTGGGTAGTGTCTAGTGGGTGTGTGGGTAGAGTCTAGTGGGTGTGTGTGTGGGTACAGTCTAGTGGGTGTGTGTGTGGGTACAGTCTAGTGGGTGTGTGTGTGGGTACAGTCTAGTGGGTGTGTGTGTGGGTACAGTCTAGTGGGTGTGTGTGTGGGTACAGTCTAGTGGGTGTGTGGGTAGAGTCTAGTGGGTGTGTGGGTAGAGTCTAGTGGGTGTGTGTGGGTACAGTCTAGTGGGTGTGTGTGGGTACAGTCTAGTGGGTGTGTGGGTACAGTCTAGTGGGTGTGTGGGTAGTGTCTAGTGGGTGTGTGGGTAGAGTCTAGTGGGTGTGTGGGTAGAGTCTAGTGGGTGTGTGGGTAGAGTCTAGTGGGTGTGTGGGTAGAGTCTAGTGGGTGTGTGTGGGTACAGTCTAGTGGGTGTGTGTGGGTACAGTCTAGTGGGTGTGTGGGTACAGTCTAGTGGGTGTGTGGGTAGAGTCTAGTGGGTGTGTGGGTAGAGTCTAGTGGGTGTGTGGGTACAGTCTAGTGGGTGTGTGGGTACAGTCTAGTGGGTGTGTGGGTACAGTCTAGTGGGTGTGTGGGTAGAGTCTAGCGGGTGTGTGGGTAGAGTCTAGTGGGTGTGTGTGGGTAGAGTCTAGTGGGTGTGTGTGGGTAGAGTCTAGTGAGTGTGTGGGTAGAGTCTAGTGGGTGTGTGGGTACAGTCTAGTGGGTGTGTGGGTACAGTCTAGTGGGTGTGTGGGTACAGTCTAGTGGGTGTGTGTGGGTACAGTCTAGTGGGTGTGTGTGGGTACAGTCTAGTGGGTGTGTGTGGGTACAGTCTAGTGGGTGTGTGGGTAGAGTCTAGTGGGTGTGTGGGTAGAGTCTAGTGGGTGTGTGGGTACAGTCTAGTGGGGGTGTGTGGGTAGAGTCTAGTGGGGGTGTGTGGGTAGAGTCTAGTGGGTGTGTGGGTAGAGTCTAGTGGGTGTGTGGGTACAGTCTAGTGGGTGTGTGGGTAGAGTCTAGTGGGTGTGCATAGAGCCAGCGCAACAAAAAAATGGGGGTGAATGTAAATAGTCTGGGTAGCCATTTGATGAACTGTTCAGCAGTCTTATGGCTTGGGGGTAGAAGCTGTTCAGGAGCCTTTTGGACCCAGACTTGGCGCTCCGGTACCGCTTGCCGTGCGGTAGCAGAGAGAACAGTCTATGACTGGGGTGGCTGGAGTCTTTGACAATTTTGAGGGCCTTCCTCTGACACCGCCTGGTATATAGGTTCTGGATGGCAGGGTGTCGGCCCCATTGATTTACTGGGCTGTACGAACTATCCTCTGTAGTGCCTTGTGGTTGGATGTCAAGCAGATGCCATACCAAACTGTGATGCAACCGGTCAAGATTCTCTCAATGGTGTAGCTGTAGAACCTTTGGAGGATCTGAGGGCCCATGCCAAATCTTTTCAGCCAGCCTCTTGAGGGGAAAGAAGCGTTGTCGTGCCCTCTTCACGACTGTGTTGGTGTGTTTAGACCATGATACACTATATGGTCAAAAGTATGTGGACACCCGCTCGTAAATCATCTCATTTTAAAATCATGGGCATTAATATGGAGTTGGTCCCCACTTTGTTGCTATAACAGCCTCCACTCTTCTGGGAAGGCTTTCCACTAGATGTTGGAACATTGCTGCGGGGACTTGCTTCCATTCAGTCACGAGTATTATTGAGGTTGGCCACTGATGTTGGGCAATTAGGGCAGGCTTCCTTTCAGCGTTCCAATTCATACCAAAGGTGTTCGATGGGGTTGAGGTCAGGGCTCTGTGCAGGCCAGTCAAGTTCATCCACACCTAGCTCGACAAACCATTACTGTATGGACCCCACTTTGTGTACGGGGGAATTTTCATGCTGAAACAGGAAAGGGCCTTCCCCAAACTGTTGCCACAAAGTTGGAAGCACAGAATCGTCTAGAATGTCAATGTATGCTGTCGCGTTAAGATTTCCCTTCACTGGAACTAAGGGTCCTGAACCATGAAAAACAGCTCCAGACCATTATTCCTCTTCCACCAAACTTTACATTTGGCACTATGCATTGGGGCAGGTAGCGTTCTCCTGGCATCTACCAAACCCATATTCATCCGTCGGACTGCCAGATGGTGAAGCGTGATTCATCACTCCAGAGAACGAGTTTACACTGCTCCAGAGTCCAATGGTGGCGAGCTTTACACCACCCGACGCATGGTGATCTTAGGCTTGTGTGCGGCTGCTCGGCCATGGAAACACATTTCATGATGCTCCTGACAAACAGTTCTTATGCTGACGTTGCTTCCAGAGGCAGTTTGGAATTCGGTCGTCAGTGTTGCAACCGAGGACAGACAATTGACCAGGGCAGCTCTAGCAGGGCAGAAATTTGACCAACTGACTTGTTGGAAATGTGCATCCTATCGATGGTACCACGTTGAGAGTCACTAAGCTCTTCAGTAAGGCTATTCTACTGCCAATGATTTTCTATGGAGATTGCATGGTTGTGTGCTTGATTTTATACACCTGTCAGCAACGGGTGTGGCTGAAATAGCCGAATCCACTAATTTGAAGGGGTGTCCACATACCTTTTCCATGTAGTATAGGTCCTTGGTGATGTGGACACAGAGGAACTTAAAGCTCTTGACCCATTCCACTACAGCCTCGTCGATGTAAATGGGGGCATGCTCAGGCCTCCATTCCTGTAGTCCACGATCAGCTCCTTTGTCTGATGTTGACAGAGAGGTCGTTGTCCTGCCACCACACTGCCAGGTCTCTGACCTCCTTCTCAACATCGTCGGTGACCAGGCCTACCACCGCCATGTCGTTGGCAAACTTAATGATGGTGATGGAGTCGTGGGTGAACAGGGAGTACAGGAGGGGACTAAGCACACACCACTGAGGGGCCGCGGTGTTGAGGGTCAGCGTGGCAGATCTGTTGTTGTCTACCCTCACCATCTGGGGGTGTCCCTTCAGGAAGTCCAGGATCCAGTTACAGAGGGAGGTGTTCAGTCCCAGGGTCCTTAGCTTACAGGCTGACTACACCGCTCTCGTTGCGAGTGTTTCAAAATAAATTTATAAGTCTATATTATTAAATTATTGCACCCACACTGCTCGCGTGCGCCAACTAGCGTCTGCATTGCCAAGGGCTAAAATAGAAGTCAGTTCTATTTCTGACACAGATCGCGCTGCAAGTCCTGCCTCTCCCATCTCCTCATTGGTTTATAGAAGCAGGTACCCACGTGCCGTCTCCTCATTGGTTATACACATGTGGGTGACTGAAGACGAATGAGGTCAGTGGCGGTAATGCACCTAATTTATGAAAGTTGCCAATCACAATATAAAGTCAAGAGAAGAAAAAGCCTGGAAGGATGCGAGATGACTAGAAACGATTCGGCTGACCGTTTTATGTGTGGATTAATTGGTGGAGTAGAGGACCTTGTGCATTTCAGGTAAAATAACAACTCAATGTTTATATCCCAGGACAAATTAGCCAGCAACAGCAAGCTAGCTAAATAGGACAAAATAGCTAGCAAGTGCAAGCTAACTAGCTAAATTGCCATAAATATTTAATGCTTTTCGACCTGTCCCCAAATGTAATATAATTGGTTCAGAGTTTGTTTTGATATTTTAACCTGCGTGTTTTGATTACGTTTGGTGTGGGGGGGACAAAATACATTTATGCACGATGGCGCACGGGCCCAGCCGGTTTGGGTTCTGTGTTAGAGTTGAGCTTGGATGGCTCTATGGTGTTGAACGATGAGCTGAAGTAAATGAACAGCATTCTCACGTGGTTGTTCCTTTTGTCCAGGTGGGAAAGGACAGTGTGGAGTGCAATAGAGATTGCGACATCTGTGGGTCTGTTGGGTCGGTATGCGAATTGGAATGGGTCTGGCATGATAGTGTTGTGAGCCTTGACCAGTCTTTCAAAGCATTTCATGGCTACAGATGTGAGTGCTACGGAGCGATAGTAGGTATTGCATGTATGTATTACAGACTGGGTCAGGGAGAGGTTGAAAATGTCAGTGAAGACTCAGACTTCCGGAACAGCTGGTGCTTTTCCGCAAAGCAAGTATACAAGGCATTTAACTCGTCTGGTAGATTTGCATCACTGGGCAGCTCAAGGCTGGGTTTCCCTTTGTCATTGGTGATAGTTTGCAAGCCCTAGCACATCTGACAAGCATCAGAGCTGGTGTAGTAGGATTTGATCTTAGTCCTATATTGCCGCTTTGCCTGTTTGATCGATTAATCTATCAAATTTATTTATAAAGCCCTTTTTACATCAGCTGATGTCACAAAGTGCTGTACAGAAACCCAGCCTACAACCCCAAACAGCAAGCAATGCAGGTGTAGAAGCACGGTGGCTAGGAAAAACTCCCTAGAAAGGCCAGAACCTAGGAAGAAACCTAGAGAGGAACCAGGCTATGAGGGGTGGCCAGTCCTCTTCTGGCTGTGCCGGGTGGAGATTATAACAGAACATTGCCAAGATGTTCAAACGTTCATAGACGACCAGCAGGGTCAAATAATAATAATCACAGTGGTTGTAGAGGGTGCAACAGGTCAGCACCTCAGAGTAAATGTCAGTTGGCTTTTCATAGCCGATCATTCAGAGTTAGAGACAGCAGGTGCGGTAGAGAGAAAGTCAAAAACAGCAGGTCTGCGACAAGGTAGCACGTCCAGTGAACAGGTCAGGGTTCCATGGTTCGTCGGAGGGCATATCAGTATTTGTTATAAGTGTCCGGGTTAGAGTCCCGCTCTTTTGAATGCGGCAGCACTAGCCTTTAGCTCAGTTCGGATGTTGCCTGTAATCCAAGGCTTCTGGTTGGGATATGTACAATACTTTCGGAAAGTATTCAGACCTCTTTCATTTTTCCACATTTTGTCACGTTACAGCCTTATTCTAAAATTGATTTAATACATTTTTCCCTCATCAATCTACACACCCCATAATGACAATGCAAAACATTTTTTTTTTTAAACAACAGAAAAACCTTATTTACATACGTATTCACTCTGCGATGAGACTGGAAATTGAGCTCACGTGTGTCCTGTTTCCATGGATCATCCTTGATGTTTCTACAACTTGATTAGAGTCCACTGTGGTAGCAATTCTATAGGAAGAGAGACTGCAGATTCTTTCAAACAACAATTTATTATAAGATTTGCAAAAATGGAGAATCAACCATCCACTCAACAGTGCATGGTTGAAAATCTCAACAAACAGTGTCGGTTCTTAGCTTTTAGGAGAGTTTACAGTCTAACCAGACACCTAGGTATTTGTAGTTGTCAGAACAAGTCAGAACAGTCCAGAGTAGTGATGCTAGTCGTGCGGGTTGGTGCAGGCAGCGATCGGTTGAAGAGCATGCATTTAGTTTTGCTAGCATTTAAGAGCAGTTGGAGGCCAAGGAAGGAGAGTTGTACGGCATTGAAGCTCATTTGGAGGTTTGTTAACACATTTTCCAAAGAAGGGCTAGATGTATACAGAATGGTGTCGTCTACATAGAGGTGGATCAGAGAATCACCAGCAGCAAGAGCGACATCATTGATATATACAGAGAAAAGAGTCGGACTGAGAATTGAACGCTGTGGCACACCCATAGAGACTGCCAGAGGCCCGGACAACAGGCCCTCCGATTTGACACACTGAACTCTTTCTGAGAAGTAGTTAGTGAACCAGGCGAGGCAGTCATTTGAGAAACCAAGGCTGTTGAATCTGCCGATAAGAATGCGGTGATTGACAAAGTCGAAAGCTTTGGCCAGGTTGATGAAGACGGCTGCACAGTACGGTCTTTTATCGATGCTGGTTATGATATCGTTTTGGACCTTGAGCGTGGCTGAGGTGCACCCATGACCAGCTCAGAAACCAGATTGCATAGCGGAGAAGGTACGGTGGGATTTTAAAGGGTCGGTGATCTGTTTAACTTGGCTTTCGAAAGACTTTAGAAAGGCAGGGCAGGATGCATATAGGTCTGTAACAGTTTGGGTCTAGAGTGTCTCCCCCTTTGAAGAGGGGGATGACCGTTGCAGCTTTCCAATCTTTAGGGATCTCAGATGATACGAAAGAGAGGTTAAACTGGCTAGTAATAGGGGTTGCAACATTTGCTGTGGATAATTTTAGAAAGCGAGGGTTCAGATTGTCTAGCCCAGCTGATTTGTAGGGGTCCAGATTTTGCAGCTGTCTGGATTTGGGTGAAGGAGAAGCGGGGGGAGGCTTGGGCAAGTTGCTGTGGGGGGTGCAGAGCTGTTGGCCGGGGTAGGGGTAGCCTGGTGGAAAGCACGGCCGGCCGTAGAAAACTGCTTATTGAAATTCTTGATTATCGTAGATTTATCGTTGGTGACAGTGTTTCCCAGCCTCAGTGCAGTGGGCAGCTGGGAGGAGGTGCTCTTATTCTCCATGGGCTTTACAGTGTTCCAAAAGTTTTTGGAATTGGTGCTACAGGATGCAAATTTCTTTTGGAAAAGCTAGCCTTTGCTTTCCGAACTGACTGTGTATATTGGTTCCTGACTTATCTGAAAAGTTGCATATCGCTATTCGATGCTAATGCAACAGGATGTTTTTGTGCTGGTCAAGGGCAGTCAAGTCAGGAGTGAACCAGGGGCCTACAGTGGGGGAAAAAAGTATTTGATCCCCTGCTGATTTTGTACGTTTGCCCACTGACAAAGAAATGATCAGTCTATAATTTTAATGGTAGGTTTATATGAACAGTGAGAGACAGAATAACAACAACAAAAATCCAGAAAAACAAATGTCAAAAATGTTATAAATTGTGGAATAAATGTGATCTCGAGTTTTTTCCCCTTTTAGTTGCACAGCTGACATGCTGGTAGAAGTTAGGTAAAATGGATTTCAGTTTTCCTGCATTAAAATCTCCGGACAATTAGAGCGCCGCCTCTGTGTGAGCGTTTTCTTGTTTGCCTATGGCCCTATACAGCCAGTTGAGTGTGGTCTTAGTGCCAGCATCGGTTTGTGGTGGTAAATAGACAGCTCTTGGTAAATAGTATGGTCTACAGCTTATCATGTGGTATTCTAGCTCAGGTGAGCAGAACCTCCAGACTTCCTTAATATTAGAGATTGTGCACCAGTTGTTGTTAACCAAGCGACACACACTCTGAGTTTACCAGACGCTGCCGTTCTGTCCTGCCGATGGATATAAAAAAAACAGCTAGATTTATATTTACTATGTTCTTCTTCAGCCACGTCTCAAGATAAACATATTACAGTTATTCAGATCATGTTGATAGGATAGTCTTGAAGGGAGCTCATCCAGTTTATTCTCCAGTGATTGCACATTCGCCAATAGAACTGAGGGTAGAGGTGGATTATCTGCTCGCCAACGTAGTCTCGTCAGGTATCCCGCACGCCTGCCTCTATAACGCTGCCTCTTCCTTTTTCGAGTGTCGTGGATTTGGGTCTTGTCCAGGATAGGCAGTATGTACAGTGGCTTGCGAAAGTATTCAACCCCCCTTGGCATTTTTCCTATTTTGTTGCCTTACAACCTGGAATTAAAATAGATTTTTTGGGGTGGGGTTGTATCATTTGATTTACACAACATGCCTACCTCTTTGAAGATGCAACATATTTTTTGTTGTGAAACAAACAAGAAATAACACAAAAAACAAAACTTGAGCGTGCATAACTATTCACCCCCCCAAAGTCAATACTTTTTAGAGCCACCTATTGAAGCAATTACATTTGCAAGTCTCTTGGGATATGTCTCTATAAGCTTGACACATCTAGCCACTGGGATTTTTGTCCATTCTTCAAGGCAAAACTGCTCCAGCTCCTTCAAGTCAGATGGGTTCTGCTGGTGTACAGTGATCTTTAAGTCATATCACAGATTCTCAATTGGTTTGAGGTCTGGGCTTTGACTAGGCCATTCCAAGACATTTAAATGTTTCCCCTTAAACCACTCGAGTGTTGCTTTAGCAGTATGCTTAGGGTCATTGTCCTGCTGGAAGGTGAACCTCCGTCCCAGCCTCGGTCCCATCCTCAAATCTCTGGAAGACTGAAACAGGTCTCCCTCAAGAATTTCCCTGTATTTAGCGCCATACATCATTCCTTCAGTTCTGACCAGTTTCACAGTCCCTGCTGATGAAAACATTCCCACAGCATGATGCTGCCACCACCATGCTTCACTGTGGGGATGGTGTTCTCAGGGTGATGAGAGGTGTTGGGTTTGTGCCAGACATTTTCCTTGATGGCCAAAAAGTTAAATTTCAGTCTCATCTGACCAGAGTACCTTCTTCCATATGTTTGGGGAGGCTCCCACTTGCCTTTTGGCGAACACCAAATGTGTTTTCTTATTTTTTTTCTTTAAGCAATGGCTTTTTTTCTGGCCACTCTTCCGTAAAGCCCAGCTCTGTGGAGTGTACGAGTTAACTTCTTATGGGCAGGTGGGACGGTAGCGTCCCACCTGGCCAACACCCGGTGAAATTGCAGAGCTCGAAATTCAAGCTACAGAATTATAAATATTTAACTTTCATAAAATCACAAGTGGAATACATCAAAATAAAACTTAACTTCTTGTTAATCTAGCCGCTGTGTCAGATTTCAAAAAGGCTTTACGGCGAAAGCACACCATGCTATTATCTGAGGACAGCGCCCCGCATACAAAAGCATGAAAAAATTATTTCAACCAGGCAGGTGCACCACGGAAGTCAGAAATAGCGATATAATAAATGCCTTACCTTTGATCTTCTTCTGTTGGTACTCCAAAAGGTCCCAGATACATCACAAATGGTCCTTTTGTTCGATAATGTTCTTCTTTATATCCATAAAAACTCAGTTTAAATGGTGCGCTTCAGTCAATAATCCACCCAGTTTCATACAAAATGAATCCCAAACATTACTAATAAACTTTTCCAAACAAGTCAAAAAACGTTTATAATCAAACCTTAGGTACCCTAATACGTAAATAAATTATACAATTTAAGACAGAGAATTGCATTTAAGTCATTTTTTTTAGCAGACGCTCTTATCCAGAGCGACTTACAAATTGGTGCATTCACCTTATAATATCCAGTGGAACAACCACTTTACAATAGTGAATCTAAATCTTTTAAGGGGGGGTTAGAAGGATTACTTTATCCTATCCCAGGTATTCCTTAAAGAGGTGGGGTTTCAGGTGGGGTTTCAAGAGGTGGGGTTTCAATTGTTATTGTCTTTACCGGAGAAAAATACCAAAGAACGCGCTCTCTTCCACGCGCTTGGAAACACTACAGCCAAAATGGGAGCCACCTAGAAAAACTACAATTTCTTGCTCATTTTTCCAAAAACCAGCCTGAAACTCTTTCTAAAGACTGTTGACATCTAGTGGAAGCCCTAGGAACTGCAATCTGGGAGGATTTCACCTTATAATAAAAGTGACAGCCATTGAAAACAGTGGTAGGCTGAATTTTTTTGGTGGGGGGATGGTTTGTCCTCGGGGTTTCGCCTGCCATATCAGTTCTGTTATACTCACAGACATAATTTTAACAGTTAGAAACTTTAGAGTTTTCTATCCAAATCTACCAATTATATGCATATCCTAGCTTCTGGGCCTGAGTAACAGGCAGTTTACTTTGGGCACGCTTTTCATCCGGACGTGAAAATACTGGCCCCTACCCAAGAGAGGTTAAAGTGGTCCTATGGACAGATACTCCCATCTCCACTGTGGAGGTTTGCAACTCCTTCAGGGTTATCTTTGGTCTCTTTGTTGCCTCACTGATTAATTCCCTCCTTGCCTGGTCTGTGAGTTTTGGTGGGCGGCCCTCTCTTGGCAGGTTTGTTGTGGTGCCATATTCTTTCCACTTTTTAATAATGGATTTAATGGTGCCCAGTGGGATGTTCAAAGTTTCTGATATTTTTTTATAACTCAACCCTGATCTGTACTTCTCCACAACTTTGACCCTGAACTGTTTGGAGAGCTCCTTTGTCTTCATGGTGCCGCTTGCTTGGTGGTGACCCTTGCTTAGTGGTGTTGCAGACTCTGGGGCCTTTCGGAACAAGTGTGTATATACTGAGATCATGTGACACATAGATTGCACACAAGTGGACTTTATTTAACTAATTATGTGACTTCTGAAGGTAATTGGTTGCACCAGATCTTATTTAGGAGCTTCATAGCAAAGGGGGTGAATACATATGCACGCAACACTTTTCCATTTAAATTTTTTTTTTTTTTACATTTTATAATCAAGTTATTTTTTTCACTTCACCAATTTGGACTATTTTGTGTATGTCCATCACATGAAATCCAAATAAAAATCTATTTGAATTACAGGTTGTAATGCAACAAAATAGGAAAAATGCCAAAGGGGATGAATACTTTTGCAAGGCACTGTACTTCACCGCTGACTCATTGAAATAGAAAACCTCAACCAAATGGAGGTTAGTGATCGCTGTTCTGATGTACAGAAGCTCTTTTCGGTCATATGAAAAGATGGCGGAAACATTATGTACAAAAAAAGTTAAGATCAGCGCCAAAAAAACACAGAAAATTGCACAATTGTTCAGGAGCCCTTAAAATGGCTGCTAACTCGCTAGCAACCCCATGCTAACTAGCTAGCAACCTGTTAGGGTTGACCACAAGCCTCCTCCAGAACAGTAGGTAGCTAGAACGGTTTGCAATTTGTGTAGTGTCTATCTGTCCTGAATATATCTTAACCCAGTGTGTGTAGTGTCGATCTCTCCTGAATATATCTTAACCCAGTGTGTGTAGTGTCGATCTGTCCTGAATATATCTTAACCCAGTGTGTGTAGTGTCGATCTGTCCTGAATATATCTTAACCCAGTGTGTGTAGTGTCGATCTCTCCTGAATATATCTTAACCCAGTGTGTGTAGTGTCGATCTGTCCTGAATATATCTTAACCCAGTGTGTGTAGTGTCGATCTCTCCTGAATATATCTTAACCCAGTGTGTGTAGTGTCGATCTGTCCTGAATATATCTTAACCCAGTGTTTATCAGATACGTTATATCCCTGTCTGGAGCGTTAGCCGTGGTCAACTCTGTTCCATGCTTCGCTCTCGACGGCCAATGGATGCTCTCCGCTCTGCTGGAGGCCACACTGGTCACTGTGGTTACAGATCGGCAGCACCGCGAGCTGATTGGCTTTTTCCTGTTGCTGGGAGGAAGTGCTCTGCTGGCTGCTAATGTAGCGCTGGGGCTGTGGATGGTTACTGCCCGGTAACGGTAACTATGACTACCAACCACCAACGCCTCCATGGCAACCAACGCCAAGAGACTATCTCCCGGGGTGCTGTGCCTCCGCACAAAGGCATTGTGGGTCTCTTCCTGCTCCTCTCTGAGAGAAAGACTCCAGTTCCCATCAGGCACTGCGGTGCACATGGTGACTAAGGGATGCTGGGGAAATTTTGTGTTCAGCTGCACCTTCTCTACTCTCTGGAGTGTGTGTGTGTGTGTGTGTGTGTGTGTGTGTGTGTGTGTGTGTGTGTGTGTGTGTGTGGGGGGGGGGGGGGGGCGTCACGCGCTGTGAAGAGGTATGTGTTTCTGTCTAGGGATTTCATGATACATTGTTGTTTTATCCATTTGTCTCGCTCTTTCTCTTTCTGTCTGTGTCTGTCTGTCTGTCTCTCAATTTAATTTAATTCAAGGTCTTTATTGGCATGGGAAACATATTTTAACATTGCCAAAGCAAGTGAAATAGATAATAAACAATACAAATTAAACATTACACTCACAGAAGTTCCAAAAGAATAAAGACATTTGAAATATATTTCTCTCTCCCGTCTCTCTCTGTGAAATAAAGAGGAATGATCTCACTATGGACTTTTCAGTTCTTCATATTCCTACCAGACTGTGTGTGTGTGTGTGTGTGTGTGTGTGTGTGTGTGTGTGTGTGTGTGTGTGTGTGTGTGTGTGTGTGTGTGTGTGTGTGTGTGTGTGTGTGTGTGTGTGTGTGTGTGTTTCTAATTAGGTGATACAGTGTAATTTACTGGGGTGTGTATCCCACAGACAAATGTCAGTAAATACTGATTCTACTTCTGTCTAACCACAAAGATATGTGTCTGTCTCCAGTCTGTGTGTTTAACTTTGTCAAGATAAGCACACATCTAGTTGTGTGTGTGTATGTATGTGTTTCAGACAGTGAAGTGTGTAGGGGGATGGTGTACCTCCTTCAGAGTCATGACAGGCTGGATAGAGGTTTGTATAAACATGAGAGAGAGAGAGGGGTGAAAGAGTTCTCTGTCTTCTGAAGGTGTGTTTGATGAGTGGTTTTAGTTGCAAAGGGAAGTCATGTCTTTTTAAGGGTACTGGCCCAACGTTCTTAACTGCTAAACTACCTGCCGCCCTCATGCAGCAACACCATGGTCCCTTCTGTATTGTGTTTGTACTGTTAGTGTCTGTAGATGGTTAGAGGCTACACCAGTCTGGTCTGTCTTTTCAGATCTGATTAAGTTTGAGACCAGAACATCCCAGTGTCCAGAACAACAAATACAAAAATACATGCAAACACAGGGAGATGTCATGTTAATATGATCTGCTAATACCATTTGTTTCTCTCTGATTCTACACACAGACACACTCTCTGATTCTACACACAGACACACTCTCTGATGCTACACACAGACACACTCTCTGATGCTACACACAGACACACTCTCTGATGCTACACACAGACACACTCTCTGATGCTACACACAGACACACTCTCTGATGCTACACACAGACACACTCTCTGATGCTACACACAGACACACTCTCTGATGCTACACACAGACACACTCTCTGATGCTACACACAGACACACTCTCTGATGCTACACACAGACACACTCTCTGATTCTACACACAGACACACTCTCTGATGCTACACACAGACACACTCTCTGATGCTACACACAGACACACTCTCTGATGCTACACACAGACACACTCTCTGATGCTACACACAGACACACTCTCTGATGCTACACACAGACACACTGATGCTACACACAGACACACTCTCTGATTCTACACACAGACACACTGATGCTACACACAGACACACTCTGATGCTACACACAGACACACTCTCTGATGCTACACACAGACACACTCTCTGATGCTACACACACACACACTCTCTGATGCTACACACAGACACACTCTCTGAAGGTAGACTCACACACAACATTGCACGCACAGACACATGCTGTTAGACATCATTTTATGCAACCCATGATCATGGGTGTGAGTGTGTGTGGGAGAGAGAGAGAAAGTGGTTTAAACACTTTCTCTCTTTAACATGCATGAAACAGTAGAATGAACAGGAGAAGTGAATGTCTGTGAGAGTGAATGTCTGTGTACAGAACAGAAATGCAAAAGTGCACAGTATGTCTAATTGTCTCTATTTGACCTATATCGACCACTGGGCCTCTCCAGTAGTGAACAGCCTTCAGACATATTGAATACTGGATCTAGTGGAGTGGTGTTCTTCCTGTCAGACATACTGGATCTAGTGGAGTGGTGTTCTTCCTGTCAGACATACTGGATCTAGTGGAGTGGTGTTCTTCCTGTCAGACATAATGAATACTGGATCTAGTGGAGTGGTGTTCTTCCTGTCAGACATAATGAATACTGGATCTAGTGGAGTGGTGTTCTTCCTGTCAGACATAATGAATACTGGATCTAGTGGAGTGGTGTTCTTCCTGTCAGACATACTGGATCTAGTGGAGTGGTGTTCTTCCTGTCAGACATAATGAATACTGGATCTAGTGGAGTGGTGTTCTTCCTGTCAGACATATTGAATACTGGATCTAGTGGAGTGGTGTTCTTCCTGTCAGACATACTGGATCTAGTGGAGTGGTGTTCTTCCTGTCAGACATACTGGATCTAGTGGAGTGGTGTTCTTCCTGTCAGACATACTGGATCTAGTGGAGTGGTGTTCTTCCTGTCAGACATACTGGATCTAGTGGAGTGGTGTTCTTCCTGTCAGACATAATGAATACTGGATCTAGTGGAGTGGTGTTCTTCCTGTCAGACATAATGAATACTGGATCTAGTGGAGTGGTGTTCTTCCTGTCAGACATAATGAATACTGGATCTAGTGGAGTGGTGTTCTTCCTGTCAGACATAATGAATACTGGATCTAGTGGAGTGGTGTTCTTCCTGTCAGACATACTGGATCTAGTGGAGTGGTGTTCTTCCTGTCAGACATAATGAATACTGGATCTAGTGGAGTGGTGTTCTTCCTGTCAGACATATTGAATACTGGATCTAGTGGAGTGGTGTTCTTCCTGTCAGACATAATGAATACTGGATCTAGTGGAGTGGTGTTCTTCCTGTCAGACATAGAGGAATGCCAAAGCTATTTAGATTTTCTTTCTCCAGTGAGTGGTTAAAAAGAAGACATGTGGAATCCAGTGTTGTCCTATCAGAGAGGAATCAAAGGTTTGCTTTTTAGTTAGCTATGCGATAGTATTGTGTGGGCAATAATGGGACCAGGGTTTTTATAATCAGGTCACATGGTGTAAAAAAAGCTCCTGGCCTTAGGGAGGATGAAAAGCCTGTCAAACTGCAGCAGCTTTGTACTTGTTCATATGAATTATATTTTAAAGAAGGACTAGGGGGGTTTCCTATACACAGAGAAAGCAACATGATTGGACAGTAAAACTCACAGGGCTGATCTTGCTTTATCCATGATTGCATCGTGTTGTCCAGGCCCTATGCAACTGTAGGCCTAACTAAACATGAACTCAGTCTGCTTTTGTGTTTATTGATCCATTGCAGTTAATCATTTAGGATTGAAAAGGTCTAGGTAGCCTAGACAGCCCAAGTTTGAAGAAATTACCAAATTTGATCCCGTTCACATTTTCTCACAAATGGGTTATAAATACACATTACCGATTGGTTTACCCTGGCCAGAGGGACATCTAACAGAGCTGGCCAGAGGGACATCTAACAGAGCTGGCCAGAGGGACATCTAACAGAGCTGGCCAGAGGGACATCTAACAGAGCTGGCCAGAGGGACATCTAACAGAGCTGGCCAGAGGGACATCTAACAGAGCTGGCCAGAGGGACATCTAACAGAGCTGGCCAGAGGGACATCTAACAGAGCTGGCCAGAGGGACATCTAACAGAGCCTGCTAGGCAGCAGCTGCTGTTCTTAGTAGCAGTTGATACGACTGAACAATAATCCAGCATGTCAGATGGCTGGTGTTTATGAATATACTGTCGGCTAATAGATTTATGGAAGAGTTTTTGCTTGTGTCTGTCAGGAGTGCAGTACTCCGATGTGAAGGGCAGAGGTATTGTGTGCGAGTTGACAAATCATCCGGCAAATCGGTCTACAAAACAGCACTTTGCTCATCATTTTAACATTTTGCATTGATATATACTGCTCAAAAAAATAAAGGGAACACTTAAACAACACAATGTAACTCCAAGTCAATCACACTTCTGTGAAATCAAACTGTCCACTTAGGAAGCAACACTGATTGACAATAAATTTCACATGCTGTTGTGCAAATGGAATAGACAACAGGTGGAAATTATAGCCAATTAGCAAGACACCCCCAATAAAGGAGTGGTTCTGCAGGTGGGGACCACAGACCACTTCTCAGTTCCTATGCTTCCTGGCTGATGTTTTGGTCACTTTTGAATGCTGGCGGTGCTTTCACTCTAGTGGTAGAATGAGACGGAGTCTACAACCCACACAAGTGGCTCAGGTAGTGCAGCTCATCCAGGATGGCACATCAATGCGAGCTGTGGCAAGAAGGTTTGCTGTGTCTGTCAGCGTAGTGTCCAGAGCATGGAGGCGCTACCAGGAGACAGGCCAGTACATCAGGAGAGGGTGGAGGAGGCCGTAGGAGGGCAACAACCCACCAGCAGGACCGATACCTCCGCCTTTGTGCAAGGAGGGGCAGGAGAAGCACTGCCAGAGCCCTGCAAAATGACCTCCAGCAGGCCACAAATGTGCATGTGTCTGCTCAAACGGTCAGAAACAGACTCCATGAGGGTGGTATGAGGGCCCGACGTCCACAGGTGGGGGTTGTGCTTACAGCCCAACACCGTGCAGGGCGTTTGGCATTTGCCAGAGAACACCAAGATTGGCAAATTCGCCACTGGCGCCCTGTGCCCTTCACAGATGAAAGCAGGTTCTCACTGAGCACATGTGACAGACGTGACAGAGTCTGGAGACGCCGTGGAGAACGTTCTGCTGCCTGCAACATCCTCCAGCATGACCGGTTTGGCGGTGGGTCAGTCATGGTGTGGGGTGGCATTTCTTTGGGGGGCTGCACAGCCCTCCATGTGCTCGCCAGAGGTAGCCTGACTGCCATTAGGTACCGAGATGAGATCCTCAGACCCCTTGTGAGACCATATGCTGGTGCGGTTGGCCCTGGGTTCCTCCTAATGCAAGACAATGCTAGACCTCATGTGGCTGGAGTGTGTCAGCAGTTCCTGCAAGAGGAAGGCATTGATGCTATGGACTGGCCCGCCCGTTCCCCAGACCTGAATCCAATTGAGCACATCCGGGACATCATGTCTCGCTCCATCCACCAACGCCACGTTGCACCACAGACTGTCCAGGAGTTGGCGGATGCTTTAGTCCAGGTCTGGGAGGAGATCCCTCAGGAGACCATCCGCCACCTCATCAGGAGCATGCCCAGGCGTTGTAGGGAGGTCATACAGGCACGTGGAGGCCACACACACTACTGAGCCTCATTTTGACTTGTTTTAAGGACATTACATCAAAGTTGGATCAGCCTGTAGTGTGGTTTTCCACTTTAATTTTGAGTGTGACTCCAAATCCAGACCTCCATGGGTTGATAAATTGGATTTCCATTGATTATTTTTGTGTGATTTTGTTGTCAGCACATTCAACTATGTAAAGAAAAAAGTATTTAATAAGATTATTTCTTTCATTCAGATCTAGGATGTGTTGTTTAAGTGTTCCCTTTATTTTTTTGAGCAGTATATTTTATTAAACTAAATCAAACGTGATGATGCCGCCTCACCACACATTTTCTGGTGGCCCTGAACGGAGTTGTTATAGACAAGTACGGGAGCGCAGCTAAAATGGCTCAATTAGCGGCACTACATTAGCTAGCTGACTACTGTAGCTAGCTAGCTGACTGCTGTAGCTAGCTAGCTAGCTTCTCTACAACAATTTGATGCAGTCAAGAAAGATACTACCAGATGGTATGATAGACAAACTTGTTGCTGTCATAGGTTCTAACTAGTGCAAGTCAGTTTGGCTACTTTGTCTCTCTTTCCCTCTGTCCCACACAGAGACTGTCACACACACACCGGCTCCTCTCCTCTCTCTCTCTTTACCTCTGTCCCACACACAGACTGTCCCACACACAGACTGTCCCACACGCGCCCAGCAGGCACTGCACCAGTGCTCTCCAGAGTTACATGAGCAAGTCTCCATTGAAGTTTAAATAAACGTTTTTTCTTTCTTAAAACGCATCTATTTCGAGAATCCGGATTTCTTAAAATCTTGATATTATTTGAATAGTGAAATAATTTCAAATGCCCCCCCTGCCGCGGGTGAGTCGCTCCAGGCAGCAGAGGTGGACCCCCGGTCCAGCAGGGGGCCCCCGGCCGCGGGTCTCCCACATGGTTCCAGCAGAAGGTGTGTAACTCTCCACATGGTTCCAGCAGAAGGTGTGTAACTCTCCACATGGTTCCACCGGGCCCACGCCAGCAGGGTGAGTAACTCTCCACATGGTTCCAGCAGAAGGTGAGTAACTCTCCACATGGTTCCACCAGAAGGTAACTCTCCACATGGTTCCAGCAGAAGGTAACTCTCCACATGGTTCCAGCAGAAGGTAACTCTCCACATGGTTCCAGCAGAAGGTGAGTAACTCTCCACATGGTTCCAGCAGAAGGTGTGTAACTCTCCACATGGTTCCAGCAGAAGGTGAGTAACTCTCCACATGGTTCCAGCAGAAGGTGAGTAACTCTCCACATGGTTCCACCAGAAGGTAACTCTCCACATGGTTCCACCAGAAGGTAACTCTCCACATGGTTCCAGCAGAAGGTAACTCTCCACATGGTTCCAGCAGAAGGTAACTCTCCACATGGTTCCAGCAGAAGGTAACTCTCCACATGGTTCCAGCAGAAGGTGAGTAACTCTCCACATGGTTCCAGCAGAAGGTAACTCTCCACATGGTTCCAGCAGAAGGTGAGTAACTCTCCACATGGTTCCAGCAGAAGGTGTGTAACTCTCCACATGGTTCCAGCAGAAGGTGAGTAACTCTCCACATGGTTCCAGCAGAAGGTGAGTAACTCTCCACATGGTTCCACCAGAAGGTAACTCTCCACATGGTTCCACCAGAAGGTAACTCTCCACATGGTTCCAGCAGAAGGTAACTCTCCACATGGTTCCAGCAGAAGGTAACTCTCCACATGGTTCCAGCAGAAGGTGTGTAACTCTCCACATGGTTCCAGCAGAAGGTGTGTAACTCTCCACATGGTTCCAGCAGAAGGTGAGTAACTCTCCACATGGTTCCAGCAGAAGGTGTGTAACTCTCCACATGGTTCCAGCAGAAGGTGTGTAACTCTCCACATGGTTCCAGCAGAAGGTGAGTAACTCTCCACATGGTTCCAGCAGAAGGTGATTGAGCTGTTTCTGGTAAGTATCTCAGGGAGCATAGAGGGAGGGGAAATGTGGGAAAGATAAAGAGGGAGGAGACAGAGGGAGGGAGGGAGGGGGAGTCCACTTTGAGCAGGAGAGTCAGACAGAAGTAGGTTGAACCACAGTTTGGAGAGGATTATGGCTAGAGAGATACGGAGACAGAGAGAGAGTTACGGAGAGAGAGAGAGATAAAGAGGCCGACTCAGTAAGAGAGAGAGAGAGAGACATACGGAGACAGACACAGAGAGGGAAGGAGGGAGAGAGACATACGGACACATACACAGAGAGGGAAGGAGGGAGAGAGACACACAGAGAGGGAGGGAGAGAGACATACGGAGACAGACACAGAGAGGGAAGGAGGGAGAGAGACAGAGAGGGAGAGAGGGAGAAAGAGAGAGATATAGATTTGGAGACGGACAAAGAGGTGGCTGAAAGTGAGGTAGTGTGTGCGTCTGTTTTGTTTGGAGACATGGAGATGGAGCATCTGGGTGTGTGTGTTCCTAAACCAGAACAAGGAAACAGTCGGGTCCTAAAGGCTGCGCTGGCCGCGTGTGTGTGTTTCTGCATCGCTCTGCTGCTTGCTGTCATACTGGGTGAGTAGACACACTACTGTTTCACACAGAGTTACACACAACCTCTTTCCCTGAGTGAGTTTAGTCTTGGAAAAAGCTGGTGTTGCAGTAACTGGAGTGGTTGAGGGAGGTGTGTGTGTGTGTGTGTGTGTGTGTGTGTGTGTGTGTGTGTGTGTGTGTGTGTGTGTGTGTGTGTGTGTGTGTGTGTGTGTGTGTGTGTGTGTGTGTGTGTGTGTGTGTGTGTGTGTGTGTGTGTGTGTGTGTGTGTGTGTGTGTGTGTGTGTGTGTGTGTGTGTGTGTGTGTGTGAGGGTGGGGTAGAAGTGGTAACTATTATGTCCTTGTTGTTGTATGAAGCCAACATTTTTGTGGTGAAATGTTGTTTTAATGATATATGTTTCTGTAGATACAGTACACACACTCCTGTCTCTGGTCATGCAAGTGAATAGACAATGGCTATTTGATTTAATTTGGTTCTTTTTAAGGTGTGTGTGTGTGTGTGTGTGTGTGTGTGTGTGTGTGTGTGCGTGTGCGTGCATGTGTGTGTAAGCTATTTGGCATATGTGTTATTAAAATGGAGTCAGCTTTCTCCGTGACACTCAAACCGTAAACAGCTGATGACTGTGTGGGGGGGGATTTTCAGGGCATGGGGGACATCATACAGGGAAGCTGATGACTGTGTGGGGGGGGGGGGGATTTTCAGGGCATGGGGGACACCATACAGGGAAGGAGTGAGAGAGGGGTCAGGTGGTTGTGGGATTGTTTCAGGACATACTGTATATGTCTGTTTATGATTCTGTTTGGGTGGGTGGGGGGGGGGGTGTGTTGTAATCTTCATCAGGTCTCATCCTTTTCCTCAGTTTCCCAGAGAGCCAATCAGGATGTCTTCTGCTTAACTCCAGAATGTATTGAAGCAGGTAGGCCCCACCCACCTTACAGGAAATTGTTGCATGTAGAATGTTGCAATCAGCTTGTAATGTGTGTGTAGCTGGATCTATCCTCAGTAAGATGGACCAGGCTGTGTCTCCCTGTGATGACTTCTATGGGTTCTCCTGTGGTGGCTGGCTGAGAGACAACCCTATTCCTGAAGACTTCTCTTCATACGGCGTCTATCCTTGGTTACGCCAGCACGTTGATATCAAACTCAAAGGTGAGAGAGAGAGACGAGATGAGCCCATACACACTCTCATACCGTGACTACACTCCCCCCACCTCTAAATGTTGTCTGAGTTGTAGACTTGCTGGAGGCTCCGTCAGACTCAGATGAGATAGAAGCTGTCAGGAAGGCCAAGGTGTTCTACCGCTCCTGTATGGACGAAGGTAACCTACACACACACACACACACACACACACACACACACACACACACACACACACACACACACACACACACACACACACACACACACACACGAGGAAGCCGAGATGTTACATGAAAAACAAGTGCTATAGTGGTACAAAGTGTGTGTTTTTGTCTGTGTGTCTCTGTGTGTAGCTATATTGGAGAAAGTGGACAGTGGTCCTCTGTTGAAGCTTTTACAGCAGCCTGAGTTCCACTGGCCCGTCCTGGGGGAGGGGCTTGAGGGGGAGTGGCTCTGGTCACCGGGACGATGGGACCTGCTGCAGACATTGGCTCAGATTAGGAACCAACACAGCAAGAGTGTTCTGATTCGCTTATACATCGCCCCAGATGACAAGAACTCCACCAGCTACATAATTAAGGTGCCCCCTGACTAAATGTGTGTGTTTTCAGTTTGACTGTATAAACCAAGACAGCTCCCAGGCTTCTGTAAACATAGATAGCATTAACTTATTATCATGTAGTTGGACTAGGCCTTGTATAACTTACCATTCTGTATAAGGACCAAGCATGGTATATCATACACTGCATTTGAGGAACAATGGGAAAGTTATTCTGCTTTGAAAGTTGATCAACATGTAACCCCACTTTTAAGAAAATGGACAAGGCCTTGTAATAACGTATCGTTCTGTCTCTGTAGTTGGACCAGGCCTTGTAATAACGTATCTTTCTGTAGTCGGACCAGGCCTTGTAATGGGTTATTATTCTGTAGTCGGACCGGGCCTTGTAATAACGTATCGTTCTGTCTCTGTAGTTGGACCAGGCCTTGTAATGGGTTATTATTCTGTAGTCGGACCGGGCCTTGTAATAGGTTATTATTCTGTAGTCGGACCAGGCCTTGTAATAACGTATCGTTCTGTCTCTGTAGTTGGACCAGGCCTTGTAATGGGTTATTATTCTGTAGTCGGACCGGGCCTTGTAATAGGTTATTATTCTGTAGTCGGACCAGGCCTTGTAATGGGTTGTTATTCTGTAGTTGGACCAGGCCTTGTAATGGGTTGTTATTCTGTAGTTGGACCAGGCCTTGTAATGGGTTGTTATTCTGTAGTCGGACCAGGCCTTGTAATAACGTATCTTTCTGTAGTTGGACCAGGCCTTGTAATAACATATCGTTCTGTCTCTGTAGTCGGGCCAGGCCTTGTAATGGGTTGTTATTCTGTAGTTGGACCAGGCCTTGTAATGGGTTGTTATTCTGTAGTTGGACCAGGCCTTGTAATAGGTTATTATTCTGTAGTCGGACCAGGCCTTGTAATGGGTTGTTATTCTGTAGTTGGACCAGGCCTTGTAATAACGTATCTTTCTGTAGTTGGACCAGGCCTTGTAATAACATATCGTTCTGTCTCTGTAGTTGGACCAGGCCTTGTAATGGGTTATTATTCTGTAGTTGGACCAGGCCTTGTAATGGGTTATTATTCTGTAGTTGGACCAGGCCTTGTAATAACGTATCGTTCTGTCTCTGTAGTTGGACCAGGCCTTGTAATGGGTTATTATTCTGTAGTCGGACCAGGCCTTGTAATGGGTTATTATTCTGTAGTTGGACCAGGCCTTGTAATGGGTTATTATTCTGTAGTCGGACCAGGCCTTGTAATGGGTTATTATTCTGTAGTCGGACCAGGCCTTGTAATGGGTTATTATTCTGTAGTCGGACCAGGCCTTGTAATGGGTTATTATTCTGTAGTCGGACCAGGCCTTGTAATAACGTATCATTCTGTCTCTGTAGTTGGACCAGGCCTTGTAATGGGTTATTATTCTGTAGTTGGACCAGGCCTTGTAATAACGTATCTTTCTGTCTCTGTAGTTGGACCAGGCCTCTCTGTCTCTCTCCTCCAGAGAAGATTACATCACCAACACCACCAGCGCTCAGGCAGTAAGTCAATAAAAGCTTTCTTAAACTTTAATTGCATATTTATACGTTATGCTTCAACCGATAACGGTGCCCTGTAGAAATAAATTATTAATGTATAACATATGGATCTATGTCTACGTTTGTGTGTAGTATCGTAGTGCTCTCCTATGTTGATGTGTGTAGTATCGTAGTGCTCTCCTATGTTGATGTGTGCAGTATCGTAGTGCTCTCCTATGTTGATGTGTGTAGTATCGTAGTGCTCTCCTAAACCTCATGTTGATGTGTGTAGTATCGTAGTGCTCTCCTATGTTGATGTGTGTAGTATCGTAGTGCTCTCCTAACCCTCATGTTGATGTGTGTAGTATCGTAGTGCTCTCCTATGTTGATGTGTGTAGTATCGTAGTGCTCTCCTATGTTGATGTGTGCAGTATCGTAGTGCTCTCCTATGTTGATGTGTGCAGTATCGTAGTGCTCTCCTATGTTGATGTGTGTAGTACCGTAGTGCTCTCCTAACCCTCATGTTGATGTGTGCAGTATCGTAGTGCTCTCCTAACCCTCATGTTGATGTGTGTAGTATCGTAGTGCTCTCCTATGTTGATGTGTGTAGTACCGTAGTGCTCTCCTAACCCTCATGGTGGTGTGTGCAGTATCGTAGTGCTCTCCTATGTTGATGTGTGTAGTATCGTAGTGCTCTCCTATGTTGATGTGTGTAGTATCGTAGTGCTCTCCTAACCCTCATGTTGATGTGTGTAGTATCGTAGTGCTCTCCTAACCCTCATGGTGATGTGTGCAGTATCGTAGTGCTCTCCTAAACCTCATGTTGGTGTGTGTAGTATCGTAGTGCTCTCCTATGTTGATGTGTGTAGTATCGTAGTGCTCTCCTAAACCTCATGTTGATGTGTGCAGTATCGTAGTGCTCTCCTATGTTGATGTGTGTAGTACCGTAGTTCTCTCCTAACCCTCATGTTGATGTGTGTAGTATCGTAGTGCTCTCCTATGTTGATGTGTGTAGTATCGTAGTGCTCTCCTATGTTGATGTGTGCAGTATCGTAGTGCTCTCCTAAACCTCATGTTGATGTGTGCAGTATCGTAGTGCTCTCCTAACCCTCATGTTGATGTGTGCAGTATCGTAGTGCTCTCCTATGTTGATGTGTGTAGTATCGTAGTGCTCTCCTATGTTGATGTGTGCAGTATCGTAGTGCTCTCCTAACCCTCATGTTGATGTGTGTAGTATTGTAGTGCTCTCCTATGTTGATGTGTGTAGTATCGTAGTGCTCTCCTAACCCTCATGTTGATGTGTGCAGTATCGTAGTGCTCTCCTATGTTGATGTGTGTAGTATCGTAGTGCTCTCCTATGTTGATGTGTGTAGTATCGTAGTGCTCTCCTAACCCTCATGTTGATGTGTGCAGTATCGTAGTGCTCTCCTATGTTGATGTGTGTAGTATCGTAGTGCTCTCCTATGTTGATGTGTGCAGTATCGTAGTGCTCTCCTAACCCTCATGTTGATGTGTGTAGTATTGTAGTGCTCTCCTATGTTGATGTGTGTAGTATCGTAGTGCTCTCCTAACCCTCATGTTGATGTGTGTAGTATCGTAGTGCTCTCCTATGTTGATGTGTGTAGTATCGTAGTGCTCTCCTAACCCTCATGGTGATGTGTGTAGTATCGTAGTGCTCTCCTAACCCTCATGTTGGTGTGTGCAGTATCGTAGTGCTCTCCTAACCCTCATGGTGGTGTGTGCAGTATCGTAGTGCTCTCCTAACCCTCATGGTGGTGTGTGCAGTATCGTAGTGCTCTCCTAACCCTCATGGTGATGTGTGTAGTATCGTAGTGCTCTCCTAACCCTCAGTGTTGGATGTGTGCAGTATCGTAGTGCTCTCCTAACCCTCATGTTGATGTGTGCAGTATCGTAGTGCTCTCCTAACCCTCATGGTGGTGTGTCGGGCCCCAGTGATGGGCGTACGTGTGCTCTCCTATGTTGATGTGTGCAGTATCGTAGTGCTCTCCTAAACCTCATGGTGATGTGTGCAGTATCGTAGTGCTCTCCTAAACCTCATGGTGGTGTGTGTAGTATCGTAGTGCTCTCCTATGTTGATGTGTGTAGTATCGTAGTGCTCTCCTATGTTGATGTGTGCAGTATCGTAGTGCTCTCCTAACCCTCATGTTGATGTGTGCAGTATCGTAGTGCTCTCCTATGTTGGTGTGTGCAGTATTGTAGTGCTCTCCTAACCCTCATGGTGGTGTGTGTAGTATTGTAGTGCTCTCCTATGTTGATGTGTGTAGTATCGTAGTGCTCTCCTATGTTGATGTGTGTAGTATTGTAGTGCTCTCCTATGTTGATGTGTGTAGTATTGTAGTGCTCTCCTAACCCTCATGTTGATGTGTGCAGTATCGTAGTGCTCTCCTAACCCTCATGGTGGTGTGTGTAGTATTGTAGTGCTCTCCTAACCCTCATGGTGGTGTGTGTAGTATCGTAGTGCTCTCCTAACCCTCATGGTGGTGTGTGTAGTATCGTAGTGCTCTCCTATGTTGATGTGTGCAGTATCGTAGTGCTCTCCTAACCCTCATGTTGATGTGTGCAGTATCGTAGTGCTCTCCTATGTTGATGTGTGCAGTATCGTAGTGCTCTCCTAACCCTCATGTTGATGTGTGTAGTATCGTAGTGCTCTCCTAACCCTCATGTTGATGTGTGTAGTATCGTAGCGCTCTCCTAAACCTCATGGTGGTGTGTGTAGTATCGTAGTGCTCTCCTAACCCTCATGTTGATGTGTGCAGTATCGTAGTGCTCTCCTAAACCTCATGTTGATGTGTGCAGTATCGTAGTGCTCTCCTAACCCTCATGGTGGTGTGTGTAGTATTGTAGTGCTCTCCTAACCCTCATGGTGGTGTGTGTAGTATCGTAGTGCTCTCCTAAACCTCATGGTGGTGTGTGCAGTATTGTAGTGCTCTCCTAACCCTCATGTTGATGTGTGCAGTATCGTAGTGCTCTCCTAACCCTCATGGTGGTGTGTGTAGTATCGTAGTGCTCTCCTATGTTGATGTGTGTAGTATCGAAGTGCTCTCCTAACCCTCATGGTGATGTGTGTAGTATCGTAGTGCTCTCCTATGTTGATGTGTGCAGTATCGTAGTGCTCTCCTAACCCTCATGTTGATGTGTGCAGTATCGTAGTGCTCTCCTAACCCTCATGGTGGTGTGTGTAGTATCGAAGTGCTCTCCTAACCCTCATGGTGATGTGTGTAGTATCGTAGTGCTCTCCTAACCCTCATGGTGGTGTGTGTAGTATCGAAGTGCTCTCCTAACCCTCATGGTGGTGTGTGCAGTATCGTAGTGCTCTCCTAACCCTCATGGTGGTGTGTGTAGTATCGTAGTGCTCTCCTATGTTGATGTGTGCAGTATCGTAGTGCTCTCCTATGTTGATGTGTGCAGTATCGTAGTGCTCTCCTAAACCTCATGGTGATGTGTGCAGTATCGTAGTGCTCTCCTAAACCTCATGGTGGTGTGTGTAGTATCGTAGTGCTCTCCTATGTTGATGTGTGTAGTATCGTAGTGCTCTCCTATGTTGATGTGTGCAGTATCGTAGTGCTCTCCTAACCCTCATGTTGATGTGTGCAGTATCGTAGTGCTCTCCTATGTTGGTGTGTGCAGTATTGTAGTGCTCTCCTAACCCTCATGGTGGTGTGTGTAGTATTGTAGTGCTCTCCTATGTTGATGTGTGTAGTATCGTAGTGCACTCCTAACCCTCATGTTGATGTGTGCAGTATCGTAGTGCTCTCCTAACCCTCATGGTGGTGTGTGTAGTATTGTAGTGCTCTCCTAACCCTCATGGTGGTGTGTGTAGTATCGTAGTGCTCTCCTAACCCTCATGGTGGTGTGTGTAGTATCGTAGTGCTCTCCTATGTTGATGTGTGTAGTATCGTAGTGCTCTCCTAAACCTCATGGTGGTGTGTGTAGTATCGTAGTGCTCTCCTAACCCTCATGTTGATGTGTGCAGTATCGTAGTGCTCTCCTATGTTGATGTGTGCAGTATCGTAGTGCTCTCCTAAACCTCATGTTGATGTGTGCAGTATCGTAGTGCTCTCCTAACCCTCATGGTGGTGTGTGTAGTATCGTAGTGCTCTCCTAACCCTCATGTTGATGTGTGCAGTATCGTAGTGCTCTCCTAACCCTCATGGTGGTGTGTGTAGTATTGTAGTGCTCTCCTAACCCTCATGGTGGTGTGTGTAGTATCGTAGTGCTCTCCTAAACCTCATGGTGGTGTGTGCAGTATTGTAGTGCTCTCCTAACCCTCATGTTGATGTGTGCAGTTTCGTAGTGCTCTCCTAAACCTCATGGTGGTGTGTGCAGTATCGTAGTGCTCTCCTATGTTGATGTGTGCAGTATCGTAGTGCTCTCCTAACCCTCATGGTGGTGTGTGTAGTATCGTAGTGCTCTCCTATGTTGATGTGTGCAGTATCGTAGTGCTCTCCTATGTTGATGTGTGTAGTATCGTAGTGCTCTCCTAAACCTCATGGTGATGTGTGTAGTATCGTAGTGCTCTCCTAACCCTCATGTTGATGTGTGCAGTATTGTAGTGCTCTCCTATGTTGATGTGTGTAGTATCGTAGTGCTCTCCTAACCCTCATGTTGATGTGTGTAGTATCGTAGTGCTCTCCTAACCCTCATGGTGATGTGTGTAGTATTGTAGTGCTCTCCTAACCCTCATGTTGATGTGTGTAGTATTGTAGTGCTCTCCTAACCCTCATGTTGATGTGTGTAGTATTCTAGTGCTCTCCTAACCCTCATGTTGATGTGTGTAGTATCGTAGTGCTCTCCTATGTTGATGTGTGCAGTATCGTAGTGCTCTCCTAACCCTCATGGTGATGTGTGTAGTATCGTAGTGCTCTCCTAACCCTCATGTTGATGTGTGTAGTATTGTAGTGCTCTCCTAACCCTCATGGTGATGTGTGCAGTATTGTAGTGCTCTCCTATGTTGGTGTGTGCAGTATCGTAGTGCTCTCCTAAACCTCATGGTGGTGTGTGTAGTATCGTAGTGCTCTCCTATGTTGATGTGTGTAGTATCGTAGTGCTCTCCTAACCCTCATGTTGATGTGTGTAGTATTGTAGTGCTCTCCTATGTTGATGTGTGTAGTATCGTAGTGCTCTCCTATGTTGATGTGTAGTATCGTAGTGCTCTCCTATGTTGATGTGTGTAGTATCGAAGTGCTCTCCTAAACCTCATGGTGGTGTGTGTAGTATCGTAGTGCTCTCCTAACCCTCATGTTGATGTGTGCAGTATCGTAGTGCTCTCCTATGTTGATGTGTGTAGTATCGTAGTGCTCTCCTAACCCTCATGTTGATGTGTGTAGTATCGTAGTGCTCTCCTAACCCTCATGTTGATGTGTGTAGTATCGTAGTGCTCTCCTAACCCTCATGGTGGTGTGTGTAGTATCGTAGTGCTCTCCTAAACCTCATGTTGATGTGTGTAGTATCGTAGTGCTCTCCTATGTTGATGTGTGTAGTATCGTAGTGCTCTCCTATGTTGATGTGTGTAGTATCGTAGTGCTCTCCTAACCCTCATGGTGGTGTGTGTAGTATCGTAGTGCTCTCCTAAACCTCATGTTGATGTGTGTAGTATCGTAGTGCTCTCCTATGTTGATGTGTGTAGTATCGTAGTGCTCTCCTATGTTGATGTGTGTAGTATCGTAGTGCTCTCCTATGTTGATGTGTGTAGTATCTTAGTGCTCTCCTATGTTGATGTGTACAGTATCGTAGTGCTCTCCTATGTTGATGTGTGTAGTATCGTAGTGCTCTCCTAACCCTCATGTTGATGTGTGTAGTATCGTAGTGCTCTCCTATGTTGATGTGTGCAGTATCGTAGTGCTCTCCTAACCCTCATGTTGATGTGTGTAGTATCGTAGTGCTCTCCTATGTTGATGTGTGTAGTACCGTAGTGCTCTCCTAAACCTCATGGTGGTGTGTGTAGTATCGTAGTGCTCTCCTAACCCTCATGTTGATGTGTGCAGTATCGTAGTGCTCTCCTAACCCTCATGTTGATGTGTGCAGTATCGTAGTGCTCTCCTATGTTGATGTGTGTAGTATCGTAGTGCTCTCCTAAACCTCATGTTGATGTGTGCAGTATCGTAGTGCTCTCCTAACCCTCATGGTGGTGTGTGTAGTACCGTAGTGCTCTCCTAAACCTCATGGTGATGTGTGTAGTATCGTAGTGCTCTCCTATGTTGATGTGTGCAGTATCGAAGTGCTCTCCTAACCCTCATGGTGGTGTGTGTAGTATCGTAGTGCTCTCCTATGTTGATGTGTGCAGTATTGTAGTGCTCTCCTAAACCTCATGGTGGTGTGTGTAGTATCGTAGTGCTCTCCTAACCCTCATGGTGGTGTGTGTAGTATCGTAGTGCTCTCCTATGTTGATGTGTGCAGTATCGTAGTGCTCTCCTAACCCTCATGTTGATGTGTGCAGTATCGTAGTGCTCTCCTATGTTGATGTGTGCAGTATCGTAGTGCTCTCCTATGTTGATGTGTGTAGTATCGTAGTGCTCTCCTAACCCTCATGTTGATGTGTGTAGTATCGTAGTGCTCTCCTATGTTGATGTGTGCAGTATCGTAGTGCTCTCCTAACCCTCATGTTGGTGTGTGCAGTATCGTAGTGCTCTCCTATGTTGATGTGTGCAGTATCGTAGTGCTCTCCTATGTTGATGTGTGTAGTATCGTAGTGCTCTCCTAACCCTCATGGTGGTGTGTGTAGTATCGTAGTGCTCTCCTATGTTGATGTGTGCAGTATCGTAGTGCTCTCCTATGTTGATGTGTGTAGTATCGTAGTGCTCTCCTAACCCTCATGTTGATGTGTGTAGTATCGTAGTGCTCTCCTATGTTGATGTGTGCAGTATCGTAGTGCTCTCCTAACCCTCATGTTGGTGTGTGCAGTATCGTAGTGCTCTCCTATGTTGATGTGTGCAGTATCGTAGTGCTCTCCTATGTTGATGTGTGCAGTATCGTAGTGCTCTCCTATGTTGATGTGTGCAGTATCGAAGTGCTCTCCTAACCCTCATGGTGGTGTGTGTAGTATCGTAGTGCTCTCCTATGTTGATGTGTGCAGTATTGTAGTGCTCTCCTAAACCTCATGGTGGTGTGTGTAGTATCGTAGTGCTCTCCTAACCCTCATGGTGGTGTGTGCAGTATCGTAGTGCTCTCCTATGTTGATGTGTGCAGTATCGTAGTGCTCTCCTATGTTGATGTGTGCAGTATCGTAGTGCTCTCCTATGTTGATGTGTGCAGTATCGTAGTGCTCTCCTAACCCTCATGTTGATGTGTGCAGTATCGTAGTGCTCTCCTATGTTGATGTGTGCAGTATCGTAGTGCTCTCCTATGTTGATGTGTGTAGTATCGTAGTGCTCTCCTAACCCTCATGTTGGTGTGTGCAGTATCGTAGTGCTCTCCTATGTTGATGTGTGCAGTATCGTAGTGCTCTCCTATGTTGATGTGTGTAGTACCGTAGTGCTCTCCTAACCCTCATGTTGATGTGTGTAGTATCGTAGTGCTCTCCTATGTTGATGTGTGCAGTATCGTAGTGCTCTCCTATGTTGATGTGTGTAGTATTGTAGTGCTCTCCTAACCCTCATGGTGGTGTGTGCAGTATCGTAGTGCTCTCCTATGTTGATGTGTGTAGTATTGTAGTGCTCTCCTATGTTGATGTGTGTAGTACCGTAGTGCTCTCCTATGTTGATGTGTGCAGTATCGTAGTGCTCTCCTAACCCTCATGTTGATGTGTGCAGTATCGTAGTGCTCTCCTAACCCTCATGGTGGTGTGTGCAGTATCGTAGTGCTCTCCTAAACCTCATGTTGATGTGTGTAGTATTGTAGTGCTCTCCTAACCCTCATGGTGGTGTGTGTAGTATCGTAGTGCTCTCCTAACCCTCATGGTGGTGTGTGCAGTATCGTAGTGCTCTCCTATGTTGATGTGTGTAGTATCGTAGTGCTCTCCTAACCCTCATGTTGATGTGTGTAGTATCGTAGTGCTCTCCTATGTTGATGTGTGCAGTATCGTAGTGCTCTCCTATGTTGATGTGTGTAGTATCGTAGTGCTCTCCTAAACCTCATGGTGATGTGTGTAGTATCGTAGTGCTCTCCTAACCCTCATGTTGATGTGTGTAGTATCGTAGTGCTCTCCTAAACCTCATGTTGATGTGTGTAGTATCGTAGTGCTCTCCTATGTTGATGTGTGCAGTATCGTAGTGCTCTCCTAAACCTCATGGTGATGTGTGCAGTATCGTAGTGCTCTCCTAAACCTCATGTTGATGTGTGTAGTATCGTAGTGCTCTCCTATGTTGATCTGTGCAGTATCGTAGTGCTCTCCTAAACCTCATGGTGATGTGTGCAGTATCGTAGTGCTCTCCTAACCCTCATGTTGATGTGTGTAGTATTGTAGTGCTCTCCTAACCCTCATGGTGGTGTGTGTAGTATCGTAGTGCTCTCCTAACCCTCATGGTGATGTGTGCAGTATCGTAGTGCTCTCCTAAACCTCATGGTTATGTGTGTAGTATTGTAGTGCTCTCCTAAACCTCATGTTGATGTGTGTAGTATCGTAGTGCTCTCCTATGTTGATGTGTGCAGTATCGTAGTGCTCTCCTAACCCTCATGTTGATGTGTGCAGTATCGTAGTGCTCTCCTAAACCTCATGGTGGTGTGTGCAGTATCGTAGTGCTCTCCTAACCCTCATGTTGATGTGTGTAGTATCGTAGTGCTCTCCTAACCCTCATGGTGATGTGTGCAGTATCGTAGTGCTCTCCTAAACCTCATGGTGATGTGTGTAGTATTGTAGTGCTCTCCTAACCCTCATGTTGATGTGTGTAGTATTGTAGTGCTCTCCTATGTTGATGTGTGCAGTATCGTAGTGCTCTCCTAACCCTCATGTTGATGTGTGTAGTATTGTAGTGCTCTCCTATGTTGATGTGTGTAGTATCGAAGTGCTCTCCTATGTTGATGTGTGCAGTATCGAAGTGCTCTCCTAAACCTCATGTTGATGTGTGCAGTATCGTAGTGCTCTCCTATGGTGATGTGTGCAGTATCGTAGTGCTCTCCTAACCCTCATGGTGATGTGTGCAGTATCGTAGTGCTCTCCTAACCCTCATGGTGATGTGTGCAGTATCGTAGTGCTCTCCTATGTTGATGTGTGTAGTACCGTAGTGCTCTCCTAACCCTCATGGTGATGTGTGCAGTATCGTAGTGCTCTCCTATGTTGATGTGTGCAGTATCGAAGTGCTCTCCTATGTTGATGTGTGCAGTATCGTAGTGCTCTCCTAACCCTCATGTTGATGTGTGCAGTATTGTAGTGCTCTCCTAACCCTCATGGTGATGTGTGCAGTATCGTAGTGCTCTCCTAAACCTCATGGTGATGTGTGTAGTATTGTAGTGCTCTCCTAAACCTCATGTTGATGTGTGTAGTATCGTAGTGCTCTCCTATGTTGATGTGTGCAGCATCGTAGTGCTCTCCTAAACCTCATGTTGGTGTGTGTAGTATCGTAGTGCTCTCCTATGTTGATGTGTGTAGTATCGTAGTGCTCTCCTATGTTGATGTGTGCAGTATCGTAGTGCTCTCCTAACCCTCATGGTGGTGTGTGCAGTATCGTAGTGCTCTCCTAACCCTCATGTTGATGTGTGCAGTATCGTAGTGCTCTCCTAAACCTCATGGTGGTGTGTGCAGTATCGTAGTGCTCTCCTAACCCTCATGTTGATGTGTGCAGTATTGTAGTGCTCTCCTATGTTGATGTGTGTAGTATCGTAGTGCTCTCCTATGTTGATGTGTGCAGTATCGAAGTGCTCTCCTAAACCTCATGTTGATGTGTGCAGTATCGTAGTGCTCTCCTATGGTGATGTGTGCAGTATCGTAGTGCTCTCCTAACCCTCATGTTGATGTGTGCAGTATCGTAGTGCTCTCCTAACCCTCATGTTGATGTGTGCAGTATCGTAGTGCTCTCCTAAACCTCATGGTGGTGTGTGCAGTATCGTAGTGCTCTCCTATGTTGATGTGTGCAGTATCGAAGTGCTCTCCTATGTTGATGTGTGCAGTATCGTAGTGCTCTCCTAACCCTCATGGTGATGTGTGCAGTATCGTAGTGCTCTCCTATGTTGATGTGTGCAGTATCGAAGTGCTCTCCTATGTTGATGTGTGCAGTATCGTAGTGCTCTCCTATGTTGATGTGTGCAGTATCGTAGTGCTCTCCTAACCCTCATGTTGATGTGTGTAGTATCGTAGTGCTCTCCTATGTTGATGTGTGTAGTATCGTAGTGCTCTCCTAACCCTCATGGTGATGTGTGCAGTATCGTAGTGCTCTCCTAAACCTCATGGTGGACGTAGCTGTGATGTTAGGAGCTCCACTGGAAGCAGCTGAGATTCAGATGAGTGAAGCACTGGCCTTTGAGACCAAACTGGCTCAGGTGGGTGTGTCTAAGTGTGTGTGTGTGTGTGTGTGTGTGTGTGTGTGTGTGTGTGTGTGTGTGTGTGTGTGTGTGTGTGTGTGTGTGTGTGTGTGTGTGTGTGTGTGTGTGTGTGTGTGTGTGTGTGTGTGTGTGTCTATACTGTGTGAGTGTGTGTGTGTGTGTGTGTGTGTGTGTGTGTGTGTGTGTGTGTGTGTGTGTGTGTGTGTGTGTGTGTGTGTTTTATATGTTGTGACTGCTTTTATTCTTTGTAGATTGTGATTCCATTTGAGAACCGGACCAGTGAGAACATGTACAACAGATACACCATCTCCCGTCTCCACCGCTCCATACCACAGGTACACCATCTCCCGTCTCCACCGCTCCATACCCCAGGTACCCATCCTCTATCTCTCTCCACTGCTCCATACCACAGGTACCCATCCTCTATCTCTCCACCGCTCCATACCCCAGGTACCCATCCTCTATCTCTCCACCGCTCCATACCACAGGTACCCATCCTCTATCTCTCCACCGCTCCATACCCCAGGTACCCATCCTCTATCTCTCCACCGCTCCATACCCCAGGTACCCATCCTCTATCTCTCCACTGCTCCATACCCCAGGTACCCATCCTCTATCTCTCCACCGCTCCATACCACAGGTACCCATCCTCTATCTCTCCACCGCTCCATACCCCAGGTACCCATCCTCTATCTCTCCACCGCTCCATACCACAGGTACCCATCCTCTATCTCTCCACCGCTCCATACCCCAGGTACCCATCCTCTATCTCTCCACCGCTCCATACCCCAGGTACCCATCCTCTATCTCTCCACCGCTCCATACCACAGGTACCCATCCTCTATCTCTCTCCACCGCTCCATACCCCAGGTACCCATCCTCTATCTCTCCACCGCTCCATACCCCAGGTACCCATCCTCTATCTCTCCACCGCTCCATACCACAGGTACCCATCCTCTATCTCTCCACCGCTCCATACCACAGGTACCCATCCTCTATCTCTCCACCGCTCCATACCACAGGTACCCATCCTCTATCTCTCCACCGCTCCATACCCCAGGTACCCATCCTCTATCTCTCCACCGCTCCATACCACAGGTACCCATCCTCTATCTCTCCACCGCTCCATACCCCAGGTACCCATCCTCTATCTCTCCACCGCTCCATACCCCAGGTACCCATCCTCTATCTCTCCACCGCTCCATACCCCAGGTACCCATCCTCTATCTCTCCACCGCTCCATACCCCAGGTACCCATCCTCTATCTCTCCACCGCTCCATACCCCAGGTACCCATCCTCTATCTCTCCACCGCTCCATACCACAGGTACCCATCCTCTATCTCTCCACCGCTCCATACCCCAGGTACCCATCCTCTATCTCTCCACCGCTCCATACCCCAGGTACCCATCCTCTATCTCTCCACCGCTCCATACCACAGGTACCCATCCTCTATCTCTCCACCGCTCCATACCCCAGGTACCCATCCTCTATCTCTCTCCACCGCTCCATACCCCAGGTACCCATCCTCTATCTCTCCACCGCTCCATACCCCAGGTACCCATCCTCTATCTCTCTCCACCGCTCCATACCACAGGTACCCATCCTCTATCTCTCCACCGCTCCATACCACAGGTACCCATCCTCTATCTCTCCACCGCTCCATACCCCAGGTACCCATCCTCTATCTCTCCACCGCTCCATACCACAGGTACCCATCCTCTATCTCTCCACCGCTCCATACCACAGGTACCCATCCTCTATCTCTCCACCGCTCCATACCCCAGGTACCCATCCTCTATCTCTCCACCGCTCCATACCACAGGTACCCATCCTCTATCTCTCCACCGCTCCATACCACAGGTACCCATCCTCTATCTCTCCACCGCTCCATACCCCAGGTACCCATCCTCTATCTCTCCACCGCTCCATACCCCAGGTACCCATCCTCTATCTCTCTCCACCGCTCCATACCACAGGTACCCATCCTCTATCTCTCTCCACCGCTCCATACCCCAGGTACCCATCCTCTATCTCTCCACCGCTCCATACCACAGGTACCCATCCTCTATCTCTCTCCACCGCTCCATACCACAGGTACCCATCCTCTATCTCTCCACCGCTCCATACCCCAGGTACCCATCCTCTATCTCTCCACCGCTCCATACCCCAGGTACCCATCCTCTATCTCTCTCCACTGCTCCATACCACAGGTACCCATCCTCTATCTCTCTCCACCGCTCCATACCACAGGTACCCATCCTCTATCTCTCCACCGCTCCATACCACAGGTACCCATCCTCTATCTCTCCACCGCTCCATACCCCAGGTACCCATCCTCTATCTCTCCACCGCTCCATACCCCAGGTACCCATCCTCTATCTCTCCACCGCTCCATACCCCAGGTACCCATCCTCTATCTCTCTCCACCGCTCCATACCCCAGGTACCCATCCTCTATCTCTCCACCGCTCCATACCCCAGGTACCCATCCTCTATCTCTCTCCACTGCTCCATACCCCAGGTACCCATCCTCTATCTCTCCACCGCTCCATACCCCAGGTACCCATCCTCTATCTCTCCACCGCTCCATACCCCAGGTACCCATCCTCTATCTCTCTCCACCGCTCCATACCACAGGTACCCATCCTCTATCTCTCCACCGCTCCATACCCCAGGTACCCATCCTCTATCTCTCCACCGCTCCATACCCCAGGTACCCATCCTCTATCTCTCCACCGCTCCATACCACAGGTACCCATCCTCTATCTCTCCACCGCTCCATACCCCAGGTACCCATCCTCTATCTCTCCACCGCTCCATACCCCAGGTACCCATCCTCTATCTCTCCACCGCTCCATACCACAGGTACCCATCCTCTATCTCTCCACCGCTCCATACCACAGGTACCCATCCTCTATCTCTCCACCGCTCCATACCCCAGGTACCCATCCTCTATCTCTCCACCGCTCCATACCACAGGTACCCATCCTCTATCTCTCTCCACCGCTCCATACCACAGGTACCCATCCTCTATCTCTCCACCGCTCCATACCACAGGTACCCATCCTCTATCTCTCTCCACCGCTTCATACCCCAGGTACCCATCCTCTATCTCTCCACCGCTCCATACCCCAGGTACCCATCCTCTATCTCTCCACCGCTCCATACCACAGGTACCCATCCTCTATCTCTCCACCGCTCCATACCACAGGTACCCATCCTCTATCTCTCCACCGCTCCATACCCCAGGTACCCATCCTCTATCTCTCCACCGCTCCATACCCCAGGTACCCATCCTCTATCTCTCTCCACCGCTCCATACCACAGGTACCCATCCTCTATCTCTCTCCACCGCTTCATACCCCAGGTACCCATCCTCTATCTCTCCACCGCTCCATACCACAGGTACCCATCCTCTATCTCTCCACCGCTCCATACCACAGGTACCCATCCTCTATCTCTCCACCGCTCCATACCACAGGTACCCATCCTCTATCTCTCCACCGCTCCATACCACAGGTACCCATCCTCTATCTCTCTCCACCGCTCCATACCACAGGTACCCATCCTCTATCTCTCCACCGCTCCATACCCCAGGTACCCATCCTCTATCTCTCCACCGCTCCATACCACAGGTACCCATCCTCTATCTCTCCACCGCTCCATACCCCAGGTACCCATCCTCTATCTCTCCACCGCTCCATACCCCAGGTACCCATCCTCTATCTCTCCACCGCTCCATACCCCAGGTACCCATCCTCTATCTCTCCACCGCTCCATACCCCAGGTACCCATCCTCTATCTCTCCACCGCTCCATACCACAGGTACCCATCCTCTATCTCTCATGTGTGAGTCGAACAGTTTCTCACTCTCCCTCTGTGTGTGTGTGTGTGTGTGTGTGTGTGTGTGTGTGTGTGTGTGTGTGTGTGTGTGTGTGTGTGTGTGTGTGTGTGTAGTTTGACTGGTTGTCCTTTGTGAAGTCAGTAGTAGAGTCGAAAGGAGAAGGTATTTCTGTCCACTCGTCTGAGCCAGTGATCGTCCGTGTCCCCACCTACTTCAAAAAGCTGTTTAAACTCCTCAACGCCACTGAACCCAGGTACACACACACACACACACACACACACACACACACACACACACACAGTATAGGACAGTTAGTCACTATGTCATGTGGTTTCTATATTGTTGCTATAGGACAGTTAGTAGCTATGTCATATGGTTTCTATAGGACAGTTAGTAGCTATGTCATATGGTGTCTATAGGACAGTTAGTAACTATGTCATGTGGTTTCTATAGGACAGTTAGTAACTATGTCATGTGGTTTCTATAGGACAGTTAGTAACTATGTCATGTGGTTTCTATATTGTTGCTATATGGACAGTTAGTAACTATGTCATGTGGTTTATATAGGACAGTTAGTAACTATGTCATATGGTTTCTATATTGTTGCTATATGGACAGTTAGTAACTATGTCATGTGATTTCTATAGGACAGTTATGTAACTATGTCATATGGTTTCTATAGGACAGTTAGTAACTATGTCATGGGCAATGGTTTATATAGGACAGTTAGTAACTATGTCATATGGTTTATATAGGACAGTTAGTAACTATGTCATGGGCATGGCGTTGTACTATGCAGGGCAGGCGGACGTTAGTAACTATGTCATGTGGTTTCTATAGGACAGTTAGTCACTATGTCATATGGTTTCTATAGGACAGTTAGTAACTATGTCATGTGGTTTCTATAGGACAGTTATTAACTATGTCATATGGATTCTATAGGACAGTTAGTAACTATGTCATGTGGTTTCTATAGGACAGTTATTAACTATGTTATATGGTTTCTATATGGTTTATATAGGACAATTAGTAACTATGTCACATGGTGTCTAAAGGACAGTTTGTAACTATGTCTTATGGTTTCTATAGGACAGTTAGTAACTATGTCATGTGGTTTCTATAGGACAGTTAGTAACTATGTCTTATGGTTTCTATAGGACAGTTAGTAACTATGTCATGTGGTTTCTATAGGACAGTTAGTAACTATGTCATATGGTTTCTATAGGACAGTTAGTAACTATGTCATGTGGTTTCTATATGGTTTCTATAGGACAGTTAGTAACTATGTCGTGTGGTTTCTATAGGACAGTTAGTAACTATGTCATATGGTTTCTATAGGACAGTTAGTAACTATGTCGTATGGTTTCTATAGGACAGTTAGTAACTATGTCATGTGGTTTCTATATGACAGTTAGTAACTATGTGATGTGGTTTCTATAGGACAGTTAGTAACTATGTCATATGGTGTCTATAGGACAGTTAGTAACTATGTCATGTGGTTTCTATATGGTTTCTATAGGACAGTTAGTAACTATGTCATGTGGTTTCTATATGGTTTCTATAGGACAGTTAGTAACTATGTCATGTGGTTTCTATAGGACAGTTAGTAACTATGTCAGATGGTTTCTATAGGACAGTTACTAACTATGTCATGTGGTTTCTATATGGTTTCTATAGGACAGTTAGTAACTATGTCATATGGTTTCTATAGACAGTTAGTAACTATGTCATGTGGTTTCTATATGGTTTCTATAGGACAGTTAGTAACTATGTCATGTGTTTTCTATAGGACAGTTAGTAACTATGTCATATGGTTTATAGAGGACAGTTATTAACTATGTCATATGGTTTATAGAGGACAATTAGTAACTATGTCATATGGTTTCTATAGGACAGTTAGCAACTATGTCATGTGGTTTCTATATGGTTTCTATAGGACAGTTAGTAACTCTGTCATGTGGTTTCTATATGGTTTCTATAGGACAGTTAGTAACTATGTCATATGGTTTCTATAGGACAGTTAGTAACTATGTCATATGGTTTCTATAGGACAGTTAGTAACTATGTCATGTGGTTTCTATATGGTTTCTATAGGACAGTTAGTAACTATGTCATATGGTTTCTATAGGACAGTTAGTAACTATGTCATGTGGTTTCTATATGACAGCTAGTAAATATGTCATGTGGTTTCTATAGGACAGTTAGTAACTATTTCATATGGTTTCTATATGACAGTTAGTAACTATGTAATGTGGCTTCTATAGGACAGTTAGTAACTATGTCATGTGGTTTCTATATGACAGTTAGTAACTATGTCATATGGTTTCTATAGGACAGTTACTAACTATGTCATGTGGTTTCTATATGGTTTCTATAGGACAGTTATTAACTATGTCATATGGTTTCTATATGACAGTTAGTAACTATGTAATGTGGCTTCTATAGGACAGTTAGTAACTATGTCATGTGGTTTCTATATGACAGTTAGTAACTATGTCATGTGGTTTCTATATGACAGTTAGTAACTATTTCATATGGTTTCTGTAGGACAGTTAGTAACTATGTTATATGGTTTCTATAGGACAGTTAGTAACTATGTCATGTGGTTTCTATAGGACAGTTAGTAACTATGTCATATGGTTTCTATAGACAGTTAGTAACTATGTCATGTGGTTTTTATAGGACAGTTAGTAACTATGTCATATGGTTTCTATAGACAGTAACTATGTCATGTGGTTTCTATATGGTTTCTATAGGACAGTTAGTAACTATGTCATGTGTTTTCTATAGGACAGTTAGTAACTATGTCATATGGTTTATAGAGGACAGTTAGTAACTATGTCATATGGTTTCTATAGGACAGTTAGTAACTATGTCATATGGTTTCTATATGGTTTCTGTAGGACAGTTAGTAACTATATCATGTGGTTTCTATATGGTTTCTATAGGACAGTTAGTAACTATGTCATGTGGTTTCTATATGACAGTTAGTAACTATGTCATGTGGTTTCTATAGGACAGTTAGTAACTATGTCATGTGGTTTCTATAGGACAGTTAGTAACTATGTCATGTGGTTTCTATATGGTTTCTATAGGACAGTTAGTTACTATGTCATATGGTTTCTATAGGACAGTTAGTAACTATGTCATATGGTTTCTATAGGACAGTTATTAACTACGTCATATGGTTTATATAGGACAGTTAGTAACTATGTCATATGGTTTCTATAGGACAGTTAGTAACTATGTCATGTGTTTTCTATAGGACAGTTAGTAACTATGTCATATGGTTTATAGAGGACAGTTAGTAACTATGTCATATGGTTTATAGAGGACAATTAGTAACTATGTGATGTGGTTTCTATAGGACAGTTAGTAACTATGGCATGTGGTTTTTATATGGTTTCTATAGGACAGGTTGTAACTATGTCATGTGGTTTCTATAGGACAGTTAGTAACTATGTCATATGGTTTCTATAGACAGTTAGTAACTATGCCATGTGGTTTCTATAGGACAGTTAGTAACTATGTCATGTGGTTTTTATAGGACAGTTAGTAACTATGTCATATGGTTTCTATAGACAGTTAGTAACTATGTCATGTGGTTTCTATATGGTTTCTATAGGACAGTTAGTAACTATGTCATGTGTTTTCTATAGGACAGTTAGTAACTATGTCATGTGGTTTCTATATGGTTTCTATAGGACAATTAGTAACTATGTCATATGGTTTCTATAGGACAGTTAGTAACTATGTCATATGGTTTCTATATGGTTTCTGTAGGACAGTTAGTAACTATGTCATGTGGTTTCTATATGGTTTCTATAGGACAGTTAATAACTATGTCATGTGGTTTCTATATGGTTTCTATAGGACAGTTAGTAACTATGTCATGTGGTTTCTATATGGTTTCTATAGGACAGTTAGTAACTATGTCATGTGGTTTCTATATGACAGTTAGTAACTATGTCATGTGGTTTCTATAGGACAGTTAGTAACTATGTCATGTGGTTTCTATATGGTTTCTATAGGACAGTTAGTAACTATGTCATGTGGTTTCTATAGGACAGTTAGTAACTATGTCATGTGGTTTCTATATGGTTTCTATAGGACAGTTAGTTACTATGTCATATGGTTTCTATAGGACAGTTAGTAACTATGTCATATGGTTTCTATAGGACAGTTATTAACTATGTCATATGGTTTATATAGGACAGTTAGTAACTATGTCATATGGTTTCTATAGGACAGTTAGTAACTATGTCATGTGTTTTCTATAGGACAGTTAGTAACTATGTCATATGGTTTATAGAGGACAGTTAGTAACTATGTCATATGGTTTATAGAGGACAATTAGTAACTATGTCATATGGTTTCTATAGGACAGTTAGTAACTGTCATATGGTTTCTATATGGTTTCTGTAGGACAGTTAGTAACTATGTCATGTGGTTTCTATATGGTTTCTATAGGACAGTTAATAACTATGTCGTGTGGTTTCTATATGGTTTCTATAGGACAGTTAGTAACTATGTCATGTGGTTTCTATATGGTTTCTATAGGACAGTTAGTAACTATGTCATGTGGTTTCTATATTGTTTCTATAGGACAGTTAATAACTATGTCATATGGTTTCTATAGGACAGTTAGTAACTATGTCATATGGTTTCTATAGGACAGTTAGTAACTATGTCATGTGGTTTCTATATGGTTTCTATAGGACAGTTAATAACTATGTCGTATGGTTTCTATATGGTTTCTATAGGACAGTTAGTAACTATGTCATGTGGTTTCTATATGGTTTCTATAGGACAGTTAGTTACTATGTCATATGGTTTCTATAGGACAGTTAGTAACTATGTCATATGGTTTCTATAGGACAGTTATTAACTATGTCATATGGTTTATATAGGAAAGTTAGTAACTATGTCATATGGTTTCTATAGGACAGTTAGTAACTATGTCATGTGTTTTCTATAGGACAGTTAGTAACTATGTCATATGGTTTCTATAGGACAGTTATTAACTATGTCATATGGTTTCTATAGGACAGTTAGTAACTATGTCATGTGGTTTCTATAGGACAGTTAGTAACTATGTCATATGGTTTCTATATGGTTTCTGTAGGACAGTTAGTAACTATGTCATGTGGTTTCTATATGGTTTCTATAGGACAGTTAGTAACTATGTTATGTGGTTTCTATATGGTTTCTATAGGACAGTTAGTAACTATGTCATGTGGTTTCTATATGGTTTCTATAGGACAGTTAGTAACTATGTCATGTGGTTTCTATATGGTTTTTATAGGACAGTTAGTAACTATGTCATGTGGTTTCTATGTGGTTTCTATAGGACAGTTAGTAACTATGTCATGTGGTTTCTATATGGTCAGTTAGTAACTATGTCATGTGGTTTCTATATGGTTTCTATATGGTCAGTTAGTAACTATGTCATGTGGTTTCTATATGGTTTCTATAGGACAGTTAGTAACTATGTCATGTGGTTTCTATATGGTTTCTATATGGTTTCTATATGGTCAGTTAGTAACTATGTCATGTGGTTTCTATATGGTTTCTGTAGGACAGTTAGTAACTATGTCATGTGGTTTCTATATGGTTTCTATAGGACAGTTAGTAACTATGTCATGTGGTTTCTATATGGTTTCTATATGGTTTCTATATGGTCAGTTAGTAACTATGTCATGTGGTTTCTATATGGTTTCTGTAGGACAGTTAGTAACTATGTCATGTGGTTTCTATGTGGTTTCTATAGGACAGTTAGTAACTATGTCATATGGTTTCTATAGGACAGTTAGTAACTATGTCATGTGGTTTCTATATGGTCAGTTAGTAACTATGTCATGTGGTTTCTATATGGTTTCTATAGGACAGTTAGTAACTATGTCATGTGGTTTCTATAGGACAGTTAGTAAATATGTCATATGGTTTCTATAGGACAGTTAGTAACTATGTCATATGGTTTCTATAGGACAGTTAGTAACTATGTCATATGGTTTATAGAGGACAGTTAGTAACTATGTCATCTGGTTTCTATAGGACAGTTAGTAACTATGTCATCTGGTTTCTATAGGACAGTTAGTAACTATGTCATCTGGTTTCTATAGGACAGTTAGTAACTATGTCATGTGGTTTCTATGTGGTTTCTATAGGACAGTTAGTAACTATGTCATGTGGTTTCTATAGGACAGTTAGTAACTATGTCATGTGGTTTCTATGTGGTTTCTATAGGACAGTTAGTAACTATGTCATGTGGAGGACAGTGTTCTCCAGGATCACAGCTCTCAGCCGACGCTTCTTGTACAGATATCTGGACTTCACACGGGTCTGTTCAACACACGCTCACTTTTCAACCCTTTCCAAGCACATACACCATCACTCACACACTCATAAATCAGTTTTGACCGGTGTATTTTTAGGTAACCACAGGAACGACCTCCCTGACCCCTCGTTGGGATAAGTGTGTTAACTACGTAGAGAACACTCTGGTCTACGCAACCGGACGTCTCTTCATCAACACACACTTCCAGGAGGACAAGAAACACATGGTGGGTGTGGTTCTGTGTGTGTGGTTCTGTGTGTGTGGTTCTGTGTGTGTGGTTCTGTGTGTGTGGTTCTGTGTGTGTGGTTCTGTGGGTGTGGTTCTGTGTGTGTGGTTCTGTGTGTGTGGTTCTGTGTGTGTGGTTCTGTGTGTGTGTGGTTCTGTGTGTGTGTGTGGTTCTGTGTGTGTGTGTTTCTGTGTGTGTGTGTGGTTCTGTGGTTGTGTGTGTGTGTGTGTGTGTTTCTGTGTGTGTGTGTGGTTCTGTGGTTGTGTGTGTGTGTGTGTGTGTGGTTGGTTTGATCGGTGTGTGTGGTTGTGTGTGTGGTTGTGTGTGTGTGTGGTTCTGTGTGGGTTGGTTTGATCGGTGTGTGTGGTTGTGTGTGTGGTTGTGTGTGTGTGTGTGTGTGGGTTGGTTTGATCGGTGTGTGTGGTTGTGTGTGTGGTTGTGTGTGTGTGTGGTTCTGTGTGGGTTGGTTTGATCGGTGTGTGTGGTTGTGTGTGTGGTTGTGTGTGTGTGTGGTTCTGTGTGGGTTGGTTTGATCGGTGTGTGTGGTTGTGTGTGTGGTTGTGTGTGTGGTTGTGTGTGTGGTTGTGTGTGTGTGGTTGTGTGTGTGTGTGTGTGTGTGTGTGTGGGTTGTGTGTGTGTGTGGTTCTGTGTGTGTGTGTGTCTG